>NW_006159810.1:1252653-1283606 GCF_000334495.1 Tupaia belangeri chinensis
AGCAGGAATTTCAAGTGTCCAGGTCCGAGACTGGAACTGTGGTTGAGTACATGGGAATCCAGCAGTGTAGCCGTTACGCCATCTGCTGGCCCCCTCCGTGTCATTTCTATGATGCTGATGTTCTCAGCCACTTTTCAAATCTCTGTGATAACTAGGAATCGCTGCTCCCTGAAACCCTCCCCCGGATTCTTAGACACACTCTGAGATATCTTCCTGCCTATCTGGTTGCCTCTTCCTTTACTCACCTCTTACTGGTATTCCCCAAAATGTAGTCACTTTTTTCTCATGCACACTGCTGACAGGTCCACTCAACAACTTCACCTTCCATTCCCATAAACCTATATACCACTGACATCAGGCAAGGGTTTCAAACAAAGATAGGCAATAGTGTTGAGTAATGTTAGCTATTCTTACTGGGTTTTTTTTAAAGATTTACTCGATTTTTTTTTTAGGATAGGGTACAATGTACTCACCAGAGAGAGAGAAACAGAGAAAGTGAGGAAGCGGTTTGCCAGGTCCGAGACTTAAACCGTGGTCAGCCGTGTCTGAGACCAACATCTCAACCATCAAGCCATCTGCTAGCCCAGCTATTCTTTTTTAAAAATTGTTTTATTTCAACTTTATTTATTTTAATTTGACTAGAGAGAGACAGAGCAAGAACAAGAGAAAGAAAGAAAAAGAAAGCAATCTGCCAGGTCCCGGACTCAAATCGTGGTTGGCCAAGTGGGAGTGTAATGCCCTTAACCTCCACACCACCTGCTGGCCCCTAGCCCAGCTATTCTTAGTGTAATTTCCCTCCTGAGCGTCAGACTTGTATGTCTAATGGCCAGCTGGATATCTGTACCGACCATGTGTTTAATGACCAGTGGGGCATATCTACATTCTTACCTATACTTAATACCTGTATTCCTAAAATTTATCATATCCAAAACAGAGTTCACACTTCTCTCCCCTACCAACAAACCAAAATATAAAAATACTGTTCCTAGCTTCAGCATCCTACTCCTTGATCACTGATTTATTCATTCTTTCAAAAATTACATTTAGACAGATACTATTCTAGGTATAAGGGATACAAAATGAACCTATCAGTCAAGGCCCCTTCCACCCTCAGGACCTGACCTGCCACTGTCATGGAGATGCCGAAAGTGAATGAGAAAATCAACGGGATAGTTGCAGATACCACAGGCCCTGTCGATAGCTGCAACACGGCAACTGAAAACTAGATATCTACTTTATACCAGGAGGGCAGCTCTCAAGAGTAAGTGACATCTGAGCTGGTACATGAATTATACACCCATCCCAGACTAGCCACAAAGGACAATGGACAAGAGACCTTTTCAGAGAAAGCCAGCAGCGGCCAAACTGGCCAACCAAGGAGTCTACTCTGCACCTAGTACACAGGGGTCTCGCCATTCTTACCCAGCAGGATAAGACACAGTAGCTAAGGGGTTTATGACTTTCCCCTCCTTCCGATAAGTCTTTCCTGCAGTTTTTATTCTCTCCCTTTCTGTGGGCTGGGTGTGTTGGAATGGCTGGCTTCTCCTCTGGGCCATTCGAGCTGACGGTAGGGTCAGAGGTGTGGGACTCGAGGCTACGCGTAGTTAAGGTGGACGAGACTTATGTTTCTCCCTTCGGAAAAGGGGTACATGTGCTTTATCTATGCGTGCCCAAATCAGCAACCACTGGGCCAACCTTAACACCTCCCTGCCCTGGTGCCCTGATCAAGTCAATCTCCTTGATCTCTCTGAAATTCAACTAGTTTTCTACTCCGGATGTCTCTACTTGGCTCAGTCCTCACATGAATGACTCCAAAGGCCTCCTAACCGCCTCCTAATCTCCAGCTGCCTCCTTCTACTTTGCTTCCTTGAAAACAATGAAGTTACTCTCCCGAAAGATAAATCTGAACATGTAACTGTACTGCTTTGAGTCCTTTTTGGTTTTTACCAACTACCTCAGAATGGCATATATTTTTCTATAGCTATTTCAAACATGTTATTTTCTTAGCATGGCAAACACATTTGTCCATTTTCTGACTTCCACTTGGTCCCTTCCACGACCTCTTCTTGGGTTACTTCTTCCCTCGCCTTCTAGCATTTCCCCTCAACATCTAGCTTCAGCCATGACAAAGAGCTCGCATTTCCCCAGACGTCCCTGGCTGTCACCTGCAGCTGGCCACATACACCAGCCCCTTTGCTCTGTCCCTGGCCTCTCCTTCTCCTACCTATCCTGGGGATTCATCTCAGGCTCCTCAGACCCCTACACCAACTAGGGGCACCAGTATAAATGCACACCCCTACCACGGGGCAGTGCCAGACACGGGAAGCACGAACAGCATGGGAGCTGCTTGGAATTTAGCAATCATCCCATGGCGTCCACCCTCCTCTACTCGGCACTGTGACGATCCAACCCAGATGATTCTGGTGGCGGCCCTGTGACTGCAGCACGTTTACCAACATCGGTGGCCTCTAGTCACCAGAATGTGAGGTGCACGGCCTCCTACCCTTCTCCTCCCCGCCCAGTTGTGACAATGACAAATGTTTGCTGACACTGATTCATGTCCTGCGAGGTGAAACTGACCTGGTTGAGAATCATTCCATTAAAGTACACTGGACGGTCTGTCATCCCATCCCCTGCCCTGCAGGCAGCCCAGCCCTGGGGAGCTGAAATTTATCCTGCATCCCTAATATTCAGCCCTGGAACATGAATCAGGATCAACAAACGCTTGCCTAGTCATAGAAAAAGAAAAGGGAACCAAAAGAGTTTCAATGGAGGATAGAGGGCACAAGATTTAAAGGAAAGCAACAAAGAAAAAAGAAAGTTTTAGTTAGGTAATTGCTCATAAATTCAATGCAGTTCTCAAAATCTTTTAGGAAATAATGTCAGGTACTTCTTCGTATGTTCCAGAAAGCACAGACCAGCCCCCAGTATGCAGGCAACACCTAACAGTGACGCTCTAACAGTGACGCACCCTGCAGGGCTCTACACAGACGACCACCCACACCAGTGGAGTACCGGGAGGCACACCGTATGTCTTAGTCAAAGGCCGATACATGTGAATCAGAACACGTTTAAGCCGTCAAGTGCTGAGTTAGAACTCAGAGATGTGGACTCCCTTCCAGTTTGGCCACTACCTTGTGACATAAGCCCAGTCATCAAGACTGCAGAGACCTGCGTCCCCACCAGTGAAACAGACGGTTAAGTGGTTTTTCTTTTGAAGGGCTTATTTGTAAATTCCACAAATCTGTGAATTAAATCAAGAAGATACTTTTTTTTTTTTTTGAGAGGTTTTGCTATAGGGTGCATGTGCTCGCCAGAAAGACATAGAGATAGAAAGCGAGAAATCACCCCCCAGGGGGGATGGCTACGCCACAATCCCTTTTCCGTCCGAGTCCCAGACCTGGTGGCTTAAACTCATGCTGGGCGCGTATATGATCCAGCAGTGTAGCCGTTACGCCATCTGCTGGCCCCCTCCGTGTCATTTCTATGATGCTGATGTTCTCAGCCACTTTTCAAATCTCTGTGATAACTAGGAATCGCTGCTCCCTGAAACCCTCCCCCGGATTCTTAGACACACTCTGAGATATCTTCCTGCCTATCTGGTTGCCTCTTCCTTTACTCACCTCTTACTGGTATTCCCCAAAATGTAGTCACTTTTTTCTCATGCACACTGCTGACAGGTCCACTCAACAACTTCACCTTCCATTCCCATAAACCTATATACCACTGACATCAGGCAAGGGTTTCAAACAAAGATAGGCAATAGTGTTGAGTAATGTTAGCTATTCTTACTGGGTTTTTTTTAAAGATTTACTCGATTTTTTTTTTAGGATAGGGTACAATGTACTCACCAGAGAGAGAGAAACAGAGAAAGTGAGGAAGCGGTTTGCCAGGTCCGAGACTTAAACCGTGGTCAGCCGTGTCTGAGACCAACATCTCAACCATCAAGCCATCTGCTAGCCCAGCTATTCTTTTTTAAAAATTGTTTTATTTCAACTTTATTTATTTTAATTTGACTAGAGAGAGACAGAGCAAGAACAAGAGAAAGAAAGAAAAAGAAAGCAATCTGCCAGGTCCCGGACTCAAATCGTGGTTGGCCAAGTGGGAGTGTAATGCCCTTAACCTCCACACCACCTGCTGGCCCCTAGCCCAGCTATTCTTAGTGTAATTTCCCTCCTGAGCGTCAGACTTGTATGTCTAATGGCCAGCTGGATATCTGTACCGACCATGTGTTTAATGACCAGTGGGGCATATCTACATTCTTACCTATACTTAATACCTGTATTCCTAAAATTTATCATATCCAAAACAGAGTTCACACTTCTCTCCCCTACCAACAAACCAAAATATAAAAATACTGTTCCTAGCTTCAGCATCCTACTCCTTGATCACTGATTTATTCATTCTTTCAAAAATTACATTTAGACAGATACTATTCTAGGTATAAGGGATACAAAATGAACCTATCAGTCAAGGCCCCTTCCACCCTCAGGACCTGACCTGCCACTGTCATGGAGATGCCGAAAGTGAATGAGAAAATCAACGGGATAGTTGCAGATACCACAGGCCCTGTCGATAGCTGCAACACGGCAACTGAAAACTAGATATCTACTTTATACCAGGAGGGCAGCTCTCAAGAGTAAGTGACATCTGAGCTGGTACATGAATTATACACCCATCCCAGACTAGCCACAAAGGACAATGGACAAGAGACCTTTTCAGAGAAAGCCAGCAGCGGCCAAACTGGCCAACCAAGGAGTCTACTCTGCACCTAGTACACAGGGGTCTCGCCATTCTTACCCAGCAGGATAAGACACAGTAGCTAAGGGGTTTATGACTTTCCCCTCCTTCCGATAAGTCTTTCCTGCAGTTTTTATTCTCTCCCTTTCTGTGGGCTGGGTGTGTTGGAATGGCTGGCTTCTCCTCTGGGCCATTCGAGCTGACGGTAGGGTCAGAGGTGTGGGACTCGAGGCTACGCGTAGTTAAGGTGGACGAGACTTATGTTTCTCCCTTCGGAAAAGGGGTACATGTGCTTTATCTATGCGTGCCCAAATCAGCAACCACTGGGCCAACCTTAACACCTCCCTGCCCTGGTGCCCTGATCAAGTCAATCTCCTTGATCTCTCTGAAATTCAACTAGTTTTCTACTCCGGATGTCTCTACTTGGCTCAGTCCTCACATGAATGACTCCAAAGGCCTCCTAACCGCCTCCTAATCTCCAGCTGCCTCCTTCTACTTTGCTTCCTTGAAAACAATGAAGTTACTCTCCCGAAAGATAAATCTGAACATGTAACTGTACTGCTTTGAGTCCTTTTTGGTTTTTACCAACTACCTCAGAATGGCATATATTTTTCTATAGCTATTTCAAACATGTTATTTTCTTAGCATGGCAAACACATTTGTCCATTTTCTGACTTCCACTTGGTCCCTTCCACGACCTCTTCTTGGGTTACTTCTTCCCTCGCCTTCTAGCATTTCCCCTCAACATCTAGCTTCAGCCATGACAAAGAGCTCGCATTTCCCCAGACGTCCCTGGCTGTCACCTGCAGCTGGCCACATACACCAGCCCCTTTGCTCTGTCCCTGGCCTCTCCTTCTCCTACCTATCCTGGGGATTCATCTCAGGCTCCTCAGACCCCTACACCAACTAGGGGCACCAGTATAAATGCACACCCCTACCACGGGGCAGTGCCAGACACGGGAAGCACGAACAGCATGGGAGCTGCTTGGAATTTAGCAATCATCCCATGGCGTCCACCCTCCTCTACTCGGCACTGTGACGATCCAACCCAGATGATTCTGGTGGCGGCCCTGTGACTGCAGCACGTTTACCAACATCGGTGGCCTCTAGTCACCAGAATGTGAGGTGCACGGCCTCCTACCCTTCTCCTCCCCGCCCAGTTGTGACAATGACAAATGTTTGCTGACACTGATTCATGTCCTGCGAGGTGAAACTGACCTGGTTGAGAATCATTCCATTAAAGTACACTGGACGGTCTGTCATCCCATCCCCTGCCCTGCAGGCAGCCCAGCCCTGGGGAGCTGAAATTTATCCTGCATCCCTAATATTCAGCCCTGGAACATGAATCAGGATCAACAAACGCTTGCCTAGTCATAGAAAAAGAAAAGGGAACCAAAAGAGTTTCAATGGAGGATAGAGGGCACAAGATTTAAAGGAAAGCAACAAAGAAAAAAGAAAGTTTTAGTTAGGTAATTGCTCATAAATTCAATGCAGTTCTCAAAATCTTTTAGGAAATAATGTCAGGTACTTCTTCGTATGTTCCAGAAAGCACAGACCAGCCCCCAGTATGCAGGCAACACCTAACAGTGACGCTCTAACAGTGACGCACCCTGCAGGGCTCTACACAGACGACCACCCACACCAGTGGAGTACCGGGAGGCACACCGTATGTCTTAGTCAAAGGCCGATACATGTGAATCAGAACACGTTTAAGCCGTCAAGTGCTGAGTTAGAACTCAGAGATGTGGACTCCCTTCCAGTTTGGCCACTACCTTGTGACATAAGCCCAGTCATCAAGACTGCAGAGACCTGCGTCCCCACCAGTGAAACAGACGGTTAAGTGGTTTTTCTTTTGAAGGGCTTATTTGTAAATTACACAAATCTGTGAATTAAATCAAGAAGATACTTTTTTTTTTTTTTTGAGAGGTTTTGCTATAGGGTGCATGTGCTCGCCAGAAAGACATAGAGATAGAAAGCGAGAAATCACCCCCCAGGGGGGATGGCTACGCCACAATCCCTTTTCCGTCCGAGTCCCAGACCTGGTGGCTTAAACTCATGCTGGGCGCGTATATGTGCATGCCCAAGATCCTATGAGGAGATATACGCGCTGAGCATGAGTTTAAGCCACCAGGTCAGGGACTCGAACCACAGTCAACTACGTGGGACCCGTCCAGTGACATAGCCATTACACTATCTGCTGATCCTGATACCTTTTTAAAAAAAAAAAAAATTTCACCAGGACCAGCAGACAGCATAGTGGTTATGTCGCTGGACTCCCACATAGCCGACCACGGTTCGAGTCCCGAACCAAATGGCTTCAAAAATCATGCTGGGCATATGTGCATTCTTGCCCAAGATACCAGAAGGAGAATCGAGGAGAAGGGATTGCAGTGTGGCCATCCCCTCTGGCGGGTGATTTCTCACTTTCGCTCGTTCTCTCTCCCTCATTCTCTCTCTCTCTCTCCCCCTCTTTCTCTTTCTCTCTCTCCAGTGAGCACATGCACCTTGGGGGGATGGGGGGAACCTCTAAAAATAAATTTTCTTGCTACAGGGCACATGCACTATAACCAGAGAGAGATAGAGAAAAGTGAAGTGACCCCCAAGGGGAATGGTCAAACACAGTCCCTTCTCTGTTTCTCCTTTTGGGATCCTGGGCATGTATGCACACACACCTGGCTTGTTTCTCAAGCCACCAGTTCCAAGATTTGAACCACACTATCAACAGTGTGGAACCTAGCATCCTTACCCACCACATCACTGGCTGGCCCAACACATTGTTTTGGCAAAGGCAAGAAGGCAAATCAAAACCACAAAAATACACACACACACACACACACACACACACACAGGACAAGGTCATGTGAGGTTGTAACACAAGCGCTGCAAAAGAGCAGGGTTGCAGAGTCCACGCTCGTGTGCTCACTATTGCAATGGCTTCCCTTTCTCATGAGGAAACGCATGCATTCGGAGCAGAGAGACCGGTCATCTTCATCCTTCCACTCTCCCATGGCACCTGGGTAGCAGCAGGCATCTGTATCTGCTAAACTGAAGCTGGAGCACTCCCAATGCCCGAGCCCAAGTCTTAGAGCCTGTGATCATTGCACCCTGTCATGAAGCCTCCCCGCTTCTTGCAGGAGAGGGGAAACAGAAAGAGACAAAAAGTAAAACTAATCTGAGTGTTGGGGCAGGCAGGTGGCCCAGTATGACACTGGACTCCCACATAGCCAACCAGTTCAAGTCCCAGGCCTGGTGCCCTGAGAATCACACCTGGCATGTGTGTGTGCATGCCCAAAATCCCAGGAGGAGAATGGAGGAGAAAGAAGTGCGGTATGGCCATCCTTCTTGGGGGGTGATTTCTCACTTTCCCTCTCACTATCTTTCCAACGAGCACAAGTCGTATGCAAAAACCTTATTAAAACACACACACACACTAATCTGAGTGTGAACAGAAGATGACTAGAAAGTTATACCATGGTATTCTTAACAAGTGCACTGAAGAGTCCAGTCTAGAAAATCAACATGACACTAATAAAGAAACATAAAATATTAAAATATCATTAAATATTATTAAAACAATATTATAAAATTAATAATATAAAATATTATTAAAACAATAAAACAATCTTGCTGGCATGCCTGTACAATAATAGTGTGACTGCGAAGTGAAAAGCCCAGGAACAGTAAAAGAATAGCGGACAGAAGCTCGTGACCTGGGAGGACTGAAGACAAGAAAGCGTGAGGCACTGCGAGTAGAAGGGGGAACGCGAGCTCTGTAGGGACGCATCATAGATTTGCTTTCATAACTGCCCTATAAATTCCCCCAAAATAATGCACCCTTTTGGAAGGCAAAATGAATTTTCAAAAGATAAAACCTCGGGGGCAGATTAAATTGACTTTTTAGTAAACGTCACCTCGTTTAGAAACACTACATTTACAACCTTGAGAGCAGATGCGGTATTATTAGGTGCTTATGGCGCTTAACTGGGCCAGAGGGAAGATTTTCTCTATGCTTACAGTTATAAGTAGGGGAGGGGGAGAGAGTGAGAGAAGAGGGATTTGGGGAGGAGGGAGAACAGCAGGGAAGGGGAGGAGGAGGGAGAGTGGGAAGCTTTTCCTTGTTGAACATTGTCAAGGTCGAAGTACCATGGACCTGAACTAGGTCTCAGGGTTACGCTTGCTGAATGAAATGAAGGGCATGAGAAACTGCTACAGTTTTATTAAAATGAACCATTCCAACATTGGCTCTGTCGGAATCTCCGGTCTTTCCAGCATTTAATCTACCACTGCACATTTGAAATAAAGAATCCAAATGCTCACATTCGAAGTGAAGAGCTGGTGGGGATTCTGAATCTACAGTTATAGCATCAGTCGATGCCTTTCCCACCGCGTCTTTAGGAAGGAGGTAACGCTTCTGTAAAACGCCCTTCTCAGAGTGGAATTTTGCATACGAGCCCATTTACAGGCAGGAAAATGACTAAGCGCTACAGTATTGACTTTGTTGTCCCCCTCACTGAAGTCATATGGCAAGGACAAGGGAAGAAACTGAATACAAGGCTTTGAGGGTGTTATTTATATAGAGAATGCCCACAACCACCTCTGATCATTCTCTTTCCTGGAATGGGCTATGAACTAGAAGTCTCAGAATCAGTCACTCTCTGGCAACATTTCTGAGACAAAACTTGGAGCACCAAAGTGTAAACAAGACACAAAAGGTTTGGGGGTTCTTTGGGGTTTTGTTTTTTAACGTTTTTGCCATAGGGCACATACATTCACCAGAGAGAGAGAAAGAGAGAGAGAGAGAGAGGGAAAGTGTGAAAACTCTTGGTGGCTAGCCATGCCACTATCCCTTCTCTTCATTCCTCTCTCGGGAGCTTCAGCACGCATGCACACACACCTGGCATGTTTCTCAAGACACTGGGTCCAGGAAATCAAACCATGGTCAGCAATATGGGAGTCCAGTGCCTTAGTCACCATGCCACCTGCTGGCCTCAGACACGAAAGATTTTTTAAGGCCAGCTCGTGGCGTGGTGGTTAAGACAGCTGGGTGCTACATGGCTGCCTAAGTGGTTCAAGTCCCAGACTTGCTGTGTTCATGTGTGCTCCAAATCCCCGAAAATCCCAAAAGAAGGGAGAGATAGGAGAAAGTATGAGGCCATGACCGTTCTCCATGGTGAGTGCTTTCTCACTTTCCCTTTCTCCCTCTCCCTGACTAGAGCATGTGCCCCTGACATATTAAAAAATAATAATAATTTAGGAAAAAATCTATAAAAATAAGAAAGACAAAGATATGGGCCACGCTACCCAAGCTCATATACAATATGCCTGCATAGCTCAGAAGATGAAAATTCAGCCCAAGACCTCTTGCACACACTTCTATCAAACTCTGCTCATCCTCGCTCCAATGCATGCTGGTTCTGTGTGCCTCTGCTGAGCTTTCGTTTACTAATTTATGGAATGGTAATAATGACAATACTACCCACCTTGCAGGGCTGTTGTGAGGGTTACATGAAATAACCTATGGGAAGCACTTGGCATGGTGCTCAGCAAACATCAGTATTCAAAAAAAAAATCTTGGCTATCTTCCTTTATAATAGCTAGGTAACATTTTAGACATAGCTCCCAAAGAGAAATAATAACCACACTTTTCTCCAGAGCAGCAAAATATTATTTCAGGTTCTCTTAATTTAAATAAAATTATACTAGGAAATAATAAATTCCTGATTATAGTCCCTAGTTTAGAGGACCAATTATAAGAGAGAAGACACTGCTGTCTACGAATGAAGAAAGAAATATGCCAAAAAGCTTAAACAGATAATCAAGACACAAAACATGAGAAGAATATAGACTGCAAAAGCAATAATCAAATGTAAAAAAAACTATAAAGTAAAAATATTCAAATAGCTAAGGTAACAGATAATACTTAAGATATAAAAGTAATCTTTTGTTTTGATACTTCAAGTCATATTTTAATGTGAATTATATAAAGGAGTTATAAAATTGATTCAAACAAAAATTTTCTGATAAAAAACAAATCTAGGGACCAGCAGTTAGCATAATGGCTATGTCGCTGGACTCTCATGTAGCCTACCACGGTTCGCGTCCTGGACCCAGTGGCTTAAACTCACGCTGGGTGCATGTGCGTGCGTGCCCAAGATCCCGAGAGGAGAACGGAGGAGAAGGGATTGCGGCGTGGCCATCCCCCCTGGGGGGTGATTTCTCGCTTTCTGTCTCTGTCTGGGGAGCGCATGCACCCTATAGCAGAAACCTCTCCAAAAAAAAAGAACAAAAGAAACCTCTCCAAAAGAAGTAATGTAATATTAATATGAAAACTAATAACTGCCATAACTTTCGAAGCCACTAAAACCAGTGAAAGTCATTAGTTTGGACAATTTCTTAAGTTCTTGCCTGATCTTATGGGTACTCTAAGTGTATATTAAGAATACAATCTCTGGGACCAGCAGATAGTGGAACAGTTATGTCACTGGACTCCCATGCAGTCGACCATGGTTCAAGTCCCAGACCCTGTAGCTTAAAACTCACACTAGACATGTGTGTGTGCATGCCCAAGATCCCAAGAGGAGAATGGAGAAGAAGGGATTGTAGCATGGCCATCCCCTAGCAGGTGATTTCTCGATTTCTCTCTGCACACACCCTATAGCAAAAATCTCTCCTAAAAAAAAAAAAAAAAAAAGGAATTTCAGAAAGTCCACTGAAAAAATGAAATTAAAGTATGAATTTATTTGGTACAAAAAAATTTTAAATCTATGCATAGCTTTTCCATAATATGCACTTCCCATGAACTGCTTGAAAACTCTGCATACTAACGACTTCCTCGAGGTCACCAGGTGGCACAGCGGCTAATAACACTGGCAGCCCACGTGGCTGACCAAGGTTTAAGTCCTGGACACAGTGGCTGAGAATCACACTAGGAATGTATGCATGCGTGTCCAAAATCCCAAGAGGAGAAAGGAGAAGAAGGGACTGAGATGTGGCCATCCCCACTCAGGGGTGATTTCTCACTTTTCCTCTGTCTCTCTCTGGTGAGTGCATGTGCTCGCTATCAAAAACCTTAAAATAACAATAATAATTCCTCTTCTGAGGCCAGCAGGTGGCAGCATAGTGATTACAGTGTGTCGGACTCCCACATGGCTGGTTCAACTCCCATACCTGGTGGCTTAAAAATCACATCAGTCATGTGTGTGTGCATGCCCTGAAGCTCAGGAGGATAATGGAGGAGAAATGATTGTGGCATAGCCTTTTCCCTCCACCTGGTGGAGGGTGATTTCTTATTTTTCCACTCACTGTTTCTCTCTGGCAAGCATACCCATCCGATAGCAAAAACCTTACTGAAAAAAAAAAAAAAGAAAAAGGAAAATGACCTCCCCAAGACAAAGAAATCAAGAAGGGACTCCTTGGGGCCAGAAGTGATGCAGTGGTAATGCAACTGGTCCCACATGGGAAGGTTCCTGGTTTGCTACCTGGTGCCAACCTGAATACACCAGGCACACACATACACAAGCTCATGATGCAGGCTGGCAGAGGCTGGGGTGTGGGGGCATCACAGCACGAAGACCCTGTTGGGATGCCTGTGCGTGTGTGTGCGTGCGTGTATGTGTGGACATGTGTGCCTCTGTGTGTGTGCACGTGTGTGTGCATGTGTGCATGTGTGTGCGTGCGCATGCATGCACCCCTCTCATGGAATATAAATAAACTTAAAAGGGGCAGGAGAGATTCCTGGTTTTTTACATTAATAGCAGGGTCATGAAGGTTCACTGTTGCAGTCCAACACCAAGAAAACCACTGCAGAAAATTCAAAGTAGATGATAATTACGATGGCTCGGCCCTGCTGAGCAGCCTGTCCGTGATGACGAATCACATATGTGATGGCAGTCCCACGAGACTACGGGAGACTATAGCACACAGCCTAGGTGAGGGCATACCACCCAGGTCTGTGCAAGTACACTTTATGGTGTTCTCACCACGATGAAATCATCCAATGACATGTTTCTCGGAACATGTGCCCATCATTAAATGATGCGTAAAAGTGAGACATTTTATATAAAAAATTGATGGTGACATATATTGCTCTAGGCGATATTATCTTTCATAAAATAAATTTGTTCTACATTTAAAATAAGTCAGAATTCAGTTTCAAATGATCAAAAGAATAACCATTATATATCCAAGCTTTTCTCTACCTTACAACAACCTTCCAAGGCCATAACATTAATTTTTAGAAAATGCTCTTTACAATAAATAAAAGGCAGAGAAATGTTATTAAATGCCAAAACAAATTACTGTTGAAAATGTGTTAACATTTACATTCAATGATGTGTACAGAATGTATACCTTCAGGCACCACTGCTTAGAAAAGGGGGGGAAATTAAGTCCTCTTTCTACCTGTAGTCCCTTCTACGTTCTTTTTTTTTTTTTGGAGAGGTTTTTGCTATAGGGCGCGTGCGCCCGCCAGACAGACAGAGAGAGACAGAGAGATAGAAAGCAGGAAATCACCCCCCAGGGGGGATGGCCACGCCGCAATCCCTTCTCCTCCATTCTCCTCTCGGGATCCTGGGCACGCACGCACACGCGCCCGGCGTGAGTTTAAGCCACCGGGTCCGGGACTCGAACCGCAGTCGACCACGTGGGAGTCCAGCGACATAGCCACTACGCTAACTGCTGGTCCCTACGTTCTCTTTTTTTTAAAAAAAAATTTTTTTTAACTTTATTTATTTATTTTTTAATTTGACCAGAGAGGAACAGAGCAAGAGAGTGGCCAGGTCCAGGACTCAAACCACGGTTGGCCATGTTGGAGTCCAGCACTCTTAACCACCATGCCACCTGCCAGCCCCTACATTCTTTTTTTTTTTTTTAAGTTTACTTATTTTATTCATAACAGAGAGAGTACACAGAGAGAGAGAGAAGGACAGAGAGAGAGAAGGACAGAGAGAGAGAGAGAAAGGGAAAGGTGAGTACCCTCAATAGGGCCTGGTCACATTGTGACCTCCGTTCCTCAGCCCTCCAGCTTACCAGGATCTTGAGCACACCAAACAAATGCCCAGGGTATCAGGTCAACCAGGCCAGGGCTCCAAAACCATAGTTTGTCACATGGCTTCCAGTACTGCAGCTCAGAATGCTACCAAAAACGCCATAGAGACTAGGCCTCCTCTCCCTTTTTAAACCCCCTTTATCACTATGTGTAAAGACAGTGTGCCCAAGACACTGCCAACACTTTGGTTCCTTTTGTCTGTCCCCAAATCCAGATCACTGGTCTACCTGCTGGCTATCTTTACCTACCTCTATCAGGACACACTGACACAGCACAAGGGTCTGTGGTTAGGCAGGGAGCTTGCAGCCAATGGCCTGGAGATGGCCTGGCCAAGGCGTCACCACCTATGGGTAAAACTCAGACTGCTGCTGAGGTCCAGAGGAAAGAATAAATCCACACACCCTTGGGATAAAACACAGTAACATTTATGTTTGTAATAAATTTTAGACATAATACAACTATCTTTTATCTATATAAAATTACTTAAAGTTCTCCCCCCCCCCATTTTTATCTTTACTAAATCTAAATCAGGGCTTGGGAAACTTTTTCTATAAGCAGCCAAATAGTAATTACTTTTGGTGTTGCAGGCCACACGGCCTCTGTTATAACTCAGCTCCCTCCTGTAGACAGAGCAGCCATGGATGATACCTAAATGAATGGCTATGATTGTGTTCCAAAAACCTTTATTTATAAAACACATGGAGGAGGGCCAGCAAGAAAGGGTGCTGGACTCCCACCTGGCCAGCTACAGTTCAAGTTCTGGACCTGGCAGCTTGCTTTCTCACTTTCTCTTTCCTCACTCTATTCCTCTCTGACCAACTCTAAATAAATAAATAAAGTCAAATAAAATAATTCCTTTTAAAAAATAAAACACATGGAGGCTCACCTTAACCCTTGGGCAGTAGTCTGTCTTGCCAGTCCCTTGTTTAAACTGGTTTAATCATCTTGGCAAATGTGTAAATAAAACAATCCCAAGTTAAAAACCAGGGGAAAAAAGTCAGGTTCGTGTATTTTTAAACAAAAGCTCCAAATTCAAATAGATGTGTCAAAACAGTCCCTTCTAGGCTGAGACGTGGGATAAATTAGTATAACTTGAAGCTAATCTAATAGTAGCTGTCTAAATAAAAAATAAATTTCTCTTACCTTCAAGTCAACTGTTGTTAAGATTAAATGAAAAACTATAACTGGGGCATTTTTGCATGTAAAAAGGAAACAAAATAGATTGGCAATTAATCATTATATGAGCTGAGTCGTAAGAGCAGAGCAATGAATCTGTGAAAGAAAACATATACAAAAAAGATCTATCAACTAAGCCCTTGCTTTTCCCCATCTTTAAACAATTATATCTTCATAAGCCCAAAAAGCAATGAATTAGGGTAATATCATTATTTTTTTTAGTGAGGTTTTTGCTATAGGGCACATGCGCTCACCATAAAGACAGAGAGAGACAGAAAGTGAGAAATCACCCCCCCAGAGGGGATGGCCACACCGCAATCCCTTCTCCTCCATTCTCTTCCCGGGATCTTGGGCACACATGCACACGCACCCGGCGTGAGTTTAAGCCACTGGGATGCGAACCGCAGTCGACTACAGGGGAGTCCAGCAACATAGCCATTATGCTAACTGCTGGTCCCTATATCAGTCTTTATACAACAGAGTTTCTTGTTTTCTCTGCTACTCCTTAGTCATTGGTCGCTAATACCCCAAATGTTTTCAGGATAAACTTTTTCAGGGCAGACTGAAGTAGTCACACATGCTTAATGATGCCGCAAATAACATACCAGAAATTCTCTCTCGAAAGTTAAAAGTGATAAGGCAAACAGAAAAGAGAATATTATTGATCACTATCTTTCAACCACAGGCTTAGAATGAACGACGCATGATCTTTAATTCAAAGATATTACTGGATGCCCCGAGAGAGAGTATGTTTGTTGTGTTTTCATCCATACAACTTTACTAAGGTATGATGCTAAGTAGCTAAGCAATGTCCTCACTACTTCAGATAACTCAAAACAAAAAACAACTACTTGCAATAAATTACCACATAATCTGATATACTTCAGCTTGTTCTTAAACTCAAGGGAACTGCTAGTGAAATTCAATGACCTGTGAATATGTTTGATATAAAAAGAAGCATGGACAAAAAGAAAAAAATATTCCCAGTAGAACAATAATAATTCAAATGCCACAAATCCAAATCCACTGGGGTTCAAGCCTCTTTACAGTAAAGTTTTTCAGTTCAATAAACATGCACTGAGTGATGTGCAAAGAACCAGAAATGAGGTGAGGCACTGGGGAAACAACGTGAATGCGTCTTTTAAGACGCTCAAACTTGGGACCAGCACTTGGCGTAATGTCACTGGACTCCTATGTAGTCGACCGCGGTTCGAGTCCTGGACCCGGTGGCTTAAACTCACACCGGGCGCATGTGCACGCGTGCCCAAGATCCCAAGAGGAGAATAGAGGAGAAGGGATTGCGGCATGGCCATCCCCCCAGAGGGGTGATTTCTCGCTTTCTGTCTCTCTGTCTCTCTCTGTCTTTCTGGCCAGCATATGCGCCCTAAAGCAAAAACCTCTCAGAAAAAAAAGAAGCGTGAACTCAGTCTAGCAGGTTGCATGGTGGGAAAGTGCTGGACTCCTACTAGGTTAACCATAGTTTGAGTCCCGCATCTGGTGGTTTGTTTTCTCACTTTCCTCCCTCCTCATCAAATTAAAATAATAATAATGATAAATAAAATTAAGTAATTCTTTAAAAAAAAAGTCTGAACTCTATCAAAGGAAAGATTTAAGCTAATGCATGCAGGCTGTATGGTGCTGTAATATGAGAAGTATGTACCTTCAAAAATAAATATGAATAGTATCTCAAATATGACAGAACAGACAACTCAGAAAAGCATAAAAGGTCAACAGATCAAATCTTGTTTGACTATCTGATCAGCATAATAAAAGGCTAATAATGCCTATTGTTGGTGGGAAGAGTGGGGAAATAGTGCTTCTTTTACATTTCTGTAGAGCAATTTGAAAAGCTGATCAGGTAAAGTCATTTAAAACTACATTTTTTGACCTGGAAATTCTGATTTCAGTAAGTAGACTGTAGGTTCACTGATCAAAAGAAAAGATGTAAGAAAAATATTCAACTTCCAGGAAAATCGCAAGTGGTGCAATTGTATAAGTTGCCAGTTCCTAAAAGATATCCAAGGGGAAAAATCTAGTAGAGTTGGACACAGATAACGACTAGCATTTAACTCAGGGTGTAAACTAGTCTTACATACATTATATCATTTAATCCCTCCAAAACTCCAAGGCAGAAGACCTAGTGGCAGGACCTTGATTCAAAAACAGCTCTTATCCCAAAGCTCTGAATCAATGTGCTATTTCGCCCCCGGGGCTCTGGCATCAGGGAGAAATTCCAGGGTAGAAGTCTAGATGTTCAGGTTTATCTTTCTTTTACTTGGTTATTTAGCAGAAATTTACTGGGTACCTAATGCAGGACCTAAGGATACCAAAAAAGTAAAGTTACATTTCCTATCTTTTGAAAACCACAATGGCATGAAAATAGAACAAAACAAAATAAAAATTGCAACATGATATGAGAGTGGTAAAAAGTAGAATAACATTAACTCTAAAGGAGAGTAACATTAACTTTACTAGATTCTGCATTGGAGGAAGAGTTATGGGAGAAGTCTAAAAAAGTAAGACAGGGCTTGACCATTTTGAAGGATGAGTTAAAGTAAACAACCCCGAGAAAGGAGGGTCATTCCAGAAAAAGAGAATGGAATCTACAGAAGCACCCAGACTCAAAATAGTACGGTCAGTTCAAAGAAATACGTGGAGGTCAGTGGACTGCTAGACAATGCCCTTCGACAATTCCAGTCCCTATCCTCCTCCACCTCTCTCTCCTCCAGATGCTGCAAAACAGGACAAATGGAAAAATAAAGTGTTCTGTTCTCTTGACCTGAATTTCCCAGATCTGCCCCTCCACCCTCCTCTTCAGAGATTGAAAAGACCTGCAGCTTTCCTTGCCAACCAGGAGAGGCAATGATAGCCAACTCACCCACCTTCCCTCCCTCCCCTTTTTTTTTTCCCTCCGATTTGACCAGAAAGGGACAGAGTGAGAGTGACAGTGAAAGCGAGAGAGAGAGAGAAAATGAGAAAGCAAGCCATCAGTCAGCCATGTGGGAGTCTGGTGCCCCTAATCACCATCCCACCTGCTGGCCTCAGTCTTTTAGTTTCTCTTTTTTTTTTTTTTTCTTTGAGAGATTTTCGCTATAGGGCGCGTGTGCTCACCAGACAGACAGAGAGAGACATAGAGACAGAAAGCGAGAAATCACCCCACAGGGGGGACGGTCACGCCTCAATCCCTTCACCTCCATTCTTCTCTCGGGATCTTGGGCACGCACGCACACGCGCCCGGCGTGAGTTTTAAGCCACCGGGTCTGGGACGTGAACCGCAGTTGACTATGTGGGAGTCCAGCGACATAGCCATTACGCTAACTGCTGATTTCTTTTTTATTTTCTTTGTGGCATTTATTACTGCTTGAAATCACCCTGTTATTCATTCTTTACCTTGATTATTGCCTGTCTCTCTCATTAGAATACAAGTTCTGGGAGGACTCTGTCTGCCTCCTCACTGTATCAGGACAGCACGGGTCTCAAAGAATGCCCTTGACAAATATTTGTGGAATGAATGAATGCTGTTTAATCTTACCTGACCCATAATATGATTATTATTTTTAAAATGAACTCGAGGGATCAGCAGATGGCATAATGGTTATATCGCTGTAGTCAACCATGGTGCTAGACCCAGACCCGGAGGCTTAAATCTCACACCAAGTGCATGTACATATGTGCCCAAAATCCCAAGAGGAGACTGGGGGAGAAGGGACCACAGCGTGGCCATCCCCCCTGGGGGCTAATTTCTCACTTTCTGTCTCTCTGGCAAGTACATGCACGGTATAGCAAAAATCTCTCTTAATAATAAAAACTAAAATTAAACTCAAATCAAGATCACATTTCACTTTTATAAAACACTCATTTTCAATGTTTAATAGTTTCGTGCTCTAATAAAATGTTCTAATGTCCTAAATAACACCCCTAAGCCCCCCTACTTTTTTTAACTGCAGCAAATGTTTGAAACAACACATGTCTGCAAAATGAACATCTAGCATTTAACTCTGCTCTATACCCACTCGGTTTATTTCTTTAGAGTATCTCTGAACCAATAAAAAGAGCAGTTAGCAATTTATACCAACTGCAAACTGATGCACAGTTTCAATAAAACATGCTGGAAGAAAAATGGAAGGAGGTTATTCCATGTATAAGGACAAAGTCCAGTTTCTGCTAATAAAACAAAACTACCTCAGGGAGGAAGAAAACATGACTGACATCGTTGGAGAAACAGTGAACACATTAACATCTGGAAGAAAGGCACCATTTCTTAGAAATCAATGTCACTGATGATTTTAAACTCAGAGATCAAGCCTTGCCAAAAGTGCATGGTATATGAATGGAGGCCAGCTCGACGACAGCAGTAACGCACTGCTCACGTGACGCTGGGTCCCCATGGCAGACTGTGGGTGGTTCCCTAGCTGACTCGGAAAGTTTATGATACCGGCTGGCAGGGACCACTTGCGGTGGGGGACTACAGAATGAGACCCTAGCTTCCCCTCTATCTTTCATGGAAAAAATAAACTTTTAAGAAACAAAGTTTGGCGAGATAAGAGCTCCTGGAATTTGTTTATCTAATGGTCATTTCACTTTCAGGTTCTTTTGAACAACCTATCCCTATCTGCAGAGTCACAGGTTTCAGGCTACTGCCATCCCAATGGGATAAGCTTTCAAAGCATTTTAGCCTGTAAAAGATGCAGGAGGACCAGGAGATATGTCATGGTTACATCACTGTACTCCCATGTAAACAACTGCGGTTTGAGTCTCAGACCTGGCAGCCTAAAACTTACACCAGGCACATGTGTACGTGTGTGCGCGTGCGTCCCCAAAATCCTAAGAGAAGAAGGGATTGTGATGTGGCCATCCCCTCTGGGGAGGTGATTTCTCACTTTCTGTCTCTCTGCCTCTCTGTCTCTTGAGTGAGCACACGTGCCCTATGGCAAAAATCTCTCATAAATAAATAAATAAATAAATAGATAGATAGATAGATAGATAGATAGATAGGTAGATAGGTAGGTAGGTAGGTAGGTAGGTAGGTAGGTAGGTTCGGGAAACTATCAGTAGTACAAGTTGAGCCATGCCATTACTGCCCTGATTAAAATATTTGTCACAAAGCTTGTTCCATGACCTGGTGGTTAAGGTAGCCAGATCTCCAAGGTCAACCACACAGTTCTAATCCTGGCCCCGGGCCACTAGAGACACACAGCGGGTGCACGCATGCCCCAAATCCCAACAGGGCAGAGAAATGGAGGAAAAGGGATTATGGAGTGATGACGCTCCTCTGTGGGGGTGCTTTCTCCCTCTCCCACTTTGGCAAGTGCACGTGCCCCTCTGCAAATTAAAAAGAAAAAAAAAAGAAAATTCTAAAAAACAGATCAGAACTCAAGAAGAAAATTTGGAAAATCAAATATTGTGAAAATATGTACCATTATTATGAATCTATCTCAAGACTAATGAAGTTTAAAGTAAGACCTAACTGTTGCCTTACCTAATCCCTTTCTCAATATAAATACCACGTAAAACTACAAAATGGTTCTACTCCAACCCTTTTTATATGTGAGTGACAAAAGAAAGCCTTTAAACTCCTCTGAATATAAATTCATTTTTCTCAGCCAAGTGTTAACACTCATAAACGGAGGATTTATATGTAATCCTGAAAAGCACACAGGCAGAAATGATCCTCCATGCTATGACTTTTCAACTAAGCATTTTATTTAATCCCATGTGTATACTAGGGCAATTTAAAGGGTGCAGTTTTTTTTTAAATGAGACACAAATGCAAAATATTGTCCCTGATATTTTAAGGCAAACTTTCTGGGATTCTCTACTCAAACAAATCCAAGGGGTTTTTGGTTTTTTTCTTCACAGTAATCATTAGGAATAACTAAATAACTACCTATCAATCAGTACCAGCCTTTGTCAAAAATAAAAAATGTCCAGGGATCAAGTGGCATGGAGGTTAAGGCCTTGGATCCCATGTGGTCCATTTCACAGTTTGAGTCCTGGGACCTATGGCTTAAAAAACACACTGGGTGCATGCATGCATGCGCAAAATCTCGAGAGAAGAATGAAAGAGAAAGGATTGCAACATGGTGATTTCTACTTACTTTCTCTTACTTCCTCTCTCTCTCTCCCTCTCCAGTGAGCTCATGGCACCCTATGGCAAAGAATCTAAAAATAAATAAACATTAGATATTGGAAAACTTTTCCAAAGTCAATTTATACGTTAAATCTAAGTAGGTACCAGTGCACAGTCCACTAACAAAATGCAAATTTATTTATAAGCTAATGATGAGTGGCCTACACAGTGAGACTCTTTTTGTTTGTTTGAACATTCGTTGGTGACCTAGCAACCTAAAACTGCATGCCTTTTCTATGATTCAAGCAGCATCTGGTAAATGACGTCTACTTTCCCTAGCTAGTCTACTTTAAAAAAATAAATAAATCTGGACCAACAGTAGTTCGGTACCTAAGGTGCTAGATTCCACTTGACCAACTCCATGGTTTGAGTCCTGGATCTGGCGACTTAAGAACACACCCCAGATGTGTGTGTGCCTGTGTGCCCAAAATTCCTGGAGGAGAATGGGTTGCGGTGTGGCCACCCTCTCTGGAGGGTGATTTCTCACTTCTCCTCTCTCTCAGGTGCAAACACACATACCCTATGGCAAAAATATTAAAGCAAAAAAGAAATCAAGACTAGTCAAAACTATCATTTCTATTATTGCAAGCTGTAACAGTCAGTTTACGATCTGTATTACCATGTTCTCAATAGCACAGATTAAAAGGGTAAGTTTCCTTTAGAAAAATGGATCCCTTTGCCAGCCATCATACTCTAAAAATTAAACCGGTATTTATTTCTTCACATGCAAACAGATCAAGATGGGAATACAGAAGACCTCAACTAGCCATGGAAAAATGAAACGGCCAAAAATATCAATAAGAAAATGCCATCTTGTAAAATTAACAGTTAATGTTCAGGATAAAGTTGAATCAAATGTAATTAATAGGACCACTTAAGGAAAAATTTTAAAGCTGAAAGAAAAAAAAAAAAAAACACAAAGGACCCAATGTTCTCCAGTCACGAACATCCTAGTCAGCCAAATATTCAGGCCAGTGGCTAATGTCACAGAAGTGCCACGGACATCTCCACAGCCCAGTCATGCTGTTAATCAGGAGGAACCCGCTTACAAATCAATCTCTACTTTTAGGCTCGGCTCAGTGCTGCTACCCCTAAATGTCTTATTTCTTAATACGCAACTCATTTGAGTTAAGCAAAAATAGGAAAATAAAACCATTCATAAGCCCACTGGTCAAACACAAAGAACCACTATTATTAACCTTTTTATGGACTAAAAATGGTCACTCGCTAAAGCTTTTCTTTAAGGCAGTTTCCTTCTTCTCCCCCTCCATCCCCTGCCTGCTCACAACATTCCTCAATTTAACTTCCCTCTTCGACATTTCTGTATAGAATTTTCTAGATAACCTTCATACCCTTTACCAGGTAAACAGCTTTCTGGAGAAGCTGAGCACAGAGGAATTCTGGATCAGAACCTGCTGTGCTCTGGGTAGAGGCACCACAGGCCTGCACGTACGTGACAGCTGCACCTGCCACTGGCCCAGGGTGCAGGGGCTACCCCAGAACCCGTTTCCTGTGTCCCAGACCTCCCGCGAAACATCACTTACTGTGCCAGGCATGTGGCTTCTCTCGTTCTTCCCATTCTGCGAGCTGCCATTTTTGAGTTTCTTTTTCTTTTTGGTTGTTTCTTTGTGCTCTTTCTGTTTGTTTTGCACTTCAATAAGAACAGAAATAAAGCTGTTTTTCACTTCCTTCTCAAACTCCAGTTCATCCCGGAGTGCCAACTGCTGCACCAGCTCCTCCGAGTACTCCTTAATGGCGGTCTCGATCTCTTCCAGTAGTTCATTGAGTTCAGACACTGACAGCCTTTTTACTCCTGTGACCAAACACAAAGGACAGCAGGGACTAAGACTGAAGTGTTTCAAAGCAGCACAACAGGGTGTTTTCATGCCACAGAGCAGGAAAAGAAAAAAGAAAAAAATCTGTTTAAGCAATTAAACTGACCGTTCGTGATCTCAGAATCCCCTAACACTTCTAGAAGGCAGCTCTGAGTAGAGGCGGGTAGGCAGTAGCTTCTCAGCTGGCCGAGAAGAAAAAAATGACATCATTCTCTACTTGCATCCATCATTCATCCCACAAGTAGAACTTCAGTCAAGATGGCAAAAGCTCGTACAAGGAGGAGAATGAACACACACACACACACACACACACACACACACACACACAGAGGAAGAGCCCAGAATCCAACTGGGCACAAGTGAATAGGAGGGCTCTCGGTCACTTCCTAAGAGAAGACTCAATTTGAAAGAATTCAACTAAATATATATTTAGTCACATAGGCCTCAATTTGTACCATTTCTTGGCAATTCGAAGGATGAAAGGGAACATCCCCCATTTCAGTTTTTTCTAAGCACTTTCCTCTCATGTTATCAATAGGACGCTGTTACGGTCCCTATCCCAATACCTCAAGAAAGTGACTGTAATTAGAGACAGGGTCTTTAAAGAGGTGACCAAGTTCAAAGAAGGTCATTAGGCTGGGCCCTGCTCTGTCTCACTGGTGTCCTTATAACATAAGGAGATTAGGACACAGGCGCACACAGAGGGACGACCACATGAAGACACAGGAAGGCCGGGGCCACCTGCAAGCCCAGGAGAGACCCAGGGAGAAATCAAACCAGCCAACACCTTGGTCTCAGACTTCTGGCCTCCAGAACTGCAAGGACATAAATTTCTGCTGTCCGAGCCACTTAGCACTTTGTTACAGCAAACTAACGTAGACTTTGGCATCCGTAGCCAGTATCAGGACTACACCTTGGAACCAGGACTCCCACAAGACCAAGCTCATGCCTACAATAGCACAGTCAAATAACTATCTAAAAAATATATTCAATCTGGGGACCAGCAGTTAGCGTAATGGCTATGTCGCTGGACTCCTACGTAGTCAACCGCGGTTCGCGTCCCGGACCTGGTGGCTTAAACTCACGCCGGGCGCGTGTGCGTGAGTGCCCAAGATCCCGAGAGGAGAATGGAGGAGAAGGGATTGTGGCATGGCCATCCCCCCTGGAGGGTGATTTCTCACTTTCTATCTCTCTGTCTCTCTCTGTCTGTCTGGTGAGCGCATGCGCCCTATAGCAAAAACCTCTTCAAAAAAAAAAAAATATATATATATATATAGTCAATCTGACCTTCCACAACCTAAAGAGAGTTAATCAACTAAGCTTTAGACCGCTGGTCATGCCATAAAAATAAAAATAAGTGACAACATTTAGTTGTCACATAGACCCCATCACTGTCTATTCAAGAAAGGGAGCCATCGCATAGTAACAATTAGATACTCATGATATTCACAAGCTGGTTGTAGTCATTCAACAACTTTTCATGACAACCGTACAGGTCCCAGGGTTCACTATTCTCAGGTACATCTGACAGATCCACAGGTCCCAAAATTCTTTTTCTTTTTTTTTAAGATTTATTTAATTTTATTTATTCATTCATTTATTTTAATTTGACCAGAGTGAGAAAGAGAAAGGAAGTGAAAAAGCAAGCCACCAGGTCCAGGACTCAAACCATAGTCAGCCATGTGGGAGTGTCCAGCGCCTTAAACACCACACCATCTGCTGGTCCCAGTCCGAAAATTCTTCACAGGAACAAAGACAAACATTATTTGTACACACAGGAATTATTTGCAACAAATAATTACTGGGTATCAACTATGAATTTAGTTGGGCAATCGGTTTATTAAGGACTGAACTGTGTCCCCCCTAAAAATGCATGCTGAAGTCCTAACCCCTAGTACCTCACAATGTAATAGTACCTGGACATACAGAATTTACAGAAAGGAAATCCGAATCCAGAAAGGTACAGGGGGAGGATGATGTGAAGAAACAGGGAAAAGAGGGGCCTCAGAAGACATCAGTCCCATCAATACCTTAGACTAACATTTCTAGCCTCCAGAACCGCAGGGGGGGAAAAAATCTGCTGTTTAAGCCACCCAGTCTGCAGTACCTTGTCATGGCTACTCTAGCTAACTGTGTAGTCGAGTCCACAAGTGAATATGATGTAGCTCCTGAGCAATGATTTAAAAAACAAATACCCAGAGTGCCATTGGCAGGCTCGGGGAGTATATAACCTAGCCTTGAGGATCAAGTCGTCTTAGAGCTGGTCACTCTGTACGTCTGATATAGACAAAAAGCACAAAGAACACTGATGTGGCAGGGTCTCTTACTCTCTTCATAACTGCTTGTACTGGACCTCTTCAGAGTCTGAATTTCCTGGGAAAGCATTGAAAGTCGGTCTGACTGTGTGGGGGTTTCATCATCCTCTGGGTCCGGTGATTCCTGCATCATTTCCTCAATTTCTTCAATAACCTTCCAAAACATAAAGTACCACAGCTGAGCAAATAAATACACAAGGGAAAAACGATGTACCTGGAATACAGCAGTCACCTGACACAGCCAGCCTAGAAACACACTAAACTCCCCTCTAACCAGTGTAGGTGTGGGTGTTCTGAAAAATCAAAATATTTCATCGTATTATGAGACCAAACATCATTTCCAAAGAAGAAAAAAAAAAAAAAAACTTACAACATGCTAAACACAAAATTAAATAGAACAGACTTGAGTGTATCCACCATGGCTTAGTAGGTCCTACAGACCTTGTGACATCTGCAATATGGAGCTACACACGCGTATCAGTTACTTCAGATGTCCCAGAACTCAGGTCACAAAACTACAGGTCTAAGAAACAAGTAAGAGAATATTTACATAGACCACATGCACACGTTCAGTCTAAATCTATTTAATCAAGGGGCTGACAGGTGGTGTGATGGTTAAGGGCACTGGATTCACACGTGGCCCTCTGCAGTTGAAGTCCCAGACCTGGAGGCTTTCTCTCTCTGTGTCACTCTCACTCTGTTCTTCTCTGATCAAATTCAAAAGTAAATAAAGAAAGGGAACCAGCAGTTAGCGTAATGGCTATGTCGCTGGACTCCCACGTAGTCGACCGTGGTTCGTGTCCCGGACCCGGTGGCTTAGAACTCACGCCGGGTGCGTGTGCGTGCATGCCCAAGATCCCGAGAGGAGAATGGAGGAGAAGGGATTTCGGCGTGACCATCCCCCCTGGGGGGTGATTTCTCGCTTTCTGTCTCTATGTCTCTCTCTGTCTGTCTGGCGAGCGCACGCGCCCTACAGTGAAAATCTCTCAAAAAAAAAAAAAAAGTAAATAAAGAAAGAAAGTAAAATAAAATAAATTTTTTAGAGAGGTTTTTTGCTTCAGGGTGCAGTCGCTTGCCAGAAAAACAGAGAAAGGCAGAGAGAGACAGAGAGACAGAAAGAGAGAAATCACCCCCCAGGGGGGATGGCCACGGCACAATCCCTTCTCCTTCATTCTCCTCTCAGGATCTTGGGCATGCACGCACACGCATCCAGCGTGAGTTTAAGCCACCAGGTCCGGGACTCGAACTGCAGTCAACTACATGGGAGTCCAGAGACTTAGTCATTACTCCAACTACTGGTCCCTAAAATAATTCTTAAAAAAATCTATTTAATTAAAAATTTGACATCAAATTTAGAAAATACAAGAGTATTAAAAAACTCACATAAAGTAAGAAATAACTGCCATGGCACCAAAATTCCCCCTTAACAGCAGAAAAAGAACTTTATATATTAATTCTCTGTATTAATTCAAGATAAAGGGATATTTAAAAATTACTTAAAATGTAGAAGCTTAAATAGAAAAATAAGGTGGGCTAAGCAGGAAAATTTCAGAACTAGGTCTGCTTTTGAAACAATAGCCCACTGTTAACTGCATCTTGCTCAAATCTTACAACATCTCACAACACTGTCTGGTCCCGTTCCAGAATCTGCCAGTTGGAGACACAGAATTCAGTGTAACTTTAAGGGAAAGCCAGAAAAAGCTCTCAATACTTAGGAAAAAACTACTTAAGGATTTTAAAACAAAAACCATTAAAATACAGTTAAATGAAGATCATCAACATAATTTAACATACTTTATGAATCAGTAAACTTACGAGGTAGCATTTCTACTAAGGAAAACTAAAGTAAATCTGAAGGTGGTAGAATTATGTCAATTATTAGCAAAAATATTTTCCAAAATATGCATTATAAAATAGGACATTGAGGGGGTCAGCAGGTGGTGTGGGGGTTAAGGCACTGGACTGCCATGTGGCCAATAGCAGTTCAAACCTCAGACCTGGAAGCTTGTTGTCTCCTTTTCCTCTGTCTCTCAGGTGAGCACATGTGCCCTATAACAAATTTAAAAGTAATAATAAATTATGGGATTGGTAGCTGGTGTGGTGATTAAGGCACTGGACAACCACATGGCTGACACATGTCAAGTCCCAAACCTGGTGGCTTGCGTTTTCACTTTCCCTTTCTCTCTATGGTTCGATTTAAAATAAATAAATAAAATTCATTTCATTTCATTTTTAAAAAAATAGTACACTGAGACACTCAAGACAACTACAGACCCTGTTTCTCTAAGTCTTAAAATCAATGATAATATAAGCTATTCCAGCAGATACCAAGAGGGTGATGAGTTCTCAGGGTCACACCTTTCCTGAAATATTACGCTCTACCTCAGAACAGCCCTCCAACCAATTATTACCTTGCTTTTTATGCACCACACACCTCCCAGGCCTAGAACAATCCAACCACAGATATGACTAAGCCCATCGAAATGACACATTTTTAATGTACTTCTTCCAACCCTGCCATAATGTATCTCTTTACTGACCTCATCTTTCCAGCCTAAAATAGAGTGTGGTAAAATTCACAGTCCAAGTAGTCATGGAATATTTTGGTTCAGGAAGAGGCTCTTACATTACATTCTGACAATACAGCAGAGGTGGGAGAAATATTCGGAAAATGAGAAAGCTGATTCAACTGGTTTGGATGAATACAGGGTTGACATTATTACAGCCCTGGATAGGAATAACACTCCTTTCTGGGGTACAAGTTATAAACTTCTAATACATACTGATGATTTTTACTCAGGATTTGATAGAAAAGAAATAATTCCTACACAGATATATTCCTGTTTGCCCAAGGTTTAGATAAAGCTAAACAAAGTAGGGCTTAAGCAATCAACTCTTCCTCAGTAACTTGCTTAATGAATACATCAGAAATCTTCCCAACGAGGACCAGCAGTTGGCATCATGACTATGTCGCTGGACTCCCATGTAGTTGACCACAGTTTGAGTCCCAGATCCGGTGACATAAACTCACACCAGGCACATGTGCGTACGTGCCCAGGATCCCGTAAGGAGAATGGAGGAGAAGGGATTGCAGTGTTGCCATTCCCTCTGGGGGGTGATTTCTCACTTTCTATCTCTCTGTCTCTCTCTGTCTTTCTGGCGAGTGCACATGCCCTATAGCAAAAACCTTGACCCCTCCCCCCAAAAAAACATAATTCCATTTATTTCATGTTACTTATAGTTTATTGTTTTTGTCCTCAGCAGAAGGGTTAACTTTTAATCCCATATAAACCAGAAAACATAGGAAAAAATAAGTCTATTCCGACAATCACCATTTATTGCCATACTAATAAATCACGTTTAGCTGTAGATTCTCCCTTCTTTCTGCTGATAAATACCTGATCTGCAGTGAAGAGGGGTTCCTCGTTAACGCAGGAGACTATGATGGAATGCATATCCAGCTGTTCTCTCAGCTCCTCGTCATCTGAGGTATCAAAGAGCAAGCTGTCACTTACCTAAAAAAAAAAAAATACTCACTGTTAAATACAGGGCATTTTCATCAGAGCAAAGTCAACGTCTTGGGTAAAAGAAAATGGAGCAAAAGTATACGGCAAGAGCTCTTTCCTGAAAGGAAGAAATTATAACAATCGCTCTGTACCAGGAACTAGCAGATGGCATGATGGTTATGTTGCTGGACTCCACATGGCCGACAGTGGTTCGAGTCCTGGACCTAGAGGCCTGAAACATGCCAGATGCGTGTGTGTGAGTGCACAAAATCCTAAGAGAAGAATGGAGGAGAAGGGACTGCAGCATGGCCATCCCCCGGGGGGGTGCTTTCTCATTTCTGTCTTTCTGTCTCTCTGGCAATCGTACACATCCTAGAGCAAAAAAAAAAAAAATTTTACTTCCTAAAAATTAATTAAATTAAAATCATTGTGTACCAGGCAGCATGGGGGCAGGGCTTTACATACTTGTCTCTTAACAGAAATCAGAGGAACCAGCTCAGTGGCAAAGCAGTAACGTGCTGCTTAAGAGATGCTGGATCCGCAAGGAAGGTGGTGAGTTCAGTTCCACAGCTCACCTCTACATTTCCAGCCAGATCCTGTCTGGCTGGAAAGGCTAGGAGAAACAGTAGTATTAGATCCTGCTTAAAGTACTTGTCTATCTGTGTCTCTTACTCTCGTGAAAGTAAGAAATCATTTTTTCTTCCTTTAATTTAAAACAGGACCAGTCTGTGGCCTGGTGGTTGAAGCAGCTAGGTGCCACATGGCCAACTGTGTGGTTCAAGTCCCATATCCAGCAGATTGAAAAACAGGTCAGGTTCATGTGCATTCATGCCCCAAAATCCCAAAGGCAGAGAGAAGAGGAGGAAAGGAAATCATGCATGTCCAGTCCCTATGGGTGGTGAGGGGATGTTTTCTCACTTTCCCTCTCTCTGTCTCTCTCCAATAAGTGCAGGCACCTTTTGTCAAATTTTGCTTAAAAAAAAATAACATAAATCAGAGGAATTTAGAATAAATATGAAATTGCTGAGGTGCTACACACATGCCTATCACCTTAGCAGATAAATGCATTTAGCTAATTTCCATGGGGCGTGACAGACAGCCCAGCCCATGGCATGGTAGTTAAATCCGCCAAACCCCACATAGCCTACTATGCATTTTGAGTCCCCTCCCTGGCAGCTTGGAAAACATGCTGAGCACATGTGTGTGCGTGCCCAAAATCCTGAACGGAAGAGAAAATGGAGGAAAGAAAGAGAATGTCCCTGCCCCGCAAGGTGTACTGGTTATGTCCCTGGACTCCCACCTAGTCAATCATGGTTCAAGTCCTAGACCCAGCAGCTTAAAACTCACACCAGGCACATGCGCGTGCCCAAAATCTCAAGAGGAGAATGGAAGAGAAGGGACTGCACCATGGCCATCTCGCCGGAGGGTGATTTCTCACCTTCTGTCTCTGTCTCTGTCTCTCTAGTGAGCATACATGCCCGAGAGCAAAAAATCTCTCAAAAAATAAAGTTGACATGCACACGCACACATGTGCATGTGCACTCACACACACACACACACAAGAAACAGTATTCATTAGTAAGTTATAGAGAATTAGAATGGCAAGGAGAGAATGGAAGAAGAAATGCTACTTATTTAACAATCTAAGGGCAACCTTGGTATATGTTAAAATTCTACAAAAAAAAAAACAGGGCCAACAGGTGTGGCAGTTAAGGCACTGGATTACCACAAGGTCAACCATGGTTTGAGTCTGAGACCTAGCAGCTTGAAAATCATGCCGGGCGCATGTGCGTGTATGTGAAAATCCTGAGAGGAGACTGAAGGAGAAAGGATTGTGGCATGGTCATTCCTACCTAGGAAGTGATTTCTCACTTTCCCTCTTTGTATCTCTCTCTGGTGAGAGCACACACCCTGTGGCATAAACCTTTAAAAAAAAAAAAAAAGTTCTGCAGAAAAAAAAGTGAGTTACTTCCAAGTTGACTTCTAATATTCAAAGTAAAAGATAAATAATCAAGTCCTGACAGTCTGAACAACACACTGGGCACATGTACATGCCCAAAGTCTTGAAAGAAGAATGGAAAACAAAGAACTGAGTTGTGGCCATCCCCCTTAGGGATGCTTTCTCATTTCCCTCTGTCTGTTTCTCTGTTTCCCTGGTGAGCACACATGCCCTAGCACATATTTTTAAAAATTATTACTACAGAG
>NW_006159810.1:1283643-1292810 GCF_000334495.1 Tupaia belangeri chinensis
GAACTACGAGATTACCTAGTGTATTCCATTTACTAGCATGAGTTTTATAGCTCTATTGAGGCTGAGGTGGCAAGCTAATCATAAACTACATAAAATAAATAAATAAATAAATACCCAATGATTTTTACCTTAAGAACAAATTTAGAGACCAGCAGCTGGTGTAATGGCTATGTCTCTGGACTCCCATGTAGTCAATCGCAGTTCAAGTCCCAGACCCAGTGGCTTAAACTCATGCCAGGTACATGTGTGTGTATGTCCAAGATCCCGAGAGGAGAATGGAGAAGAAGGGATTGTGCCGTGGTCATCCCTCCTGGGGGTGATTTTTCACTTTCTGTCTCTGTCTCTGTCTTTCCAGCGAGCACATGTACCCTAAAGCAAAAACCTCTCAAAAAAAAAAAGTTAAATTGTACAAGAGGTGGTCCAGTGCAACTAGACCAACATGGGAAGGTTCCCAGTTCACATCCTGGGGCCTCACTGTACACATGCGAATGCCTGGGATTTGGGCTGGCTGAAGCTGGGAATGGATCACAGCGTGCAGGCCCTATGAGGGTGTCTGTCTGTCTTTCTCTCTCATGAAAAATATAAACTTATTTTAAAAGTGATTGAATTTTATGGTAGTGTATCAAAAAAACAAGACACTCTGCCAGACAATTCCACCTTGGAGGGTTCCCAGTTCAGGCCCAAAGACCTCCCTGAGTACACTAGGCAAAAGCTTGTCCATGATCTGAGGCTGGCTGAAGACCAGGGGGTAGATAACAGCATAGAGACAGCATGGAGTGCTGTCTCTGTCTCTCTCTCACTCACAGAAGAAATACACTTAATAAAAGGTAAGAAGAAATTTAGTTATTACATAAGTGGGTGAACTCAATATTTACAGTAAATATAAATAACAATTTACTTTAAGCAAGTTTTTTTTTTTAATGTAATTATATTGAGAGGATGGGGGAAAGGGAAAGTTTTTTAAAGGATTATAGTATTAGGGGTTGGAAGAAATTTAAAAAGAGCTAAACCTTGATCATCTGGGTAAAATATAAATGGACAAAGTTTAAAGTTGCAAGATAAAATCATAAAATCTCATATGAATGTGTCTGCAAGAAGAAAATATAAACTTATTTTAAAAGTGATTGAATTTTATGGTAGTGTATCAAAAAAACAAGACACTCTGCCAGACAATTCCACCTTGGAGGGTTCCCAGTTCAGGCCCAAAGACCTCCCTGAGTACACTAGGCAAAAGCTTGTCCATGATCTGAGGCTGGCTGAAGACCAGGGGGTAGATAACAGCATAGAGACAGCATGGAGTGCTGTCTCTGTCTCTCTCTCACTCACAGAAGAAATACACTTAATAAAAGGTAAGAAGAAATTTAGTTATTACATAAGTGGGTGAACTCAATATTTACAGTAAATATAAATAACAATTTACTTTAAGCAAGTTTTTTTTTTTAATGTAATTATATTGAGAGGATGGGGGAAAGGGAAAGTTTTTTAAAGGATTATAGTATTAGGGGTTGGAAGAAATTTAAAAAGAGCTAAACCTTGATCATCTGGGTAAAATATAAATGGACAAAGTTTAAGTGCAAGATAAAATCAAGTAAAATCATATGAATGTGTCTGCAAGAAGAAACAGCTTATGTAGTTGAAAGCGGTCACCTCTCGTAAGTAGAAACCAAAGATGAGGTAAGTGAGACAGAGGCTGCCTTTTCGTTTAAGCCCTATAGTTCCAGTTTACTTTTTAAACTATGAAAAGTGATTCCTTTAATAATTTCAGTAAGAAAGAAAACAGATCAAGAGACTAGGCTATTAATGAGAAAGGATGCTTGGTTTCAAAACTGTAGAAATAATGATGAAAAAGTTACTCTGTTAACAGGAAGGTAAATTGGTACAGTCATTATGGAAAATAGTATGGAGGTTCAGGAAAAACTAAAAACAGAACTGCCGTATGATCCAGCAACCCCCTACTAGGCAAATATCCAAAAGAAAGGAAATTGATGTATCATAAAAATATCTAGATCCCAGTATTTGCTGCAGCACCATTCAAAACAGCCAAGATACAGTGATAACTTAAAGCATCCATCAACACACGCATGAATAAAGAAAATGTAATACATATGTATTCCATACACACACACGCGCACACACACACACACACACACACACACACACACAATGGAATACTATGCTGCCATTAAAAAGGATAAAATCTGGTCATCTGAGGTTACATATGTGAGCCTGGAGGACATTAAAATAAGTATAAAGAGAAATACCATGTGCTTTCCCACATAAGTGGAAAATGGGAAAATGGCCTCATAGAGGCAGAGAGATATAAAATGACTACTATAGGCTGGGAAGGGTGGGGCTAGAGAACAGAGGGATACCGACTCATGGAAACAAAACTACAGATAAGAACAATATCTAGTGTTATCTATCATATATGAGGAGAACAGGGAGACTGACAGGGGGACTGACAGGGGGCATAGTAGTTAAGGCACTAGACTCCCACATAGCTGACCACACTTTGAGTCCCAGACCCAGCATCTTGAAAATCATGCCAATGCGTGTGTTCCCAAGATCCTGAGAGGTGAAGAGAGGAGAAGTGATTGCGACATGTCTATCCCCCCTTGTGGGTGACTTTCTACTTTTCCTCCCACATCTTGGTCTCTCTCCAATGAGCGCACATGCCAACATGGAAAGGTTCCCAGTTCATATCCTGGGATGTGAACAAAAAGTCTTAAAGAAATAAGTAAAATCTTAAAGAAATAAATTAAATAAATAAAATAAAATACAGTAGGGGAATGGTTAACAACTTAGTATCCATCTCAGAGAAGCTAAAAAATTAGAATGCTCCTAACAAGTAATGATAAACGATGGAGACAACAGGTATACTGTTACTAATTACCCTGATTTAATCACTGTACTCTAATAATGTACCCCCACAAGCAATTACTATATGTTTAAAAGTGAAAAAGGTTTTTAAAAATGAAAAAGTCCCATGACGTGATCATAAGGTTGTGTGGACGATATGACGGAGACCTGGTGATCATCTTCACTGACCCTTACTCTTCGAACACCCCCATCGCTCCTTCCTCCACCAGGGTTAGACAGAGCTGGTGGGACCGCTGCCCAGGAGGAATGTGAAGAGGGGCCAAATGGAAAAAACATGCCCTTGTTAGAATTTGGAATACACAGTTGTCTTACTCCAGAAAAGACTCATTCATCCCATCACTCTGCTCTGTTGTAGCTTGAAGATCTTAGTTTCATTTTTCCTTCTGGCTTATAAACAAATAAAAGTTCCAATTTTAAAATGACGGCTAGAGAAGACATCATAGTCTACCTCTTCTTACTCTTAAAAAATATACAGAAGCTGGGACCAGTAGTTAGCGTAATGGCTATGTTGCTGAACTCCCATGTAGCCGACTACAGTTTGAGTCCCGGACCTGGTGGCTTAAAATCACACCGGGCGCTTGTGCATGCATGCCCAAGATTCCAAGAGGAGAATGGTGGAGAAGGGACTGCCAAGTGGCTATCCTCCGGGGGGGTGATTTCTCACTTTCTGTCTCTCTGTCTTTCTGGTGAGTGCACATGCCCTATAGCAAAAACCTCTCCAAAAAAAAATTTTTTTTAAATATACAGAAGTATAAAGGAAGTCCTTATCCTTGAAGAAATGCACATGGGTGGGAAAAGATGGCATGGTTGGTGTTCCTAAACTAAAACGAATCCGAAGCATAAATCGTTGAGTGAATGAATGAATGACATTGATGACATTATCATATCACATAAGCATATTCAAAGCATATTCAAGAATGGCCCAGGGGAATTTAGGTGGGTGGCCCTTGCCAAAACTCATGAGTAATACCAGTAAACTATTAGAATAAATTTCCATGACAACAGAAATAATGATCCCAGATCATCTTTCCAGAGAGGGAGCCAAGCCCATTCCCTGCAGAGAAGGCATATGCTAAGGGCTGGCATTCCTCTCCTGCTTTGAAAACTAACCTTGGCTGTCAGGAGTATCATTATTCACTCTCCCATTAGGCATAAACATGCCTTCTTTTTGCCAAACATTCTCATCGTGCCTTCCATGCCAGGGTTAGAGACAGTGCTGGTGGTACTGTCCCCCCTTGTCAAAATGACGATGTACCAATGGAAAAAATGTGCCCTCATTAGAATTTGGAAGAAGGTAACAGTTGCCTTTACTCCAGAAAAGACCCATCAAACTTAGAACACTGCCACCTGAACCTTCAACGAATGACAAGTTGAAAACCGAATTTCAGCACACTAGTTTCCTGAATGTCTTCTTTTTTTTTGTCTTAATGCAAAAACAAAACAAAACTCCCTGTCAAGAAAGAAATTTCCTATAGGCCCTGTTATACGACCAAAATCATCTAAAGAATGCTTCCAAAAGGTACCTTTTGCACAACACAGTCATGGAAAGAATAGTGCACCCAGCTGACAAGAGTCAAGAAAATAACTCTCCTAAGTTCAAAAACAATGTTCTTAATTATCTTCTGTTGAATAGAATGGCATGGTTGTTCTGTTGTTCTTACACGATTCTTGCTGCCCATCTGTCCTCCTGGATCTCACTGTGTGCCAGCGCTTCTCCAGGAACAGAGTTCTAATTTCCGTTCTAATCATCACCAGGATAGTTATGTCATGGCCACAGAAAGATGACAGATGGGTGATCACTTGTCCACTTTTTTGTTGTGGTTTTACTTTTTGTGCTATAGGGTGCTTGTACTGGCGGGGGGGGGGGGGGGGGGGGGGGAGTTAGAACTAGTGCTAACCTCTAAGTCATTACTAATCACTACCTCAGCTATCCAACTCCTCCACCATTAAGAAAAAGTTCAAAGGTAACAAAAGGGAGCAACTTTCTGTATAAGAATATGTTATATAAGAGGAGTACAAGATTACATTTTATTCCATGAAATTGGATTGGAGTGTTCCATTCATGGTGCTAATGTGCTCCTTTTTTTTCTTTTTCTCAAGATTTTTGCTATCGGACACATGAGCTTGCCAGAGAGACAGAAAGTGAGAAATCGCCCCTGGGGGGATGGCCATGCCACTATCCTTTCTCCTCCATTCTCCTCTTGGGATCTGGGGCACACACACACACGCATGCATTCAAACACGCACACACACACACGCATGCATTCACACACACACACACACACGGCATGAGTTTGCTTTTTTCATTTATTTTATTTAACTTTATTTATTACTATTATTATTTTTCACTTTGATCAGACGGAGAGAGAGAGAGAGAGAGGGAAAGTGAGAGAGCAAGCTGCTAGGTCCAGAACTTGAACCACAGTCGGCCATATGGGAATCCAGCGCCCTTAACCACCACGCTACCTGCTGATCCCTGGCATGAGTTTTAAGCCACCAGATCCGGGATTTGAACTGCAGTCGACTACATCAGAGTTCAACAACATAACTATTATGCCAGCTGCTGGCCCAGGTTAATGTGCTTTTAAGGAAGGAACTCTTCTATGCTGTTTTTAATACATCAAACTCATAGACTGACTACTATGGACTCAACATTGTTTTAAGTAACACAGAAAATATATACTAAAAAAAATCCTTTTCATTACTATCTCTGACCTTACAATCTCACTGACAATGTCATTCATTCACTCAACAAACAGGTATCTCAGGACTCACTATTTATCAGGCACCAAGACTAAATAGACGAATATAGTGATACCTGATGGCAAGTCATCATTGCATGACCTACCCAGAAACATACGATTAATAAGAGAAAGCAGTAATGACTCATCAAAGGATGCTTTAGGACTAGCAACCATGACACAAAGAGGTTAAATTCTGCACAACAGATAACAAGTCCTCTAAAAGTCCACAGCCGCACAAATGTCATCAATTCCCACAGAGAGGAGTGTGTTGTCCTTCCGAGCGGGGATTTAGGCCATGGTTAAATGACCATCTGTCAGAGATGCGGTAGATGGGGATTCCCCATAAGTGAGAGGCTGGATTAAGTGTCCTTTAAAGTCCCTTCCAACTCTAAAATTGTATAATTCCATGAGATCAGCAAAAGCTACCACAGTAATTGGACACTTCAGAGAGGAAGGGAAACTTGACCTGAACCCAAAATGATAGCTAGGCCCTAAATCAACAGAAGACAGTACATCAGATATTTCATTCTGTTCCTTCTCACTAAGCGTATGCCAGGTCAGTCTGCAAATCTTTAACAGGGTCAATGATTAGAACGAGAATCCTGTATCCATTAGAATATTGGAAAAGGTAGCCAGAACTCTACATTTTACTAAAAAATAACAGCAATATGCTTTTCTCGATCACATATTCAAGAAAGTCATTTTCATGAGATGCTAACACTACTACTTAAAATACTGATAGCCCAGGGCCGGCAGGTAGCATGGTGGTTAAAGGCGCTGGACTCCTACATGGCTCACCAAGGTTTGAGTCCCAGACCTGGCAACTTGTTTTTGTGCTCGCTCTCTCTCTCTCTCTCTCTCTCTCTGGTCAAATTAAAAATAATAATGATAAAAATAAGGAAATAATTTTTAAAAAATACTGAAAGCCCTAGTAATCATACAATTACACTTAACAAAATACAGAGCACACCAGAAGATCCGGAACGAGTTTTGTGATTCAATAGTCTAGCCCTGAAACTTACATAATTTGGCTATTTTTCTCATCAGCATTAAACAAACAACACCATGACCATCCACTCCATTTATTCTTTACTGCTGACTGCCCCCCTCACTATCCTATTACCATGTGCTCACACTTCTCACCCAAGGAATCTTCACTTTACAACACCAGGATGCACACAAGAGCCACGAACAGGATAAGTGTGTCAAACCACACTGAAAAGCCAAGAATTAAAATGTCTTTTGAAGGTTCCCCAACATTCACAAGAATACATCGTCTTCTGGCAGCATGTCATATTCAGTAAGTCACTAAGTTTACCTAAAAGTGAACCCATGTTGACAATCCCATGCGCTCAACACACTGTATTAAAGGCAAGGCTTCTCATCGAGTGTCCTCAGCATCAAAAGCGCAATCTGAGGGAAGAAATGGTGACCGCTGGCAGAGACCCAGCTGATGCAAAAGGCACGGAAATCTGAGAGTGCTGGGGAAGAACTGGAGGACCGTCCCACAAGGAGCTGGCAATGGAGCCATGACGGTAAGACCGCAGCATTCCGATTGCGACAGCCTTGAAAATGAGACACAACTCGATGGGTTCATGTTAAACACAGACGCTGCCAACTTAGTTCCATTACTGGCATGTTATCCACCAACTACAGGCTCAGTTCCTAACTTACCCCTTTTTCCGACAGGTTCAGGGTAAGCAAATGCAAGGTCCTCGTATGGGACGACTTCCAGTCCACAGGCATTACGTTTCCATAATTGTCTGTCAGGGCATTCCAAATCCTTGAAAAGAGGAAAACTACAATCAGTGAGAGTGAAGGGTCTATGTCTTTTACTAAATAAATGTCCAGTCAGTACACAGTGAAAGAATACCGAATATCAAAGGAAAAAAAAAAAAAAAAACACATTTTTTTTTAAAAAAAAAGCTTGAAGATCTTAGTTTCATTTTTCCTTCTGGCTTATAAACAAATAAAAGTTCCAATTTTAAAATGACGGCTAGAGAAGACATCATAGTCTACCTCTTCTTACTCTTAAAAAATATACAGAAGCTGGGACCAGTAGTTAGCGTAATGGCTATGTTGCTGAACTCCCATGTAGCCGACTACAGTTTGAGTCCCGGACCTGGTGGCTTAAAATCACACCGGGCGCTTGTGCATGCATGCCCAAGATTCCAAGAGGAGAATGGTGGAGAAGGGACTGCCAAGTGGCTATCCTCCGGGGGGGTGATTTCTCACTTTCTGTCTCTCTGTCTTTCTGGTGAGTGCACATGCCCTATAGCAAAAACCTCTCCAAAAAAAAATTTTTTTTAAATATACAGAAGTATAAAGGAAGTCCTTATCCTTGAAGAAATGCACATGGGTGGGAAAAGATGGCATGGTTGGTGTTCCTAAACTAAAACGAATCCGAAGCATAAATCGTTGAGTGAATGAATGAATGACATTGATGACATTATCATATCACATAAGCATATTCAAAGCATATTCAAGAATGGCCCAGGGGAATTTAGGTGGGTGGCCCTTGCCAAAACTCATGAGTAATACCAGTAAACTATTAGAATAAATTTCCATGACAACAGAAATAATGATCCCAGATCATCTTTCCAGAGAGGGAGCCAAGCCCATTCCCTGCAGAGAAGGCATATGCTAAGGGCTGGCATTCCTCTCCTGCTTTGAAAACTAACCTTGGCTGTCAGGAGTATCATTATTCACTCTCCCATTAGGCATAAACATGCCTTCTTTTTGCCAAATATTCTCATCGTGCCTTCCATGCCAGGGTTAGAGACAGTGCTGGTGGTACTGTCCCCCCTTGTCAAAATGACGATGTACCAATGGAAAAAATGTGCCCTCATTAGAATTTGGAAGAAGGTAACAGTTGCCTTTACTCCAGAAAAGACCCATCAAACTTAGAACACTGCCACCTGAACCTTCAACGAATGACAAGTTGAAAACCGAATTTCAGCACACTAGTTTCCTGAATGTCTTCTTTTTTTTTGTCTTAATGCAAAAACAAAACAAAACTCCCTGTCAAGAAAGAAATTTCCTATAGGCCCTGTTATACGACCAAAATCATCTAAAGAATGCTTCCAAAAGGTACCTTTTGCACAACACAGTCATGGAAAGAATAGTGCACCCAGCTGACAAGAGTCAAGAAAATAACTCTCCTAAGTTCCAAAACAATGTTCTTAATTATCTTCTGTTGAATAGAATGGCATGGTTGTTCTGTTGTTCTTACACGATTCTTGCTGCCCATCTGTCCTCCTGGATCTCACTGTGTGCCAGCGCTTCTCCAGGAACAGAGTTCTAATTTCCGTTCTAATCATCACCAGGATAGTTATGTCATGGCCACAGAAAGATGACAGATGGGTGATCACTTGTCCACTTTTTTGTTGTGGTTTTACTTTTTGTGCTATAGGGTGCTTGTACTGGCGGGGGGGGGGGGGGGGGGGGGGGGGGTGAATAATCATCCCCCCCAGGGATGGCTACGCCACAAGACCTTCTCCTAGAGTCTCCTGCGAGGATTTTGGGAACACACACAGAAGCCTC
>NW_006159810.1:1292838-1300599 GCF_000334495.1 Tupaia belangeri chinensis
TCAGTCAGCCACACGGGATCCAGAGCCTTAACCTCCACACCACCTGCTGGCCAATTTGGCTAAGTTGTTCCAGATAAGACATTTACAGTTAGAACTAGTGCTAAACTCTAAGTCATTACTAATCACTACCTCAGCTATCCAACTCCTCCACCATTAAGAAAAAGTTCAAAGGTAACAAAAGGGAGCAACTTTCTGTATAAGAATATGTTATATAAGAGGAGTACAAGATTACATTTTATTCCATGAAATTGGATTGGAGTGTTCCATTCATGGTGCTAATGTGCTCCTTTTTTTTCTTTTTCTCAAGATTTTTGCTATCGGACACATGAGCTTGCCAGAGAGACAGAAAGTGAGAAATCGCCCCTGGGGGGATGGCCATGCCACTATCCTTTCTCCTCCATTCTCCTCTTGGGATCTGGGGCACACACACACACGCATGCATTCAAACACGCACACACACACACGCATGCATTCACACACACACACACACACGGCATGAGTTTGCTTTTTTCATTTATTTTATTTAACTTTATTTATTACTATTATTATTTTTCACTTTGATCAGACGGAGAGAGAGAGAGAGAGAGGGAAAGTGAGAGAGCAAGCTGCTAGGTCCAGAACTTGAACCACAGTCGGCCATATGGGAATCCAGCGCCCTTAACCACCACGCTACCTGCTGGTCCCCGGCATGAGTTTTAAGCCACCAGATCCGGGATTTGAACTGCAGTCGACTACATCAGAGTTCAACAACATAACTATTATGCCAGCTGCTGGCCCAGGTTAATGTGCTTTTAAGGAAGGAACTCTTCTATGCTGTTTTTAATACATCAAACTCATAGACTGACTACTATGGACTCAACATTGTTTTAAGTAACACAGAAAATATATACTAAAAAAAATCCTTTTCATTACTATCTCTGACCTTACAATCTCACTGACAATGTCATTCATTCACTCAACAAACAGGTATCTCAGGACTCACTATTTATCAGGCACCAAGACTAAATAGACGAATATAGTGATACCTGATGGCAAGTCATCATTGCATGACCTACCCAGAAACATACGATTAATAAGAGAAAGCAGTAATGACTCATCAAAGGATGCTTTAGGACTAGCAACCATGACACAAAGAGGTTAAATTCTGCACAACAGATAACAAGTCCTCTAAAAGTCCACAGCCGCACAAATGTCATCAATTCCCACAGAGAGGAGTGTGTTGTCCTTCCGAGCGGGGATTTAGGCCATGGTTAAATGACCATCTGTCAGAGATGCGGTAGATGGGGATTCCCCATAAGTGAGAGGCTGGATTAAGTGTCCTTTAAAGTCCCTTCCAACTCTAAAATTGTATAATTCCATGAGATCAGCAAAAGCTACCACAGTAATTGGACACTTCAGAGAGGAAGGGAAACTTGACCTGAACCCAAAATGATAGCTAGGCCCTAAATCAACAGAAGACAGTACATCAGATATTTCATTTTGTTCCTTCTCACTAAGCATATGCCAGGTCAGTCTGCAAATCTTTAACAGGGTCAATGATTAGAACGAGAATCCTGTATCCATTAGAATATTGGAAAAGGTAGCCAGAATTCTACATTTTACTAAAAAATAACAGCAATATGCTTTTCTCGATCACATATTCAAGAAAGTCATTTTCATGAGATGCTAACACTACTACTTAAAATACTGATAGCCCAGGGCCGGCAGGTAGCATGGTGGTTAAAGGCGCTGGACTCCTACATGGCTCACCAAGGTTTGAGTCCCAGACCTGGCAACTTGTTTTTGTGCTCGCTCTCTCTCTCTCTCTCTCTCTCTCTGGTCAAATTAAAAATAATAATGATAAAATAAGGAAATAATTTTTAAAAAATACTGAAAGCCCTAGTAATCATACAATTACACTTAACAAAATACAGAGCACACCAGAAGATCCGGAACGAGTTTTGTGATTCAATAGTCTAGCCCTGAAACTTACATAATTTGGCTATTTTTCTCATCAGCATTAAACAAACGACACCATGACCATCCACTCCATTTATTCTTTACTGCTGACTGCCCCCCTCACTATCCTATTACCATGTGCTCACACTTCTCACCCAAGGAATCTTCACTTTACAACACCAGGATGCACACAAGAGCCACGAACAGGATAAGTGTGTCAAACCACACTGAAAAGCCAAGAATTAAAATGTCTTTTGAAGGTTCCCCAACATTCACAAGAATACATCGTCTTCTGGCAGCATGTCATATTCAGTAAGTCACTAAGTTTACCTAAAAGTGAACCCATGTTGACAATCCCATGCGCTCAACACACTGTATTAAAGGCAAGGCTTCTCATCGAGTGTCCTCAGCATCAAAAGCGCAATCTGAGGGAAGAAATGGTGACCGCTGGCAGAGACCCAGCTGATGCAAAAGGCACGGAAATCTGAGAGTGCTGGGGAAGAACTGGAGGACCGTCCCACAAGGAGCTGGCAATGGAGCCATGACGGTAAGACCGCAGCATTCCGATTGCGACAGCCTTGAAAATGAGACACAACTCGATGGGTTCATGTTAAACACAGACGCTGCCAACTTAGTTCCATTACTGGCATGTTATCCACCAACTACAGGCTCAGTTCCTAACTTACCCCTTTTTCCGACAGGTTCAGGGTAAGCAAATGCAAGGTCCTCGTATGGGACGACTTCCAGTCCACAGGCATTACGTTTCCATAATTGTCTGTCAGGGCATTCCAAATCCTTGAAAAGAGGAAAACTACAATCAGTGAGAGTGAAGGGTCTATGTCTTTTACTAAATAAATGTCCAGTCAGTACACAGTGAAAGAATACCGAATATCAAAGGAAAAAAAAAAAAAAAAAGCACATTTTTTTCTAAAAAAAAAAAAAAACAACCAAGTTGGGCCTCCAAGATAAAATTAAGTGGAAATCACATAACTGGGCTAACAAGAGGTGATGCCATACAAAACACTTTCCCAAAGCCGATAGTGTACGCTTCCCTTGGACTATGTGCCAGGCACTGGTCTAAGCAATTTGCACATATTAACTCACTCAGTCCTCAAAAACCACATTCTAAGTAGGAACCTTTCTCATTCTCACTTTACAGATGGGAGCCTGAAGCCCAGGGGTGAGAAATCATGTTTCCAGGACCACTCAGGAGTAAATACGGTGTGCATTACACTTTGTTTCCTATGGCATCCAAACACATGGGCTAGAAAGAGAATAAACTCTCTCTCTAACCACAAGTTTGTTATCCTTCCTGGGAAAGGAGTCAATCTAAACGTGAGACCAGGATGAAATACCTCATTTGTAATATATTAGGCCAAGAAGAAATGAAATGAAAGGGGAACAGGGAGTTCACAGTAAAACGCACACGGGTTGCAGCAAATGCAGTTACCCTACCTTATAACTGAATGGTATTTTGCAGAAGTGATAGGGTCAAGTGAAAAGAGCACTCAACTAAGAATCAGGACAAACTCTTATCTCCATATTCTTCCTCAAACTATGAGTCTGGCAGAGGCTGGGGGTGGGTCGCATCATCAAGGCCCTGTTGGGTGCTAACTCTCTCTCTCTCTCTCTCTCTCTCTTGCTCATGGAAGAAATAATTAAGCTTAAAAGAAAAAAAAAAAAGAGGAAGAAGATGAAGTAGACACTCCTCCCAACTCCATCCCTTTAAGCATTAATTCACAGCAGTATTAAGAAAAGTCCAAAAATCACATCACATAAGGACTGCAAATTCCAATTACATGGCCAAAATTCAGGTTTCACTACCAAAGTAATAATCAGCATGATAAAACAAAGTTTAATGAAAAAAAATCAGAGTTTAAAGATACAATTGAGATTGAAGTTGACAGGTGGCATGGTAAAGGTTCTGGATTCCCACATGGTCGGCGCGGTTCAAGTCCCAGACCTGGTGGCATGCTTTTTCACTTTCTCTTTCTTACTCTCTGTCTCTGGTAAAATTAAAATAATAATAATAATAATAACAACAACAACAACTAGAATTAAATAACTCTCTAAAAAAAAAAAAATACAATTGAGATGAACCATAACAGGTAAGTGACATTAAACATGAAACAATGAAACATACGAGCTACTTACTGGCTAGAAGTATTCACAACGATGTCATAAAGGGGGGGGGGGAACTAAAAAAAAAAAAGGTATCTAACTGTGTTTAACCTAGTATATAACTGGATAGGCTTCTTCTCCCCCCCCCCACCCCCAGTACATAATCCACTAGGACATAAAACAATCAGAGTAGAGGTATAACTATAAGAACACAAGTTTAGAAACCAGAAACATCCCTGATTTAATGAATAGGGATTTGGAGCTACAGAGAAGCATTAGGACCACAACCTCCCATATGACATTTGGTTTTGGATCACACATGAGCCTTAATGACAATGTTGTGGACAGAAGTCTGACTGATTTTTTTTTCTATTTTTTTTCCAAAATCCTTTCTAGAGGGCCTGGAGGGAGTCCTGCCCACAAACATTAACAGACCATTCTGACCCATTAGTAACAAAATTCCTTTTATATCCTGCCCCTGGCATAGTATTGGAGTAGCTCTGTGCTGTTTATTAAGCTTTTTTATCACTGTTAAAAGTACATTTTTTTTTAATCTCAACAACCTTTCTTTTTTAATCACCACCCTAAAAACTGTAAAAACCCACCTATAACCTATAAGCACCCCCTTCTTCACTAAATTTCAAACTCTCACTGTCAAATTCAAATAGAGAGACCCCCTGTACCTGATCATCCCAAGAGAAAGGCATATTTGCCTTCTTTTCAGGCCTAGGTCACTCATATTTTGCTTAAAAATAAACCACATTAATTATTATTTTTACAGAGTTATTTTTGAAAACTGGGCCATTTACCCAACAAACCTCCCCCATGCATGGTTCATTCCTATTCTCTCTGCTGGAATCATCTCTCTTATTTTAAAATGTTATTTATTTATTCATTCATGTATTTATTTTATTTGCTACAGGGCACATGCACTAATCAGAGAAGGAGGGAAAGTGAGAAAGCCAGCCGCCAGGTCTGGGACTTGAGGGAGTCCAGCGCCTCAACCACCACGCCTCCTGACAGTTTCGGAATTGTATCTTCTCCAATGTCAATGCGCAATGCCAATGCACAATTACAGACCCAAACCTGAATAACTGCCTATATACCTAGCCCTGTTCCAGAACCTGAGTATGATATTCTAACAGGGTTTGGGAGGGGCTGCTTGTGTGCTGCCTTTTTTTTTTTTTTAACTGCCAGAGGGCTCATATACTAGCCAGAGAGAGAGACAGCACCTCTCAGATGGGCATGGTCACACCACAAGCTTTTTCCTCCATTTCTCACCCAGTCAGGATTTGGGGCACATACGAACAAGCACTCAGAATGTTCTTCAAGTTGCAAGTGCCAGAATTCAAGCTGCCATCAGCCATGGGGGATCTGGCTCCCTGAGCAAAGGCCTTAACCACTGCAATGTGGGGCCTGCTGTTTGCTCCTTCATAAATGAGGCTGTCAGAAAAGAGCAAATGCAGTGGATACCACACCTAGAAGAAAGGGCTGTTGGTGAGCTTGTTCTCCCAAGGAAGTGAAGGACAATTGAGAGTGCTTTATGTCCATCAGCGTCAGAACAACTGTAGCTAGAAGGATATAGGGCCAACCTTAGTAAAAGATTTCTAGAATCTCCAGTGGATTCTTATGAACTGTCCTCCTCATAAACCCTTACAATAAATCATACACACCTGGCAGGACAGCTCTTTTCCAAGAAGGCCAAAGTCCTGCCAATGTTAAATCCTGTCCAGAACCAGACAACCTAATAAAACTGGAGCTCAGTGAAGTTAAAGTGCCCTATAAGGGAGTATCTGAGTAGAAGAACGATCAGCTAGTGAGAAGAGTGGAGCCCGCACCACACTCAGCCATGTTTACCAACTATCCCCAACACCTTCTTTTTAAGCTTTCATCAAGACACAGCAAACATATTTACAGAATAGAACGGGGATAATGGTAACCAGCCCAATTCTGAAAGAAAAAAGAAATTTCTTATGTGTTCCTAACATGTGTTGCCAACCAACCTGTCATCTACCAAAAACCATAATCAGGAATAACAAAAAATTTAGTTTACCTAACAAAAAATGCTTAGTTTTACATCAGCTTAAGATTAGACAGTCCAAGTGAAGCACAAACCTTTCACTATCTTATGTACAAACCCAAATATAGGACACCACTACGCAGCCATGTTTACCAACTGTCCCCAACACCTTCTTTTTAAGCTTCCTACTTTTTCCCCTCATAACTGCCCTGGAAGCCCCTTTCCACGCCTCAGCTCCTTCCCTGTCTCTCAAGAACTCTTCCCTAACTTGAAGCTCTCTGCAAACCTGTGCCAAGCGACTGCCTCAGTGCATACACTCCATTCTTTCGTCCCTTCCTCCTCTCCAGGGGCTCCTCTTCCCCACCTACAGTGCTCAAGTGCTCTCATTCTCACTCTTCCTCTTCCATCTTTTTTTGGGGGAATGGTAAAAACAGTCCATAATTACGAGCCTTATTTAACTAAATTATAACTGGGTCTCAAGGTCTTTAAATAAAGTCTCCTCAGAAACTCCACCCCTCCTTCCCAGCTGATATAAATCCCTAGTTTTTTAAAATAATTATTTTATTTACTATTATTTGACCAAAGAGAGAGAAGAAAAGAGAGCAAGCCACCAGGTTCAGGACTCAAACCATACTCGGCTATGTAGGGGTCCAGCATCCTAACCAGCACGCCACCTGCCGGCGCCAACCCCCATTAATTTCTATCATTGTGTGCAGGTGATTTGGTAATTATCATTTTTTTGTGCACTGTTTTCCCATCAGTCTGTGGGATCCTCGGCATCAATAACCAGAGCCCTTCATATCCGCCTCTATGGCAGCAGCACTCTACCTGGGCCCTCAGGTCTGGTGGACTCTAGTGGCTTAAAAACCACCTCACACAGTGTTATCTTTGCACATGCTAGATTTTTCTTCACCTGCCAGGCAAACTCCTATTCATCCATCAGGAACCATACACACGTTTCTTTGTGAAGCCTTTCCTGACACGCACCCTAAAGCCACCACCCGTTTAAATCTCACACACTTGACACGTATACCCAGTAGAGCACTAGTAACACCCATACAAGTAACTGTTTACAAATTCATCTCCCATCCTAAGAGAGACAGTGTCCAAACATCGTGATGCTCCGATGCAAAGCAACGTCCTGCACTAAGCAAGCGCTTAATAAACGCGAGTTGAATGAATGAAGGCCACCCACGTGTCCCAGGAGGTCCAGTCTCTAACTACGTGCTCAGTTCTAGAGACGACCCAAACAAGGGCAGGTGTCCAGAAAAGGAGGGGTGGAGGGGCAGCAGAGGTTTTAAAGCAGCGTGGCGGGCGGGGGCGCAGGGATTTAAATCGCCAGCGTGCAGAGGCCCACGGCCCGGGGAGGGAGGGAACCCGGGGAGGGGCGGAGACTCCCGCGACCATGGAGGCGGAAGGAGGGCGTGGGGAGGAGCCTGCGGCCGGAGTCCCGCCGAGGCTGCAGACCTAGGGCCGGCGGACACGGTGAAGAGCAGAGGAGGATCCCGCCCGCTCCCGGCTGGGACCCCACTCACTCGTCCCCCTGCAGGAGGCTGCGCTCGGTGATGGGCTGCACGGCCGCCCTCGGGGGCTCGGTGCTCGGACCCGAGGGGCGGAAACACAGGCTCAGCTTCTCCTCCAAGCTGCAGGCCAGTGCCGGAAAGTCATCGCCACCCCCGCCC
>NW_006159810.1:1300724-1313318 GCF_000334495.1 Tupaia belangeri chinensis
CCCCGCCCCGCCCACGGGCCCCGCCCCCAGCCGCAGCTACGGGCTGGGCCAGTCTCTGCAGCCCAGCTCTGGGTCTTTACTTTCCCGAAGTATTCCTACGATTGACCTCCGGTGTCCTCGGGAAGGAAGACTTTAACTGCGTTGAGTGACTTCTTATATTCTCTATCATTTAGAATTAGCTTCCCACTCGCTCCCTTGGCTGAGAACTGGTGTAAAGGTGCTACAATAAAGCACTTTACATTTGGGCCCTAGTGTCAGATGATGCCCGAAGGCGTTTTTCCCAGGGTAAACTGCCCCTTTTATAACTTTCCAAGAGGTACCAAAATTCATTCCACAAATACTTTGTCTCCCACGTGCAAAGCACGTGCTAGATCCTGTGGCACTTAGAATTATGAATAATTATGTATCGTTACTTGGCAAAGAACTTGCTTTAGAGCAATGGCTGACAGTGAAGGCCGTATATGTAAGTTATATAACTAATACATGGGTGCTTCCTACCTGTGGCTTACAAGGCAGTGTGTGATAAGGCTAACAGGAAATTGATTTTACCACATAAAAAGTAAATATGATCAGGGAATGGAGAGCCACAATTTAATAAATAATGCTTAGATTTTCTAAGATAAAAAGAGTTATGGAAATGAGTGGTGGTGATGGTTGCCCAGCAATACAAATATACTCAATACCGCTGAACACACTAAAAATGGTTAAGATGGCAATTTGAGGTTGTATGTATTTTACAATAAGAAAAAAATGGAGAAAAACTATTGTACAAAGTGTAAATGTATACAAGCAATAGATGATCAGAAGTTGATAGGAGTGTTCTCTCTGAAGTAAGGAAATACTTCATGTGGAAGTTGAGCTACGGCTGGATGATAAAAGATGAGTTCATATGTTGAAAAGCAAATCTAGGGACCCCCAGTGGCATAATGATTATGTTGCTAGACTCCCACATGGCCGACTGTGGTTCAAGTCCCGGGTCCGATGCCTTCAAACTCAGGCTGGGCACTTGTGCGTGCATGCACAAGATCCCAAGACAAGAATGGAGAAGGGACTTCAGTGTGGCCATCCTTGCAGGGGGTGATTTCTCCCTTTCTGTCTCTCTTTCCCCCATGAATGCACACACCCTATAGCAAAAATCTCTCTTAAAAAAACATCTGAAATTAGTAATAGAAAATTTTTTCCAATATGCTTTGTCCATCTCCTGATGGCAGCTTCAAGAGGCCAGCAGGTGGCGTAGTGGTTGAGTGCACTGGACTCCCACATAGCCAATAACGGGTGGAGTCCTGGACCGGGCAATTTTCTCTCTCTCTCTCTCTCTCTCTCTCTCTCTCTCTCTCTCTGTCTCTCTGTAAAAATTTAAATAAATAAAGTTAAATAAAATAATTCTTAAAAGAAAAAGAATACCTGTTTTACCAAAATTTCCTTACTATTCAAATGAGTATTGTCTTGTATTTCAGTGATTTGTCCCATAGTAAACAAAATACTTCTGTGATTAAGCCTAACTAACCGTTACCAATTACTTAAATGGCGATATTATTCCCTAGTTCCTTTGAAACAATGAAGGGATTGTATATCGAGCTCTACTTGGCCATGGACTAGAACTAATTGGTCCACAGCTGATAGATTTGGGGTTGATGAGGAATCATTCTGATTCAGCTGGTTTTCACCACGCTGAAGGTTACTGACGTCCACCTGAAATCAAAATTAATCAAAAGGTTTAATTCAAGCTAAAGTATAAGGACAGGACACCTGGGAACGAGGACTTCCAAAGACTGTACTCAATGCTCCAAAATAGCAGAGCTTGCTTAGGGCTTTCCCTTATAGAGAACATTGGAAAGGAGAATTATGAGAGTTTATTTTCCCCTAAAAACTCACCACATTAATTCACAAGAACAGCATAAATTTCTAACTGGCTCTTCACATTTCATGGATCATACATTTCAATAGCACAGATACAAGCAAAAGGAGAGGGGTTACAATGAACATCAGGCAGTATGTGGTAACTTAGAGTACTTTTACTTTAATGCCAGCTGGTCAGTGAATTCTTGTTAAGAAATGTCCTTGTGGGCCAGCAGGTGGCGTGGTGGTTAAGGGCACTGGACTCCCATGTGGCTGTGGCTGACCATGGGTCAAGTCCCAGACCTGGCAACTTTCTCTCTCTCTCTCTCTACCCCCTCCCCCATCCTCTCTCTGGTCAAATTTAAATAATAAATAAAGTTAAATAATTCTTCTTTAAAAAATGCCCTTGAGCAATTAGTTCAGACATATGGCTGTAACTGAGACTTCATACTCTTACCTCTGAGGCCAATTTCCACCCAAGTCTCCTTATCTTGGACAGCCATTAATTTTTCATCTCAAGTACTTATATTTGTTTAGTTTTTTTTTTTTTTTAGCACAAGTCTGATTAGGTTTCTCTGCTCTCTTTCATGCCACAATCTGGACTATGGAAGTTAGTTTATAGCCAAAACTTTCCAGTCAGTCTGTGAGAGCTTCTTCTAAATTTCTTAAAAGTCATAAGCTCCTAGTAAACGTAACTAATATTCCAAGTCCACATTAAGTCAAGGTCTGACTAATTCCAACTGCTAAACTGTTTTTAGTTTCCTCATTCAAAAGTGAGTCTCTAAAGCAAGAAAGAGCTATTTTTTGCCTGGATATTTGACAATATACACAAAATTATGAGGGAACTATCAGGGTGACTGAGACCTTCTAAATGACTCACATCTCCATGGTGTGTGTCATGTGAGTAAAGGCGTCAGTTACGTGCGCTCAGAGCCCAATGGTCAGATTTATAAATTGCCACTGGGTTAGCCCTGGTGGTCTTGGAATTTTGTGTCAAATTTTCCACACAGGATAGTCTTAATTAGATGCAAATTACTTGGTATCACCCTACACAATTGGAATACCAAACGAGATTACAATCACTTTTCATTTATTTAAGAATGATTTAATTTGGGGTCGGCAGGTGGGTAGTGGTTAAGGTGCTGGACTCCCGTATGGCTAACCATGGTTCAAGTCCTGAACCTGGCAGCTTACTTTCCCACTTTCTCCTTCTCTCTGTCTCTTTGATCAAATTTAAAAACAAATAATAATAATAAATAAAAGAAATAACTTTTAACAAAGAATTATTGGGGCCAGCAGGTGGCGTGGTGGCTAAAGACACTGGACTCCCACATGGCTGTCCATGGTTCAAGTCCCAGACCTGGTGGCTTGCTTTCTCCCTTTCCCTCTCTGTCTCTCTCTGATCTGATCAAATTGGAAAACAATAATAAATAAAGTTAAATAAAATAATTCTAAAAAAATAATAATTACTTAATTTTATTTATTTTTAAATCTGCTATAGGGCATGGGCACTTACTTACCAGAGAGAGAGAAAGAAAGAGGGAATGTTAGAAAGCAAGCTGCCAAGTCCAGGACTCACACTGTGGTTAGCCATGTAGGAGTCCAGTGCCTTAACCACCATGCCACCTGCTGGTCCCTCAAATCACTTTTCTTAATTTATGTTTGCATACACAGAGTAACCTTGGTACTTCAACACCATCTATAAAAATGCTCCAAAGGGCCCAACCTCAGTTGTACAGTTGGTGGGATACTGATTTACAGTGCTGGAAACCACAGTCAATTACGGGTTCAAATCTCTGGCCCAGTAACCCTGAAACACAGTGGGCACACACAGGAACTTGCTTATGGCCTGACAAGCCAGAGGGTTGAGGTAAAAGAATTATGGCATGACAAGGCCCTGTCAAGGGTGCTTCTCTCGCTTTCTATCATGAATAAAATATACTTTAAAAACTATGCTCCAAAATGGCAAAATCCCATATTACTATGTTTGTCTGAGGTTTTGCCATTTATAAGGACAGAGCAATAAGAGTAGACAAACTATAGTAGCATGGGGTAAAAATGTGAATTAGTGCTTTGTAGATTTTAAATGGTTACTATAAATATGATAAAGTAATAAGAGAAAGCATTTTTACTTACTTATTTTCTGCCAGAAGGTTTAGAAGGTTTGTGCACTCACCAGAGAGACAGAGGAAGAGGGAGAGAAGAAAGCACCCTTGGGGGCATGGTCACACTGCAATCCCTTCTCCATTTCTCCTTCAAGATTTTGGATATGCACAAACACCTCATGTGTTTCTCAAGCTACCAGGTCCAGGCCTCAAACCACTAGGTCAGCCATGTGGGATCCAGCTACCTTAACCCCCAGGCCATGGAGGCAGCCCCAGGAAGTATTGATAGTTTGATAGTAGGATGTTTATCACCAGATACTGCGACAAAGTAGCAATGTTCCTCTCAGTGGCTCCACACACCTCCCCCAACCCCTGGTGATACCCAGGGGTTCTTGTCTCTTCATTGCCTCCAGAACGCCCAGGGGAGACTTGTCCCTCCCAGGTAGGGCATCTCCCCCTTGTACCCACCCTTTTCTTTAGCGCTGTTGGTGCTTGACTCAGATTTCTTTTTTTTTTTCTTTTTTTTTCTAGAATCCTGCTCCAAGTGAATATTCCTTAAGCTCCTTCACTTACTATTTCCTGACAGCAACCTTAGCCCACTTTCAGCACTGATTCTCCCCGTCAGCCACAGTCTAGCTTCTTGCGCTGCTACAAACCTGGCCAAACCACAGGCTTCCTGCCAGTCTCCCCTGCTCAGACCCGTCCTTTGACACCCAAAGGCTCTTGACAAGTTAGAGGTTCTGTCATTTCCTTTAATCTCACATAGCCTCAGTCTACTAATTTGTCCACTCAATTGTATTTATTTTGGAGGTATTATTCCATAGAAAGGTGTAGAGGCTATATGAAAAGGAACATCTGTAAACAGGTTTGCTCACTTGATATGCTACGTCAGCCTACAGCAGTAGTTTTTAGCACTGGATTCAAAATTAGAAAGAATACAGAGTAAATTTTATAGAGAGCTTCATAGCATTTGAGTATTATGTTCACAGTAATCACTTAGGATGGAAACTGTTGCCTCTCTAGCTTAACAGTGTATTTTAAAAGTGCACCTTTAAGGACCAGCTGATGGCATAATGGTTACATCACTGGACTCCCACATGACTGACCGCAGTTTGAGTCCCTGACTCAGCCTCCTGAAACTCATGCCAGGCATGTGTGCACATGTGCCCAAAATCCCGGAAGGAGAATGGAAGGGAGGGATTTCTGACTTTCTGTCTTTCCCACAAGAACATGCATCCTACAGCAAAAATCTCTTACCAAAAAAAACTAAATTGTGTACATATATATCATGGTGGAAATTTAGCTAACAGAATATGTAAAAGTAGGGGGAAGTAGGGGTCAGCAGGTGGCATGATGATTAAAGGCACTGGAGTCCCACATGGCCATCGGTGATGTGAGTCCCAGACCTGGCTTTCTCACTTTCCCTTTCTCTCAATCTCTCTGTCTCTCTCTGATCAAATTAGAAAATAACAACAAATGGAATTAAATAATTCTTTTAAAAATATATAAAAGATTACAACATATAGACCACCTAAGGTATAATACATCAGAAAATATAAGAACTGTAAAAGAAATAAGCTACTCAATACAAGACCAGAAAGTATCTGGCTGTCAAAGTCATCCTACTCAGCAAACACTGAAGGCGGTTAAAGCAACAATAGGGCGACCAGCAGGCGGCACAGTGGTTGAGGCGCTGGATGGTAGTTGAGGTGTTGGACTCTCACAGGGCAGACTGCAATTTGAGTCCCAAACCTGGCGGCTTACTTTCTTACTTTCTCTCATAATTCTTTTTTTTTAAAGCAACAATAGGATAATGAGAAGGTATATAAATGAAATTTCTTGAGGAAAGCTAAGGTAATGGCTTCATTTATTCAATAACTAGGAAAAAAAAAAAACCTAGTGAAACAAAAGTGAAAAAGAGCTTAGATATGTTAAACCAAGAATTTAAGGAAAGGTTGCTTGATTATCCAAAAGAAAGGGTAGCTTTATAACTTCACTTTCTCTAGTAAAAAAAAGAAAGAAAGAAAGAAAGAAAGAAAAAGAAGAAAAAGAAACTTTTGAACGATTGAAGACCACACACAATCTACCTTTTGGTAATGAAGAATATTTTGTTGTCATTATCCAAGGTCGAGAGGGATGAATCTTTAGTGAACAGTTATCATACCTTCAATTTGGATGATGAAATCAGGACCTTGCTTCGGCAGTACCACCAGGGCGGGGCAGTGCTAGGCCCCAAAAGGAGCCAAGGTGGCCATGGCTGCCCTGACTAGGTCCCACATAGTTGGGCAGGGAAGACTCTGCCAAGCACTACCAGGCTGCGTTCTGAGTGTCTGAGTACTGATCTCGATACTCAAATAACTCAATACTCTTGATACTCAAATAAATGGAAACAACCTTTGGCAATAAATATACAAATAGTATAGTTTACTGATTATTCCTATTTTACTTCATGACGATTCTTTTCTAAAAATTATTTTTTAATTTATCTATCTATTTTTATTTAACCAGAGAGAGAGAGAGAGAAGGAAAGTGAGAAAATAAGCCACCATTTCTGGGACTAGAACCATCATTGGCCATGTGGGAGTCCAGCACCTCAACCACTGTGCCACCTGCTGGCCCCTCATGATGAGTCTTCATGTAACTCCTACTACAATATATAAATTAACTTCTCTGGAAAGTTCTACAAAGCTAATAGACTGCTGTCCTCGGAAGAACTTGCATTTTCAGAAGGCATCTGAGGTATTAATTCTGAGAACAAGTGCAGTGAAGATGGATACTCTCTCTCTATCCCACACGGAAAAAAAATTTTTTTAAATGGTAACAACTTTCAAGAAAACAGAGTAGGTCTACTTCCTGCGGGACTAGGGGTAAAATTTGTTTTGTTTTTTTAAGCAAAAACATTATATTGAGCACAATAACACACTGTCAGGTGTCACTGTAGTAGAGAGACTGAGCATATCTGGAGGCTCAGGGGGACTCAAGCGGCACCAGCAGGTTTATGGCAAGAAGCAGATGCCGACAGTTCAGAGGAGTCTGCAACTGAAAAGAAACCAAGAGGCGTGGGTTACACTTCTATGAGGTAAGTGGAGTCTGTGAGTGATGTTTTGTGTGCTTCGATCTGGTTACACATTTCACGTAGGTTCTACATGTCATATTGTATTTTCTAGGATACTTATTAACATAATTCCTGAGAATATTTGTCCCAAATGTTCTATAATCTTCAAAATCTAGCCTCAGCCTTCTCTTGTAATAGACTAAACTGTACCCCTCAAAATTCATATATTGACATTTTAAGCCCCCATACCTCAGAACGTGACTATATTTGAAAATAAGGCCTTTGAGATGATTAAGTTAGAATGAGGCCTTTAGGGTAGGCTCTAATCCAATCTGACTGATGTCCTAAGAAGAATGATTTTGGACAAACACAAACACAAAGACCATGTGACGACACAGTGTGAAAGTCGCTGTCTACAAGCCAAAGAAGAGCAGCCTCACCAGAAACCAATCCTGCAAACATTTTGATCTTGGACCTCCAGCCTCCAGAACTGTAAGCCACCAGAGCCAAAGTATTTTGTTATGGTAGCCTGAGCGTACTCGTACACCTTCCACAGTCACTCCCATGTTTCCAGGAGTCCTCACAGGTGTCTCACTTGAACACAGGACAGATATGATTCTGTTCCTCTTCTGGATTCTTTGCCAGCCCTGAGCATTGGGCTTTCCTAGAAGCAGCAGCAACAAGATGTTCAAATGAGTGACTTACTAATGCAGAGCAGAACCGGATCTTTCCCTCTATCTCCTCACCCATTTGCAGGAAAGATTAGAAAATACAGGGTGAGCATCACTAATCCAAAAGTCCAAAATCCAAATGCTGAACTTTTTCATTTTTGCTATAGGCTATGTGTGCTCACCAGAAAGAGAAAGGGAAAGTGAGAAATCAGCCCCCAGGAAAATGGTCATGTAGCAATCCCTTCTCCTCTATTCTCCTCTTGGGATTTTGGGTACATACGTCCACTGTGAGTTTCAAGTTGCCAGGTCCAGGACTCAAACCATAGTCAGCTATTTGGGAATCCAGCACCTTAACCACTACACCACCTGCTGGCTCCCAAAATGTTAAACTTTTTGAGCACTCATGAGATGCCGCAAGTAGAAAATTCCATACCTGACCTCATCTGACAGGTCATAGTCAAAATACTGCAGTACAAAAATAGTGGATAAGATTACCTTCTGGCTGTGTGAAAGTGTATATGAAACATAAATGAATGTTGTACTTAGACTTGAGTCCCATCCCCAAGATATCTTCCATATGTGCACGTAGTCCAAAATTTAAAAGAAATCCAAAATCTGAAACACTTTTTCTCCCAAGCATTCAAGGTAAGGGATACTCAAACTTATGGAGAAAAATTAGAGTCACAGAGATCCAGAGTTGCCAGCCACAGTGAGAGGGGCCTGGGGGCTCCCCAAGAACCAGAGAAGGGGCAGGGCTTGCAAGGAGAAGTTGTGTCTTTCTCCCCAGCTAGATGGTTACTAAGACTCAGTACTCCTATCGGCCCAGAATTGGACACCCTGAGAGAATTTTTGTGAGGGCCTGTATGTCTCCTGGAGTTTGGGGGCACATGAGAATTTACGAATGGGGTAACTCTTGCCTAGAGATTTCATTTTTTAAAAATTATTTATTTAACTTTATTTATTCATCCATTCATTTTTAATTTGATCAGAGAGTCACATACAGAAAGAGAGAGAGAAGGTGAGAAAGCAAGCCACCAGGTCCAGGATTTGAACCGTAGTCAGCCACGTGGGAGCATCTGGAGCCTTAACTACCACACCACCCACTGGTCTCTTGCCTAGAGATTTCTGAAGAAGGAAGCTAGAGGGCTGCCTATGATGACAGCACCAAGAGAGGACCGCAGAGGTGGCAGCCCACACTTAGATCATTTATTGGACCAGAATGTATGTGTTTCCCTGGGGGCCAAGCAGATACCCCCAGAAAGGAGCTAAACCTGAGTCATCTTGAAAGAAGTTAGTGTTGAGGAGACCCAGGAGGAGACCTCCTCAACCTAGCAAGAAGGGAGGATGAGTGTGTGCAGGAAGGTGATGGAGAAAGAATAAAGCCACAAACCCAGCTCTCCCCGACTGCTGGCGCCTGGGTCAGGGGTGAACAGGGGTGGGAAGACTTGACATGAACATAAGATTGCGGATGGTATTTACATTGAGTCAGACTGCTCAGTGCCTAAGAAATAAAGCTGTCATTACATATGAAAATGACTAAAAAGCCATGGAATAATAGCCAAGATGCCAGCCAGGGTGCAGAAGGGAAATTAAACAGAGCATTTTTAAAGGCCAGGAAGGAAAGGGAAAGGGAGCTCCTTCTTCTCTGGGAAGTTTGACCCATTCAACAGGTCAGTTCTGCAGGACTTGACAGCTTTTAGCTCTGCGTTGGACAGACACCATTGCAGCCCTGTATTCTCATCTTTCATAAAGGGTCCTGCCACCCATTCACAAAGCCCTATTTTCTTTTTCTTCTTCTTTTTTAATAGGTTTTTGCCATAGGGTGTGTGCATTTGCCAGAGACAGACAGAGGGAAAGTGAGAAATCTCCCTACAGAGACGACGGCCACGCCACAGTCCCTTCCCCTCCATTCTCCTGTTGGGATTTTGGGCATGCATGCAGACATGCCTGTGATTTTCAAGTCAGCAGGTCCGGGACTTGAACTGCTATTGGCCATGTGGGAATCCAGCCTCTTAATCACCACACCACCTGCTGTCCCCAGCCCTCCTATTTTTCTCTCAAAAACAAGAACAATGTCCTGATAAATATCAATTCTTACAAATGTATATGCTTAAGGAATTTGCGATCCCAATACAATCAAACTCAACCTCAACTGGGATCACTTGGTACTTCCATAGCAGTAATTAATCTACATCTAAACCACTAACTAAAGATGAGGAAAGCAGACATAGCATTCGAGGGCGGGAGTGCAGAGGACTACCTAACTGAAACGTCCCCTAACATTCCAGGATGCACTGCAATTGCTTACATCGAACAGAGATCAAGGGGAAAATTCACCAGCTCCCTGGTCCCATCATAAAAGAGTGTTGGGTGGAGGTTATTAGCTACTGGAAATCAAAGGGAACCAAAGGCCAGTTCTGTGGAATAAAGAAAGTTTGAAAGAAAGTACAGTTCTGAAGGGGAAGGTGACATGCTGGATTTTGCTTCACCTTCAGAAGGTAAAGGCGACAAGGTTACCTTTTGTTGGGAGATGCTTTGATTTGGGTCAACACCTGCATCTGTCATCTCTCCCCCAAAGTTTAAGGCTTTCGTATGTGACCAGTAAGGACCTTTTCTCCTTTGTGGATTACCAGGTTTAATGTTGATAGGCCATCATCTTATTTGTCAAAAATTCTCTAAAAAATTCCTCATTTCCTCTCCTTTGTTTTGTCACAGGCTCTGACCTCCCAGCACTCTAAATAGGGATGTCTGTGTTACACTTCATGGGAAAGGTTGATTGGAAAGAAAAAAAAAAAAAAAAGATCCGACCATTCGATCTTTTCACTCCTAATCCAATTTCACTCCTTTACTCAAAGCTCTTCCACTAATGGGATAAAAACAGCCAACATTTTTTAGAAAGAGCTATTTAACTTCATCATCATATTTTTAAAAAATTTAACCTAAAGAGAGAGAGAGAAAGAGAAGGTGAGAAAGTGAAAGAGAGCGAGAGAAAGAGAAGGTGAGAAAGCAAGCCACCAGGTCCAGGATTTGAACTGCAGGCAGTCATGTCAGAGTCCACCACATCACCTGCTGCCAACCCCAAAATAGCCAAAATTTAAGCAGTAACAAAGACCATTTCCTCTGTCATTAGTACCTGAGAAATGATATAGAGATCTGAAAGTATTTCTCCAATTTTTCCCAGCAAAATGCATAGAGAAACAATATCATGTGGATAGACTTGTATTTGAAGGAGAGACTTCTGAAAAGGCCTCTATTGGGACCAGCAGTTAGCATAATGGCTATGTCGCTGGACTCCCACGTAGTTGACCATGGTTCGAGTCCCGGACCCGGCGGCTTAAACTCACACCTGGCGCGTGTGCGTGTGTGCCCAAGATCCCGAGAAGAGAATGGAGGAGAAGGGATTGAGGCGTGGCCATTCCCCCTGGGGGGTGATTTCTCGCATTCTGTCTCTCTGTCTCTGTCTGTCTGGCGAGTGCATGCACCCTATAGCAAAAACCTCTCCAAAAAATAAAAAAGGCCTCTATTATAATGGGTGATGCCTTCCTTATGAATGACTTATAAAGTGGAATTTGTTTCTATGAATTGTTTTGAAGACCAATTTATTTCTAATTTTGTACTATATCTAAAAGTCATATTAAAATAGTCTTCCATAGGCAGAGTGATGCAGCTAAAAATTGTGCTTTAAATACTCCATGAAACAGGCATTGCTTTTTTTTTTTAAAGAATTATTTAACTTTATTTATTTTAAATTGACCAGAGAGGGATAGAGTGAAGGAGAGAGGGAAAGTGAGAAAGCAAGCCACCAGGTGTAATACTTGAACCACAGTCGGCTATGTGGGAGTCCAGCAATCCTTAACCACCATGCCACCTGCTAGCCCCCAGGTATTGATTTTTATGTGTTTAATAATACATGTTAAATGCCCCTGGAAGGAGAGACTCATCTCTAACATCTAATAAAATGGTATTTAGTTCTTTAAAATTAAATTATTTGATCAAAGATCTGCTATAGGAAATAGGAATCTACACCTTCCAAAAGTGGCAAAGGGGTTAAAAAGATTGCCCAATGACTAACTCCAACATAGTTTTTTTTTGCAGATAATAGCTTATATATGCCTTAATTTTGAAAAATCAAATTCAGTTGTGTTTGGTTTTATATAATATTTTCACTTACACCCTTGGAACTTTATAATTGCCCCCCTGAAGTTCTTTGAATCACAGAAACTCCTTTTTCATGCTTACCTCAGTATCTTTTTTAAAAAAAGATTAATTTAACTTTATTTATTATTACTTAATTGCTATAGGGCACATTTGCTCACCAGAGAGAGAGAGAGAATGTGAGAAAGCAAGCTGCCAGGTCCAGGATTCAATCAGTGGTCAGTCATGTCGGAGTCCCCATGCCATCTGCTGGCCCCAACAATTTCAGTATCTTAATGGTTGTGCTGAATATTTGAAAATACCTGTCCTGGGGCCAGTAGTGGTTAAGGCACTGGACTCCCACATGGCTGAAATCAGTTCGAGTCCCAGACCTGGCGACTTTCTCTCTCTCTCATGCCTTGTAGCAAAAGTATGATAAATAATAAGAAAATACCTGCCCTAATATAAATGGTGGGTCATACACACCACCAGATATTGTTGTATGATTATTTATTATTTAATTTGCCAGAGAAACTGTGTGCTTGTCAGGGAGAGAGGAAGAAATCACCTCCCACGGGGCATGGTCACACTGTACTTCCTCTCTCCATTTCTCCCCTCCTTTGGGATTCTGGGCACACACACATACATGTCTGCCGTGTTTAAATTGCTGAGTCAGAACTTAAACTGCACAGTTAGCCATGTGGGATCCAGTTCCCTTAACTACCAGGCCACAGGCTTGTCTTTGCATGATTTTTGAATCCATACATTCACTATTTCCACCCACCTACAG
>NW_006159810.1:1313328-1325542 GCF_000334495.1 Tupaia belangeri chinensis
ATATTATTCCTTATACAGAAAGCCCTCTGTGCTTACCTTATTTTATTTACTTTCCTTTTTTTTAAAAAGAGATTATTGTTACAGGGTGTGTGTACTCACCAGAGAAACAGAGATACAGAGAGAGAGAAAGTGAAAAATCATCCTCTGGGGGAATGGCCACACTGTAACCCCTTCTCCATTCTCCTCTCAGGAAAATGGGTGCACACGTACCTGGCATGAGTTTCAAGTGACAAACTTGAACCACGGTCAGCCATGTGGGAGTCCAATGCCTTAACCACTATGCCACCTGCTGTTTGTCCTTCTATTTTTTCATTTCTCTCTTTTCTCCTCTACATTTAACTACCTTTTACTCTCAGATCTATTTTTCCATTTTCCTCATTTGCTCCCCAATGACTTTCTCCACCCTACGTGTCTTTTTCATGAGGCCTAGACTCGTGCCATGTAGGTGGTTAGAACAACCTTCTCCCAATACATGAATATTTTTTCGTTCAGAAATACATCTGAAACACTCCCATCCAAAGAGTCCTTTCTGGCTAGCCCACGCCTGCTCCTCCAGGATGAATGTGGCAGCTATTATTCCCCCACCACCCTCTTACAGTCAACTCAGTGATCAGGCTGGTTAAGGTCTTGCCTGCCACCTCCAGCAAATGGGGCACACTGGGGAAGCAGGCCTGCAACTCCCTGCTTGGAATTGACTCAGCCTGGAGGGGCGGGCCCTGCTGCAGACATTGAAACTACAGCCAAGGGAAAACGTGATGGCCTCTATAGCAACCTGTGTCTGTCTCACCATGCTCTCTGTCCTCAGAGCAAAGCACGTGATGAGGGACTCAGGAGCAGCACTACCCAGAGACTCGGCCAGGCAGAAAAAAAGGTAAGTTTAGAGGAACCTTCTAGCAAACAGGCCTCTCCAAGCCTTAATTGGTCTTAGAAAATGAGGAAAGGTTGAGCCTGCATGTAAGATCTGGTGCAGGGGTGGAATTACCATAAAACTAAGGAAACTTAAGCTTCAAGGACCCTCACTTGCACAAGGTCTTTATAAGACCCTGGGAGAGGTGATGCGATGCATATTGAGTAGTTACGGCAATGTGATTAGAGTGCTGTCAGTTCACGGCATATTAAAGATTAGTCACTGCATCAAACATTTGCATTGCCCTAAAGCCGTACTGTTTATTTCAGAAACTTCAGATCGTGTCCAAATGTGATGATAATCTTACACAAAATTGCTTTCACGTCATGAACCTGAAACTTTGTTAAAACTTCAATATTGCTTACACGTCATGAACCTGAAACTTTGTTAAAACTTTGCTAACTTATCAATTAGAAAGAAAAATATTTTCAGGCCAGCAGGTCGCATGGTGGTTAAGGCAGTGAACTCCCATATGGTCGACCGTGGTTTGAGTCCCAAATCTGGAAACTTGCTTTCTCACTCTCCCTTTCTCACTCTGTCTCTCTCCAGTCAAAGTAAAAAATAAAAATAAATAAAATTTTAAAAAAATTTTGATAAATTATGTTTGAGGAAAAGACTGCATTTTCTTTCTATTGTCCGTGAGAAATGATGCCATGCAACTGCAGTCCTATGAAGAGGCAATTCAAGGGTAACAGCCAAAATGTGGGCAAATGTAAAGGTTTATTGAGAAGTTACTATTTTAAAATATATATTAATTATTTAATTTTATTTTTATCACATTATTTTTTTTTAATTTGCTATAGGGCACTTACGCTCACCAGAGAGAGACAGACAGAAAGTGAGAAAACAAGTAGCTGGGTCTGGGACTCGAACTGTGGTCGATTATGAGGGAGTCTAGAGGGTTAAAGTACTAGACTCCCACATGGCCGACTGCGGTTCGAGTTCCGAACCCAGCAGCCTGAAACTCACACCAGGAGTGTATGTATGCATGCCCAAAATCCTGAGGGGAGAATAAAGAAGAAGGGATTGCGGTGTAGCCATCCTCCCTAAGGGGTGATTTCTTGCTTTCTCTGTCTTTACAGCAGCGCACGTGCCTAGAGCAAAATTCTAATATTTTTGTTTTTCTGGTTTTTATAATGCTTGTCATAGTTGTCACTTTTCTAAAAATTACTCATTTATTTTAATTTTTTATGATTCTAAATAAATATCTTAGTATTTTGATCGCTAGTTTTGCATTCTTTTCGTTAAAGAGGTCTCAAGCTGAGTTTTAGACTCCACAAAACCTAAATTTGCCTCTAACCAGTGGCTTCTGCTAAGAGGGTAGAATCAATCAGGCATGGCCTAATACCTATCTTTATTCCCAATTAGTTAATGCTTAATATACACTTTTTTGCCATAGGGCACATGCACTTGTGGGAAGAAATAGAGAGGCAGAAAGCAAGAAATCATTCTCCAGGGGGGAAGGCCATGAGGCAATTCCTTCTCCTCCATTCTTCTCTTAAGATTTTGGGCACACATGCACACATGCCCAACATGAGTTTCAAGCCACTGGGTCCAGGACTTGAACAGCCATCAACCATGTGGGAATTCAGCAACGTAATCATTGTATCATCTGCTGGTCCATAAACACACACTTTTTAAAGGTTTAGTTAAAACTGAAAACAAACAGAAAACTATGTTTTGGGAAAGGGGACGTTAATTAAACAGAAATGGTACCTGTGACAGAGACAGCCTACCTCCCAACCAGAGTCCTCTTCTTCCTGGGACATAGCTGAACTGCATTTCCCAGACTCCTTTTCAGTGTAGTGTGGTCATGTGATTGAGTTCCAGCCAATGGAAAGTGGAGGAAAGCAATGTAGCCCCCCCCTTCTAGACCTAGTCCATAGAAACTTCCCACACATGATCTTCCATTTCTTCCCCCTCCAATGGCTTAACTTACAGAAGCACAACAGCCTTGCAAAACACTGTCAAACATGACAGAGTCACAAAATTGAAGGAAGCTGAGTCCCTGATTCATTTCTTGGGGGAAAAAAAACAAATCTGAACACTCATTTGAGTCTGCCAGATAATGAGAAATAAACTCTTTATGGTTAAATCACTGAGATTCAGGGGATTGTCTTTTATAATAGCTGATGATATTTTAACTAATACTGTTGCTGCTAGTGGATGAACAGCAGTCTTTAAATAATTATTTAATTTTATTTATCATGACTATTTTTTTTTAATTTGACCAAAGAGAGACAGAGAAAGAGGAAAAACAAGAAAGCAAGCCACCAGGTCCAAGATTTGAACTGCAGTCAGCCATGTGGGAGTCCAGTGTCCAAACCACCTCACCACCTGCTGGCCCCAAAGAACATGCTTTTTAAACTATACTTTATTTAAGTTTGAGAAGATCCTGTTGTAAACATATATATTAATGTATATAGGAACAAGTTTTTTTATGTGTATAAACCTATGTATTTAAATATAAATATTTCTAAAGTCACATTCTCTCTCATGGGTCACAGTTTAAACCACTAGTTAATAGGCTGTAGTACAAATGAAGAGACTTCAAAGAGTTATGGAAAGTAGAATTAAAAGATAAAAAAAAATTTAATGGAAACTTTATTTCTCCAGATAAGCTCCAACAAATTTCAGATACTTTGGTAAGCAATAATCCCAGCCATTTAGTCCTTTTCTAAAATACTGAGGGTCCTGGAAATTTATTCGTGTCAGTGCAGTCTTTCTCACATTATTAACCAAAGGAAAATGGGCACCCTTTAAAGATTTTCTTTGGAGAGATTTTGCTATAGGGCACGTGCGCTCGCCAGAAAGACAGAGTGACAGAAAGCGAGAAATCACCCCCCCAGGGAGATGGCCTGCAATCCCTTCTCCTCCATTCTCCTCTCAAGATCTTGGGCATGGATGAACACACACCCAGCCCGAGTTTAAGCCACCGGGTCCAGGACTTGAACTGTGGTCAACTACATGGGACTCCAGTGACATAGCCATTATACCAACTGCTGGTCCCCCCTTTAAAGACTGTTAAGATAAAGAAACAAAAAGACGTCAGGTGGAGCCACATCAGGACTATAAGGTAGATCCCTAATGATTTCCCAACAAAACATTTGCAAAATTGTCCTTGTTTGATAACAGGAATGAGCAAGAACATGGTGGTAGTGAAGGACTCCGGTGAGGCTATTCTGGGCACTTTCCTGATAAAGCTTGTGCTAACTTTCTCAAAAGCACTCTTGTGATAAGCAGCTGTTATTCTTTGGCCCACTACAAAGTCAAAGCAGACTGCCTTGAGTATTTCCAAAAACCAGTGCCAAGAACTTTGCTCTTGACTTGTCCTCTTTTGCTTTGACTGGACCACTTCTACCTCTTGGTAGCCACCACTTTGATTGTCAGGAGTCTCCATCTTTTATGGTTTTTGCAAATAAAGTTTTATTGGAACATGTTCATTAGTTTACACCTTGCCTGTGACTGCTGACCCCCCACAATAGAATTCAATGAGCAACAGAGGTTGAGAAATCACCTCCCCCCCTAGGGGGGATGGCCACAGCACAATCCCTTCTCCTCCATTCTCCTCTTGGGATCTTGGGCATGCATGCACACACACCTGGCATGAGTTTAAGCCACCGGGTCTAGGACTGGAACCACAGTCGACTACATGAGAGTCCAGTGACATAGCCATTATGCCAACTGCTGGTCCCTGAGATCCCAGTTTCTACTAAAACTGTGCAGGGCTCATGGGCCAAGAAAGCTGCCCTAATTCCATGGGAGGCATCTTACTTTGCTACTGTGAAGTGGTTCTATACCATTCTCTTCACCCTTTGTCCACCCTTCATTTTCCAGATAAGAAAAGGTATGAATAGAAGGAATAATAAGAAAAATAAGAAATAAGAAGAAATACTAATTCTAAGAAGCTATGATTCTTGGGGCCAGCTGGTGGCATGGCAGTTAAGGTGCTGGATTTCATGTGACCAGCTGCACAGTTCAAGTCTTAACCCAGCAGCTTGAAAATCTCACTGGGTGCATGTGTGTGCATGCCCCAAATCCCAAGAGGGAACTGGAGGAGAAGGGATTATGGCATGGCCATCCCCCCTTGAGGGGTGATTTTCACTTTTTCTGTCTCTCTCTGGCAAGCACACATACCCTATAGGAAAAAACAAAGCAGCCATGAATGTCTATTTTTATTATATGTTAGACTCTGCAGAGCTCTAGGTTAAAGCTATATGTTATGAGCAAATTGCAAAACCTTAATTAGGTGTTTAAAATTCAATTCCAAAGCAAATTATATAGTACTTAGTTAGAGCTGATGTAATGTTTAAAAAATAATTTACGTTATTAAATGCCATAAACAGAATTAAAAAGCAAATAATGAATGGGGATTATATTTGAAACATAAATAAGAGACAAAAGGTTAAAGTCCTTAACATGTATCTTTCCCAAATCAGTGAGAAATAGAACCTTAAAATAGAGGAAGCCCATGCACAATTTGTGGGCAAGTAAATGGCCAAGAAGCAAATTAAAAGTTCAGTCTCGGTAGTAAACAAACAAAATGCAAATTTAAACAATGAGGGCCAGCCCCATAGCCTGATGGTTAGGGAACCAGACCCATATGGCTGACCACGGTTCAAATCCCGGCAGCTTGGAGAACATGCCGGGGACACACGTGTATGAATGCCCAAAAATCCCAACAGTGGGGTGGGTAGACGGCAGAGAGGAGATTGTGGTGAGACCACACACCACAGGGAGGGGATGCTTCCTTCCTCTATTTCTCTCTGGTAAGTGCATATATCTTTTGGAAAATAAAAAAAAAAAAAATTTTTTTAAAAAGAGGTTTATAGTGTCTATCGAATTAAAGATTTTTTTGTTTTGTTTTGGCTAGAAGGTACATGCGTTCCCCAGAGACAGAGAGGGGACGAGGGGAGAAAGCAGCTCACACATACGGGAAGGGTCGTACTGCAATCCCTCCTCCACCTCCCCTTTCAGGATTAAGTGTGTACTCTCACACCCCCAGTAAGTTTCTCAAGCTGCCAGGCCTGGGACTCCAACTACATGGCCAGCCATGTGGAATCTGCTACCTAAACTACCAGGCCACAAAGCTGGCCCTGGAAGGTAACCTTTAAATGATAATATCAAGTGTACTGTCTGTGGTGTAGGTTTAAGGGAAACGGTATTTTCAAATACTAAGGGTATAAATTAATACAGATTTTTTAGAAAGCAAGATGGCAAAATACATCGTATCAGTGGATGTCTGGCATTTCAGACAGGACATTTAATACAGAAATTGGCTAGAAAAAAAGTTAGAAGGGCTGGAGGAATCCATGGGAAGATGATGTTACATGGAGGTCATTAATTGCAGGAAGCTAATTCTACTTTTTAGGCCAGGAAAGCAAAAGGGAGAGGGTGGTATTCCTGAGACCCCACAAGCACCACCAGGGTCCCTCAGTAGAAAACCTGGAGACCATAATCCCCTTGATGTTTCTGACTTTGTGACAACTGGAGCCTGAATGGCTTCTCATGGCTAAAGAGGCCAGAAGGAGAAAGAAGTTTCTCCCATCTCCTCCCTCGTAATTACTCTCTCACTTGCATAGCCCAACTAGAACCCAGCAGGCAAAGTGCTGGGAAATGCAGTTCATAGCTCCCAGTCCCCTGTGCTCAGAGGACAATATAAAAAAGTGAAGTATTAGGTCTGAGAGCCAAGAGATGAAACTCCAGAGCATGCATCAATAACAAAAATGTCTCTACTACCGAGTGGTAACAATGCTCTTATACAAACGCTTAAGGAAATAAGTAGCCAGACAGAAAGATCTATGCACGAGGACCTGTGTAGTGACCAGCCACCAGGAACATTTGCCCTATCGGGTTCAGTCCCTTTCTGGCCCCCTTGTGGCTGGGTGGGGCTTTGCAACTAGATCTGACCAGCAAGTTCCGAAGCGGCAAGTGTCACTCCCAGGATGCATTTAATTGCCAAATGTGAATCTCTCCAGAGCTATCTTTTCCCTCTGGCACTGTGGTCAGTGACATTCGAGATGGCGGCTGTTCTGGTAGACTTGGTCCCGATGTGACTATGATGTGCCGAGGTCCCTTGCCTAACTCACCCAGTGAGTGAAAAATAAATCTGTTATTTTAAGCCACAGAGATTTGTAGGTTGTTTGTTTTAACAACATAGACTAGCCAAATCTGACTTCTAAACACCGAATGACTTATGAGCGCAATCAATTACCAGTAGCCAATGGGTTTACGAATATAGGAAGTGCAATAAATGACATATTCTGCAGTGAGGTCCTTGGCAGTGAAAACTTTTTTTGAAGACTATTGTATGAGGTAGGGAAATCCTCACTATTGAAAATGAAATGGAAAAATATAAATCAGTATGTATGACATTAGATTCATACATGAGAGTATTTAAGAGCTTTGAATAGGCAGTGCTCAATGGAGTTAGTTACTGTGACATAATTGGAAACACGGAACTGAAATGGGGCTCTGTCAGTGAGCTACCCTGGATCCAGGTACATGCTTTGCATTCTGGCTGAGGTGGCCCCAAGCTTGTGCTGTTCCTGCAGCTGTGGCATCAGGCAGGGCTGTGGTCTCTCGTGACACCTGAGGGCATGACCAGCCCTTGTCTGAGGTGGGCTTCCCTTTTGCTGCTGGGACACAAGATGCTGTGGGTTCTGAACTAAATGATGTTGCAGAACCCACTGGGCACCCGCCTTTGAGGTTGCCAGTTGTAGGCAGGGATGTGGGAAGTGCCATGACTCATGACTACCCACTGGCTTGCCCTGCGGGCTGTGGCTCACGCTGCTGTCTTGGATCCGCCACAGTTGCTGTCTTGGATCCAGCCTCCCCAACAGCTGTTAGAATGACCAAGTGCCACAGCCTCGAAATGTGGGGGAGTAACGCCCCACGAGGCAAACTTTGAACAATTGAAATGAAAGCCAGAAGATAATTTTCCCCTAGAGTCCCGGAAGGAGATGTCATAGCTTAATACCACCCCTCTGAAGACATCCTGCAAGACCGAGCAATCAACTGCTCTTATTACCAAGCTGTGGCCAGCTTCATCACCCGCCCTCATAGTTTTTATTTTGCTATGCATGTCTCATGAGGCAATTTGCAGACTATTATACACACACACAGACACACACACATATATATGTGTGTGTGTATATATGTGTGTATAAATAAAATATGAATATGGCCTCCCCCTCTTTTTTGCATACTCCTGCTTCATGGGATTCCATTCCCCAATAAAATGTTTTACGGTGTAGCCTTAGTACTGTTTTCAAGGGAAATCTTTATACTTCTATAGACACGTCATGACTGCAAGGTAAGAGCAATGCTTCTAAAGTACTGTGGTTCCCATCTACCTCATGGCAGGCACAGCAATGCCCCTCCCCCGCTTCTCCCAGGAAGCAGCAGAGATTAGGGTAAGACCTAGACAAAACTTACACAAAAAAAAAAAACCAGAAAAATAAATAAGACAATAACAAATGGTGTTGCGGTTGCCGAGAAAGGGAACTCCTATGCACTGTGGGTGGGAATGTAAAGTAGTACGGCCTTGGTGGAAAAAATGTCACTGGGGCCAGCAGGCGGCGTGGTGATTAAGGGTCCTGGACTCCCACATGGCCGACTACAGCTCGAGTCCCAGACCTGGCGGCTTGCTTTCTTACTACCCTACCCCCCACACACACACACTCCGCCCCTCTCTGGTCAAATTAAAGTAAAATAATTCTCTTTTTGAAATACAGCAGTTCCACAAAAAGAAAAGAAAAGCTAAAAATAGAACCATCTTGTGACCGAGTCATCCTACTACTGTGTAGATACCCAAAGGATGTCATTCTGTCGAAGAGCTGTCTACAATTCCGTGTTCATTGCAGCACTATCCACAACAGGTAAGATACAGAATCAGCCTAAGTGTCCGAAACCTGAATGGATAAAGAAAATGTGGTGTAAGTACACCACAGAATATCATCAAGCACAAAAGAGGATGAAATCCTGTCACTTAAACAACATGGATGAACCTAGAAGAAACACTAAATGAAATAAGGCACGCATTGAAAGACAAATCCTGTATGCTCTCTCTCATTGCTGGAACTTAAAGTTTTCAACTGCATAACTGTGGACAGTGAGACAGTGGAGACCGGAAGCTAGAGAGGGGAGGGGTGCTGAGGGAACAGGGCAAACCAGGTTAACAGATAGAAAAGCGGACATAAGAAGAATGAGGTCCAGAGTACTGCAGCACGTAGACGGGCCACAGTTGATGACAAGCTAACATATATTCACAAGGGCAAGGAGGGATGTCGGAAGAAGTTCAGTACACAGAGTAATAAGTTTTTCAGATGGTGGGTTTGTTCATTGCCCTTTTTTAATCATTGCACATTGTATTCACATATTGAAAATACCATACTGTACCCCATAAACACGGACCGCTTATGTTAACTGAACATTCTAATTTTAAAAGACAGAGAACATACAGTGGAAGAGTCTAGTGCCATAATGGTTGAAATCTAAGCAAAGCTGTCAGAATTTTCCATACTTCCCTATTTCAGAAAACCAGAGGAACGACTGTTCTGCCTTCCTCTCTCTGACCTGACTCTGCCGCCCCACTCACCTACTTGCACTTGGAAGGCCTAGAGCAACTGTTCCGGGTTGGCATCCGACCCACAGGAGCCTATAACAGCCCGGGAACAGCTATCGGCCAAGTCTCCTTGGCATACAGACCTGCATCGGTCCCCCTAGGTCCCTGGCTAACTCCCCTCTAAGCTTCAGACCTTCAGGCCATCAGTTGGAATGGAAGCCAGAAGATAATTTTCCCCTAGACCTGGGCCTGAGCCTGCTCTGGAGTGGAGCCTTTTTGTGGTTGGGGAGCCAGGAACCCGGCTCCCTGTAACTCCTAACACTTGGGTGTCCTGTTACCTGTGAGTCATCGTGCTTGTTGATTCTTGGCCTGCTTGCACTTCCTGACAACTGAGCTTGTGTGGATAACTCTCACCCTACAAGCATTGACCCTTGGCCTATGGCAGGTGTTCCTGGCCCTGGATTCTTGCCCTGACTAGTAACCCCTAGTTGCCCGTACCTTGTAGCATAAAATCCAATCATTCATCTTTAAAGACTCTTCAACTTTTCTTACTAACACTAAATACTACTACATAATGAAACATTTTTAAGTCTAGTAACCAATGGTCTCCTATTTGAGGTAAACAGCAGCCAGGAGTCATTTAAAATGACATTCTGGGCACCAGACAGTGCACAGCATAATGTGTCCCAGTGCTGTTAGGCTGACCCCTGTGGGAAGGTTCTGGGCTTGTGTCTGGAGACCTTCCTGAACATTCCAGCTGTGTGCACATTCTTAGCTGGGGCTGCTTGGAGCTGGAGGTAGATTGCAATGTGAAGACCCTATTTGGGATACTCTCTCACTCTGTCACTCGTGGGGAAAAACCTTTAAAAAATAAGTAAATAAAATGCAGACAGGAGAGCTGGAAGTGGACTCTTATGAGAACGAATCCTCTTAATAGAAATACCAGCAATAGTGTACTGGGCATCTACTATGTGCGAGGCACTAGTATATGAGTTTTGCAATGATTATCTCATTCAATCAAAACAGCCCTTTGTTATCCCCATTTTGTAAAAAGGAGGGCATGTTCGTTCCACTTCATTATCTCTGCATGCTATACAAGTCCATCAATACCTTGAATTCTCTCATCAGTTCTCTCTTTCATAACGAAAAATCTGACTTAATAATATACATTAATTTTAATGTGGCCTTAATACCTTATATTATTGATCATCTTCCAAGCCAAGAAAAGTCCCAAGATTTATAACAACCATAAGTATAACTCAGCATTAGTTATCAAAATCAAAATTAGTCATTCTTTTTTATCTCAAAATTTATCTTCAAAAAAATACATGAGAACTTCTCATAGTAAATATATGTATATTATTAGATTACAGTACAGTATAGTATCAAAACTCTGCAAACAATTTGCCTGTCCATTCGTCAGCAAAAGATTAACACAGGAAAAGCACACTCACGCAATGGCATCCTACATTCCATAAATCCTATTAAAGGGAGAAGGTAGATGGGACCAGCAGATCACGTAATGGTTACATCACTGGACTCCTGCATAGTTACCTACGATTCAAGTCCTGGACTCTGTGTGTGTGCCCAAAATCCTGGGAGGTGATTTCTCGCTGTCTGTCTCTGTCTCTCTGGTGAGCAGATGTACCCTATAGCAAGAATCTCTCTCTCTAAAAAAAGAAGGTACATCCAACATGTGAATATGCCCAAGATGTGGAATGAAAAAAGATCATAGATTCCATTCTTCTCAAAAGAAAAACCCATATCTATAATGTATATAACTCATACATTTATCATCTATACATTCATGTATATAAGTTATTGATACCAGCAATTTCTCCATGGCATGAGATCAGTAATGGGGGCAGTGCATGAGTAGCAAAGCCTTTTCACTTTCTACAATATTATATATACAGCTACACTGCTTACATTTTAGAAGCATGTATGCCTTTTATAAGGTGAAACGCTCAATATATCGATTGCCATCTTCAATTTTTAAAAAGATTTTCTTAAAACTTTTAAAAAACTTTATTTATTATTTTTAAATGTGTTATAGTGCATGTGTGCTTGCCAGAGAGAGATAGCAAGAGAGAGAGAGTGCAAGAGAGAGAAAGAAAAGGTAAGAAAGCAAGCCACTAGGTACAGGACTTGAACTTGAACAAGCTGCTAGCCTTATTTTATTTATTATTTTTTAAATTTTATAGGGCACGTGCACTCACGAGAGAGAGAGAGAGGGAGAGAGAGAGAGAGAACGTGCACACAAGTTGCGAGATCCAAAACTCAGACTGTGGTTGGCCATATCGGAGTCCATCTCCCAGCCCTTCAACCACAACACCTACTGGCTCCCCATTTTGAAATTTGAAATCCCCTCACACACAAGTTGCCAGATCCAAAACTCACACTGTAGTTGGCCATATGGGCGTCCAGCCCCCAGCCCTTCATCCACCACAACACCTGCTGGTCCCCCATTTTGAAATTTGAAATCCCTTGGAGCTCAGCAATCTCATTGAGTGATCTGTTACCCCAGGGAGCAGAGACTGTCATCGGTCCTTTGGCCTTGACCTTAAGAAGTGCAAAAACCCTCTATTCTTGTTCTTTGGTCTTCGGCTGTCAATATGGTATTACACAAGTAGCTGTATTTTTATTTTTGTTAATGTTTAAGAATTCTATCATATTGCAAGTTACATATTTCTTTTTTTACTTCCTTCTTTTTTTTTACTTCCTTCTATTTTATTACATAG
>NW_006159810.1:1325693-1326480 GCF_000334495.1 Tupaia belangeri chinensis
GCCGCAATCCCCTCTCCTCCACTCTCCTCTCGGGATCTTGAGCACACACACACGCACACCCGGCGTGAGCTTAAGCCACCAGGTCTGGTGGTCGACTACACGGGAGTCCAGCGACCTAGCCATTATGCCAACTGCTGGTCCCACATAATTTTATTTTTATATATCAGGGTAGTGTGTATTTAGAAACTACACTGGGATACTCATATTACATAGAGAAGCATATTGAATTCCACGGATTAGCTCACATTAATGCATTTAGATCAGATGCTGGGATCTGTGCTTGTTTGTTCCCAAGATATGATTATATGTTTTTTATATATACAATCTATATCAATTTTAAGTCTTAATTTGAAAGAATGGATTTCTCATTACTTCCATATGGACTTGCTACATAAAGAAGGATCAAGTCTAGAAAGATTTCATTAGAGTCAAATACATACCCCATGAATTCAGCTTTGTTGCCCAACTTGTGACTTTGCAAAGGTATCCTAAGAGTAATTGGGATTTAATTCATATCTGGGTTTCACATTTATACAACAAACTAAGTTAGCTAAACTTTCAGATATCTACTTAATAAATTATTCCTATTATTTCTAGCCTAAGAAATCTAACCTTGTTAAGGGAAATCTTTCTTAGATAAAATCCTCTTCCTATAAAAATAGTAAAGAGTAGTAGTATTATTGCAATTATTTGCATAATGCCTTATATGTGTTTTTTAAAGAATTATTTTATTTAACTTTATTTATTTATTCATTTTAATTTGACCGGAGAGGGACAGAGGGAAAGA
>NW_006159810.1:1326511-1327677 GCF_000334495.1 Tupaia belangeri chinensis
AGGTAAAGTGAGAAAGTAAGCCAGGTCTGGGACTCAAACAAAGGTTGGCCATGTGGGAGTCCAGCTTAACCTCCACATCACCGGCTGATCCTGCCTTATACGTATTTTTACAGGTTCACACAAAGCTCACAGGACCTAATTTTATTAAGAATTTTTTACTGACCAAAAAGTACCAAAGAATTCCACAGGCAGCCCTTTGCATGAACTTAAAGAGGTTAAGATGAAAAGGTTATAACTATATCTTCAGAAAATAGTCTAAAATAAATAGATTTCGCCTCCAGAGCCTATATTATTGAAATCTCTTTAGAAAAATAATAAACGAGGGAAGGAGCAGCCTTGGTAGCACATGCTGCAGGCTACTGCTCGGCAGGCTGAGGCCACATGGCAGCCCCAGGTTCAGTTCCTGACCCCTCCAGAGCTGAACACAGCGATGCATGCCTGTAGTCCCAGCTGCTTGGGAGGCTGAGGCCCCTAAAGAGCTGAACACAGCGATGCATCCTGTAGTCCCAGCTGCTTGGGAGGCTGAGGCAAGAGGATTGCCACATCCTGTCTTAAGTGGGAAAAAAAAAGAAAGAAAATAATATTTAACACATTAATCAAAGCAAGAAAATGTGAGCAAGGGTGTTTTTTTATCAATCCCAACTGCCCCTCACATAGTGAGACTAAATGAAGCAGCCCTGGACCTGTGAGACACCAGAGACTATTATACCATACTCTCTTCTTGAGGAACCTCCTAAAGAATAGGCTTCATCCAAGTCCAGCGGTGACTGTGGAAATACTGGCAATGACCCTGGGGATGAGCATAACCATGTTCAAGTCTAGGACTGAAATAAATTTGGAGATAAGAGTGTAACATAATGTGCAAGTACTATTACATGATCTAATACTGTAGAACTAATATCTAACAAACTGTGAGAGAAGGGTGGGGTGGGGGTCAAAGTGGCTCATAGTCTAAAATATAAAACTAAAACACTAAAGGATTTAGAGAAGAAAAGAAAATATCTTCATGACTTGAGAGTGGGCAACATTTCCTATGTCACTGGAAGCGGTAAATATACTATTTTTAAATAATCAAACATCAAACTAAAAACGTCTGCTTTTGTCAGAAGATGCTGTTATGAAGTTGAATAAGCAAACTGCACACAGAGAAGAAAATATTCACAAAA
>NW_006159810.1:1327775-1333454 GCF_000334495.1 Tupaia belangeri chinensis
AGGGAAAAGGGTTTCCCCATCCCGTCTTTAATGGGGAAAAAAAAAAGAAAGAAAATAATATTTAACACATTAATCAAAGCAAGAAAATGTGAGCAAGGGTGTTTTTTTATCAATCCCAACTGCCCCTCACATAGTGAGACTAAATGAAGCAGCCCTGGACCTGTGAGACACCAGAGACTATTATACCATACTCTCTTCTTGAGGAACCTCCTAAAGAATAGGCTTCATCCAAGTCCAGCGGTGACTGTGGAAATACTGGCAATGACCCTGGGGATGAGCATAACCATGTTCAAGTCTAGGACTGAAATAAATTTGGAGATAAGAGTGTAACATAATGTGCAAGTACTATTACATGATCTAATACTGTAGAACTAATATCTAACAAACTGTGAGAGAAGGGTGGGGTGGGGGTCAAAGTGGCTCATAGTCTAAAATATAAAACTAAAACACTAAAGGATTTAGAGAAGAAAAGAAAATATCTTCATGACTTGAGAGTGGGCAACATTTCCTATGTCACTGGAAGCGGTAAATATACTATTTTTAAATAATCAAACATCAAACTAAAAACGTCTGCTTTTGTCAGAAGATGCTGTTATGAAGTTGAATAAGCAAACTGCACACAGAGAAGAAAATATTCACAAAACATATATACGGCGAATAGTAGGTATCCAGCCCATTAGAATAACTCAACAAATAAACTAAAAACTCAATAATAAAATCAATGACCTAATTTTACAATGGAACAAACTGTAAAGCACACTCCATAAATCGAGATACATAAACACCCAATAAGCAAACGAACAGTGCTTAACATCAGTAGTGATCAGGGAAATGAACTTCAACACCACACTAAGCTACTACTCCAGATTCACCAGAATGGCTAAACTGAACAATGATCGACAACACCAACTGCTGGTGAGGATATGGAGAAACCAGCACTCTTAGACACCGTTGACATGGATATAATACAAACTGGCACAACCAGTGTGAAAACAATTTCCTATGACCTCATCAATCTACTCCTAAGTTATTGACCAAAGAAAAATAAAAGCCTAATGTACAAAAATGCTTCTATGAGAACATTCTTAGCAACTTAATTCATAATAGCCCCACACTGGAAACAGTGCAAGTGTCCATTACTAAGAGAATATATAATAAACTGCCTGTGTTCTTACAATGAAACACAACCCAATAACAACTAGGACTACATTACTGATTCAAGGATCACATAGGAGAATCTCAAAAACGTTATGCTGAGTGAAAGAAGCCTTGAGAAAATGGCACATACTGTATGCCTATTTCAGGAGAGTTCTAAAGCAGCAAAACTTCCCTAATGATAGAAAAAAAAAATCAGAAGTTTGCTTCGGGCGAAGCGGGTGTTGGCTAGAAAGGGGCAAGAGGGAAACTTCTGGCCATGCCGTCTCTTGTTAGAAGTTTGTGGGACACAGTCATGTCCATTTTTGAAAACTAACAAAGGTAAACTTAAGATCTGGGTGCTTTACAGTATGTAAATTTTGCATAAATGATGACTTGAAACAAATATTAAGCTCTAGTTAATGATGAACACTCTGAAGTATTTGGAGGTCAATGTACTAACGTCAGCCATTTGCTCTGAAATACATTAAAAAGGAGATGAGTTACTAGGTGGACACACGCCGATAAAGCGTGTAGGAGACGTTAATATTAGTGTCTAGGTGGTGGGTATGTGGCTGTTGGCTGTGAAACTGTTTCAGTCTTGCAGTGGGGTTTGGAAATTCTCCGTGATAAAATGCTGGATGGAAGAAGGGAGGAGAGAATGGGCTAAGTACAAAAAGAAAGTAAGCTGCATCTTGAGCACAACGAGGGAGCCAGAGGATATCATTTAGTGCTGACAAACTGAACTGCGGAAGTCCAAGGGAATAAAAATAAACACTATGAAAGATAATATTATTGATGAAAACTGGAAAGTGGAGAAGAGATGAAGGAAAAAAGAATTGAACACTAATTTTACTTAGCTTAGAATATGAAGCTACTAGACATCTTCTAGGGAGAGAAGGAATTACTCTATTTATAATATGTCTCTAAAAATGAAAGAAGATCAACCAGAGAGTATATCAATAAATGCAGATGGGCTTAGCTAACCCAAGATAAAAGTAGAAATCAATTCTATGGTCTATAGAAAAGACTCACCTAAAATACAACGATTCAGAAAGGTTAGCATTTAAAGCATTAGGGCCCAACCACGTTGGCATACAGACAGTGCCACCCCTTGGGGGAATGGAAGCCAAATGGAGGCCTGATGTTTGTTCCTAGGCCACCCTGAACACACGGGGCATGGTCGGACATGCCAGTGGTCCTAGCTAACTGGGAGACAAGACCGAGAGCATCCTGATGTGGAGAGATCCTGTCAAAAACACCTATTTCTCTCTTCCCCTCCTGCCCTTTCCATTTCATAATAGGGAAAAAAAGGGGAAGGGATAATAGTGAGGCAAAGTTGTACCAATCCAAAGTAAACAAAAAGGTATCGGGGTCAAGGCTTTAATATTAAATAAGATAGAATTCAACCCAAAAGCATTCATTAAAAAATGTCAATGCTACACAACCGTGCTGTCCAATTAGCAGCCACTAGTTCTATGTGACCATTGCCTCACTGCATTTGACATGCAGTTAACGCGACCGAGGAACAGAATTTTAAACTTTGTTCAAATCATTTAAATAGTACAGAGACCATTTCTGTCATCGCAGGAAGCTCTATTAGAAAATGCTGCTTTATAATGTTCAAGGCTCTAATTCACAATAAAGACATGACAGTTCGAAATTTCTATGTGCCAAATAATATAGCATCTAGTTTTATAAAGCAGAAATGATGAAAAGATGCCAAAAAAAAGACTTTAAAATCAAATTTCTTCAAACAAGATCAATGTGAATGTCCAGGGCTTAATGTTGAAACTGAAAACAGGTGTACGTTGTAGGAAACTTAGTAGGCTGGTCACTTTTTAAAAATATCCCCAAGGCAGCATTTATTCACCCACTGAATTCCAAAGCATTGATTTTTGAAGTCTGGCATTTCATAATCACCCATCTTGATTGACATGGGCTGACAGACATGGTGCTGTCAGGATGTACAAAAACAATAGGCAAAGAGTTACAAAAAATAAACCCATGATTCTTAATTGCAACCAAAAAAAATGATAAATACCAAACTTTAGATGCATAGCCTTGAAAAGAAGGTTTGTGCACGTCATAACTTAAAGAGCAAAACAAGGCACTCCTGAAGCCTCACGCTGAGCAGTTATTATAAAGGTGATGAAAAGGGGCAGGTTGTCTCTCTGCATGGGCTCCCCTTAACAGTTTTCCATTAGCCGAAGAAAGAAGTGGGAGGAGCGAATTCATTTTTGCCTACACAAGATTAATGAAACACGATCAGCTTATTTTAAATGGATCTTTCAATTATCAACTGTAGCCTGTGTTGACTGCTTTTTTTTTAAAGATTCATTTAATTTGTTGTTATTAATTTTTAATTTGACCAGACAGAGAGAAAGGGAAAATGAGAAAGCAAACCACAAGGTCAGGGACCCAAACCACGGTTGGCCATGTGGGAATCCAGTGCCTTTAGCCACCACACCACCTGCTGGCTCCTGATTCTCCTTTCTAAACTCCTCTGTTACTCTCACCTAGGTCTCCCACAGATCACTAGGCATGGGTAAATACCTCATTCAAAACGTACTTCTCTGCGCAATTCAAAAAGGGCTCAAAGCAACCATCAATCCAGCAATGCCCATGAAGATTTATCTGAAACTGTGTCCCAAGGAACGAGAGGAGCAGGTCTGAGTGGCTGTGTTGCCAATACAGATAGGTTTAGCATGTTACACTCAGTGACTGTGACAAGGAAGAATTGGTGACAATGTAGGTGGTGCGTGAAGGAAGGGCCAGGGACCGGAAGGATCTTCAGTTTGCTTCTCCTGCTTCTTCATCCTGCTGGTCGCTTGCCCAAGGGGTGAGGTCATATCGCTGCAACTGCATAAGTCTTTATAGGAATCCTCTTTTTGTGGGTCCAACTCAGCCATGGCATCATCAAAAGCTTGTCTGGCTAACAGGCAGGCCTGCTCGGGTGCACTGTGAATGTCGTAGTAGAACACAGAAAAGTTGACGACCAGGCCCAGCTGGATGGGGTGCATTGACTGCACGGGTTCCTTGCTGCTGCACACGCGCACTGGCTCACCGGCTGGCCCGAGGCTGTGGGCTGCAGGCTGCAGGCAGCGTGGCTGCACCCACCCTCTCGCTGGCTGGCCCAGACGCAAGCAGACGCCACCCTAATCATTTTTTTTCAAGTTCTCAAAATATTTTTTAATAAACTTTTTTCAAGCACTGTAGTTTTTTAAAAAGTTTTTGCCTTAGGACATGTGTGCTTCCTAGAGAGAAAAAGAAGGGTAAGTGAGAAATCATCCCCGCCAAGGGGGTTGGCCAAACTGCAATCCCTTCTCCATTCTCCTCCCAGGATTTTGGACCCAGCATTATTTTCCAGCCGCCAGGTTGGCCATGTGGTCATTGAGCACCTTAACCACCAAGCCAACCACTAGACTTTTATTTGCAGCCCTTGAAACTACTGTGTGGTTAGGAAAGTCTTGAAGCATTTTTGCATAGAAAAATATATCACGCCTTTCCCAACAGCTTAATATTTGGTTTCAGGATTCAACAATTTTTCAGTTTCTCTAATTGTAGTGACTATAAGAGACATTCTGAGCGCACAAGGAAGGGCTCTAAAAACACATATGCATCATAAGCTTACTAACCTTCAGAGCGTGATAAGAACACAATTAGTAGGAATTTTTGAAGTGTTCTGAATTTTTAGGAAATAAGTCATTGCATAAGCATTTCTCTTTTAACAGAGTGCATGGGTCCCCAAGGAAAATCCACCTATGTCCTGCTTCAACTATTCATTTTAGCTAAAGGCCTCAACCCTCAAGTCCACTAGAGAAACAATACTCCTGCTGCAACTGGCATTTCCTCTGATGATCAGCACTTTGAAAAAATATCTCCAGACTTCTTGTCTCATGCCTGTCGCCTGGGGACCTGTTGAATAATCTGAATTTTTGGCATTGTAGCAGGGACCAAGTAGAAGAAGGAAGAGTCACACTAGTCTTCTTGATATATTGAAGATCCATTGATAACCCCCACACTTTGGCTTCTCAAAAACTGGGGCCACCAGGCAGCATAGTGGTTAAGGCACTGGCCTCCTACATGGTTGGCTGTGGTTCAAGCCCCAGACCTGGTGGCTTGAAACTCACTCTGAGCACATGTACATTAGTGTCATGTATGCCTAAAATCACTAAGAAAATGGAGGAGAAGGGGCTGTGGCATGGTCATCTCCCTGGAGGGGAGATTTCTCACTTTCCATCTTCTCTGTCTTTCCCACAAGCACACATGCTCTATAGCAAAAATCTCTTAAAAAAAAAAAAAAAAGAGTATACGGACTAGTGTAAGGCAACATGTTCTCCAAACAGGTATAGAACTAGATGAAACCTAGGGACCAGCAGTTAGCATAATGGCTATGTCGCTGGACTCCCATGTAGTCAACTGCAATTTGAGTCCCGGACCCAGTGGCTTAAACTCACGCCAGGCGCGGGTGCATGCATGCCCAAGATCCTGAGAGGAGAATGGAGGAGAAGGGATTGTGGCGTGGCCATCCCCTCTGGGGGG
>NW_006159810.1:1333778-1351215 GCF_000334495.1 Tupaia belangeri chinensis
AGGCGGCGGGCAGCGTGGCTGCACCCACCCTCTCGCTGGCTGGCCCAGACGCAAGCAGACGCCACCCTAATCATTTTTTTTCAAGTTCTCAAAATATTTTTTAATAAACTTTTTTCAAGCACTGTAGTTTTTTAAAAAGTTTTTGCCTTAGGACATGTGTGCTTCCTAGAGAGAAAAAGAAGGGTAAGTGAGAAATCATCCCCGCCAAGGGGGTTGGCCAAACTGCAATCCCTTCTCCATTCTCCTCCCAGGATTTTGGACCCAGCATTATTTTCCAGCCGCCAGGTTGGCCATGTGGTCATTGAGCACCTTAACCACCAAGCCAACCACTAGACTTTTATTTGCAGCCCTTGAAACTACTGTGTGGTTAGGAAAGTCTTGAAGCATTTTTGCATAGAAAAATATATCACGCCTTTCCCAACAGCTTAATATTTGGTTTCAGGATTCAACAATTTTTCAGTTTCTCTAATTGTAGTGACTACAAGAGACATTCTGAGCGCACAAGGAAGGGCTCTAAAAACACATATGCATCATAAGCTTACTAACCTTCAGAGCGTGATAAGAACACAATTAGTAGGAATTTTTGAAGTGTTCTGAATTTTTAGGAAATAAGTCATTGCATAAGCATTTCTCTTTAAACAGAGTGCATGGGTCCCCAAGGAAAATCCACCTATGTCCTGCTTCAACTATTCATTTTAGCTAAAGGCCTCAACCCTCAAGTCCACTAGAGAAACAATACTCCTGCTGCAACTGGCATTTCCTCTGATGATCAGCACTTTGAAAAAATATCTCCAGACTTCTTGTCTCATGCCTGTCGCCTGGGGACCTGTTGAATAATCTGAATTTTTGGCATTGTAGCAGGGACCAAGTAGAAGAAGGAAGAGTCACACTAGTCTTCTTGATATATTGAAGATCCATTGATAACCCCCACACTTTGGCTTCTCAAAAACTGGGGCCACCAGGCAGCATAGTGGTTAAGGCACTGGCCTCCTACATGGTTGGCTGTGGTTCAAGCCCCAGACCTGGTGGCTTGAAACTCACTCTGAGCACATGTACATTAGTGTCATGTATGCCTAAAATCACTAAGAAAATGGAGGAGAAGGGGCTGTGGCATGGTCATCTCCCTGGAGGGGAGATTTCTCACTTTCCATCTTCTCTGTCTTTCCCACAAGCACACATGCTCTATAGCAAAAATCTCTTAAAAAAAAAAAAAAAAGAGTATACGGACTAGTGTAAGGCAACATGTTCTCCAAACAGGTATAGAACTAGATGAAACCTAGGGACCAGCAGTTAGCATAATGGCTATGTCGCTGGACTCCCATGTAGTCAACTGCAATTTGAGTCCCGGACCCAGTGGCTTAAACTCACGCCAGGCGCGGGTGCATGCTCACGATCCTGAGAGAAGAATGGAGGAGAAGGGATTGCGGCATGGCCTTCCCCCTGGGGGGTGATTTCTCACTTTCTCTCTGTCTCTCTCTTTCTGGCGAGCGCACATGCCCTATAGCAAAATCCTCTAAAAAAATAATAATAATAAAATAAAATAAAGAACTAGATGAAATCTCACCAAAGCCAAGACAGCCACATCTACTTCCTTCTCTGCTAATGACCATATCCCTTACAAACTGTTTGGGCACAGAACAGTTTTCTCCAATTAATAGGTGTTATCACAGCTGTCTACACCTATTCCGAGTGTCTTTAGGGTTGTATTGGAACCAACATTGTTCTTGGAGAAAGGTTCTCTCACTCATATCATCATCTTTTCTAGGGATCATAAATGAAGGTTTTGTTTTTTTAATTTTTTTAGGACTGTTTTTAATTTGTCCGAAAGTCATCAAGGCAAAAATCCTGATAAAGCATTCTATTTTCACAGCTGTCTACACCTATTCCGAGTGTCTTTAGGGTTGTATTGGAACCAACATTGTTCTTGGAGAAAGGTTCTCTCACTCATATCATCATCTTTTCTAGGGATCATAAATGAAGGTTTTGTTTTTTTAATTTTTTTAGGACTGTTTTTAATTTGTCCGAAAGTCATCAAGGCAAAAATCCTGATAAAGCATTCTATTTTCCTTTACAATTTCCACACCCCAAAAAAAACGGGTTTGCTCTATTGCTCATCTCTTTAAAAAGTTTATATGAATATCAAGTCAAAAACCAGTAAGAGTATCTCCCTTGAAACGTTATTTCAACGGCTTTTACAGTAGACCACAGACGGCACACTGTGTTGGAATGTCCTCAGAAGGCTCTGTCAGTGATCAGGTAACAGGGTAAAAACCCCAGAGTCCTTTCTTTCAAATACAAGAGGGAAGACAGAGGGACAGAGAAACTATTCAAACTTCATCTTCTTCCTTTGTGGCTTATGGTCTCCTCCTCTGTCTCCAACTCGGCCTCCCAAGCCGCCTCTGCCTCCACCATGACCCCTGAAGCCACCTTCACCCTTAGACTTGGCCCAGCCCAAGGTAACTTCATTTCCATCAACTTCACCATCTTCCAAGGCCTCCTTGGCAGCTTTGGCGTCTTCCTCACTGTTGAAGTCTACAAAACCAAACCCTTTAGAAGATCCTGTTTCCCTGTCAGTGACTATCCTTGTATAAATAGAGCTGTCAAAAGACTTCTTTAATGTCTCTTCTGGTGGTGTCCTCAGACAGACCAGGGTGTGTTGATGGAGCTATTAGATATTACAGGTTACCCATTGTAGCAGCAGGTAAAATCTGGCCATCAGAAACCTGGTCAGGCTTATTTACTGACTATCTTATGTTGCAGATACTGGTTTTATTATTTTTTTCCTCATTCCAACTTACTTATAATTGCTCCTTCCACATCCCACATATTACTGATCACATGGCAGTGTAAAGATAGGAGCCACTAGGGCTGACGTAGAGACATTCAAACGAAGCACCAAAAATGTCCCTACGGCATGGAAGTCCTCGCTGGGGTTGAAGACCCTGGGCGGTGTGCCCATCCTTATCTCTAGAAGCAGTGTGTCGCCATCAGTCGGCAGCGTGTGATCAGTGAGACTGATCTCAGGTGGCACATGGTCAGATTCCAGATCCTCGTCAGCCCATTTCAGCTGACCATGACTAGGATGCTCTTGCTGGGAGAGAAAGTGCAAACACAATGTCTACCTTGAGGGGCTTTTCCATGAGCAGTGAGCTTGCCCATACCCAGGATCCCCTATCACTTGATCATCTCCCTGGGACATGTGTCAGAAAAGGTCACACCTCGCAAGACTACCGAAGTGGTGTGAAATCTCTGAAGTGGTGGGTCTCGGGAGCCTGGGAGGCAAAGATGTCATCTGGGAGGCTGACATTATCCGTTCCTACCCCCCCTTCTTTTGTCTGTAAGCTCTTGTTGACAACATCCGGGAGTTGAGAGATGTCTCAGTCTTTGTCAGGAGTTTTCCGTTCACTCACGGAGGGTCTAGGTTAGGGGGGTGCTTCACCAGGGAGACTGAAGCTGCTTAGCCTAAGGAAGCAAGCAAAAGCCTAAAGCTGTTTTGTTCTCTGACTCTGTGTGACACAGTGACTGAGCAATCTGTATATCCTGGCGGAGTATGTTCCAAATGAGTGTCAAGTATAGCTTCAGGCTAAAAGAAACCTTATGCACCCAGCCTAAAGGGTACATTCGTCTTGGTAACAACACTTGGATGAGTGCATTGGAGGGAGAACCTCTTTTGATTCCCTGTATATATGTATTTATATATATATTCAAAACATTCTTGGAAAATGTGTATTATGAGAAAAGCTGTACATGGATTTAAAAATCTTCTTGTACTAAAATAAACTTGCACTTCAGTTTCTTCTTTCTTTTTTCCCCAGGAGCTTTTTGAAGTCCCCTCGTTTATTCCTTCTTCAGGAAGTGCCACGTCACTGAGTTCATTAGCATTTAACGAGGCCTCACAATGTGCAGGGGCTGGAAAACTCCCTTCCGTACCTCTGAAATATGGTGAGGCCAATTCTGTAGAGTAGCCCCTGCCTTATTCTTCCCAATCTGTCTTGAGCAGGCCTAGGAATACACTCAGCAGGTTCTGTCCTGGAATCCAGGCTCTCATCAAGAACAGGCTCTTTTACCGAAGCTGAAGAACATGAGACTGGCCAATATATCATGTGGTCTCAAAATCAGAGTCTAAAATCATGGTCCAAAATGTATCTACTAAAGCAAATGGCTAGATGGACAAACCCAGAGAGTCAATCCTCCTGTTCGCTCACGCGAGAAATAGTCACCGATAGTCAAATATTAGGTTGTTAAGAAAGTCGTGACTCATTTTTGCATAGAAAAATATGTCATGATTTTCCTGATGATGTACTATATGCTGGGCACTGTTCGAGACACTGGCGATTGGACAACAAAAACCCTTGACCACTGCAAGGTTTACATTTGGTAGGAAGGAGACCATGACCATGGACATACAGGTAGACAACTGACCGTGAGCTAGAAGAGGTCCCAGAACAAGGGCAGGCCCCTGCAGTAGGTTAACATACCAGCTTGCCTAGGCATGATTAGTATCTATGGAGCCCAAGGTGGTTAGCCTAGTAGTACCTGTCTCTGTTCAGATTTTTCTATGTGTAAAACAGAGATGATAATGTCTATTTTCAGATACTTTGAATTCTAGGTGTGAAAAATGATTCCTGATGGGAATGCAAAGTTGTCCTCATTCCAACATAAATGTTCTCTGGGCTTTTTGATCTCATCACATTTCAAAAGTCATGTGTTCAAGGATATAGAATGATGCCCTGGGCTTCAGTCACCGTTCTGAGCCAGCTCTGCCACCAGAGGTGAACCCTTAGGCAAGATGCTATCTCTTGGAACCTCATTCTCTTCACCTGTAAAATGATAATGTTGTATTGGGGATCCTTAGGCTCAAAAATCTTTTTGATTGGGATCAGCAGATGATGTTATGGTTACATTGCTGGACTCCCACGTAGTCGAGCACAGTTCAAGTCCCAGATCCAGCTGCCTAAAGTTCATGCTGGGCACATGTGCATACATACCCTAAGTTCCGAGAGGAGAATGGAAAAGGGATCACAGCATGGCCATTGCCCCTGGGGGGTAATTTCTCACTTTCTGCCTGTCTCTCCAGCAAGTGCACATACCCTATAGCAAAAATCTCTCTTAAAAAAAAAATCTTTCTGATCTGCTATATAATTGAGATAAATGTCATCTCCTAAACTACAATAGTCCTAATATAAATGTTGATTATGATTAGGAAAATTCCCTTGTTGTGACTTACACCTTGAGCTAATTTTTTAAAGTTTGTTTATGTTGGGGCTGGCAGATGGCGTGGTGGTTAAGGATGCTGGACTGCCACATGACAGACCATGGTTCAAGTCTTGGATCCAGTGACTTGCTTTCTCACTTTCCCTCTCTCTCTATCTCTGTCCTTCTCTGGTCAAATTAAAATAAATAAATAACGTTAAATAAAATAATTCTAGAAAATAAGTTTATATTTGTCTTCTGAGAGAGGAAGAGAGAACCCACAACAGGGTCCCCACACCCCAATCCAACCCTGGCCTCAGCCAGCCTAAATCATGGGCACACACATGTGTACCCAGCATGCACAGGGAGGATGCAGGATGCAAATCTGGGACCTTCCATTTGATCCAGCCTCAGAGTGCCGCATGAGCCTCTGGTCTGAACTGCTTTTTGCTCATTTACTGCAACAGTCTTAATCTTATTTTTTTTTTAATGATATATTTTTGTACTTTTTTGTCCTTTGTATCTAATTTGCAATGTTCTAAGATCTTTTTCAACAACTTTCACATCATCTGTAGCAATTCGATTATTCTCAAGAGCCTTTTCCTTACTTTAATTCTCAATCAGTGAGCTAGATATTGCTCAAGCTATGTGGCCTCAGTCTACATATAGCACATAGTAGCTAATATTTATTCAGTGCTTACCACCGTCAGGCATAGAACAGCTCAAGAGACCATCTCAGTGCTAAGGAATATAATAGTAATTTCTTCACCTTCTAAGAGGAGAAGCAGATACACTGAGAAGTTAAGCGCCCTCCTGGAGTTACACAGCCAGTGAGAGCAGAGTTGATTGTCCAACTCCAGGGTCCAAATTCATGACCTCTACTCCAAACTGGCTCAACTGGTAGAGAAAGAGCAACAAAGAAGGGGAGGTGAGAGAAGCAGCAGGAGAGATGGAGGGGTGGAGAGAGGAAGAAAAAAGAAAACTATAATTCCAGGAAGAAATGATTGACGTTCTTTTTATTCTAAAGAAAAACAATTGTATTTACTCCCATGGAAAATACACAGTATTACAATTTAGATGATCTACTTTACTGAAAGCTAGAGTACCCATCAGAAAAACAATGCTTCTTATTTTAGCCATTAAAATGCTGTTCTCCAGGTCTGCTTATAGAAAGTAGGAGGATGGAGTCAGTTTCCCCATTTCTCTTACAGTCAGGTTGGATCCTGAGCCCTATGGCAAGGGCAGGGCCAGTGCATGTGGGCCAAGGTCTAAGACACCTAAGACTAACCCTACAACTCATGTCCCAGTAAAGGTCAAAACAAATTCCATGACAACAAACAGTGATTCTGAGCATCTGAACGACCCATTCTATTTTCAGTTAAGGTCAAATCAGGAAGCCCAATTTAGGACAACAAAGAGCCAATAACATGCTTGGCTGGAAAGCTGCCACTCATCAACAGATGGCATGCCTACAATGTTCTCTTGCTTACCTAAATTCATGACCATTCTAGGAAAGGTATGATGCCTTGCTAAATCTCAGCTTTGCTCAGAAGGTTCTGTGCCCACAGCAGGACCCCTGTAGAGGTGACATGTGTTCTGTGGGAACAGGCCTTTAGTACCAGCTCAGCTGTTGTCAAGAGGTCTTTACAGTCCATCACATCTACTGACAACCTACAACCTGCTAGGTCACGGGCTCAGTGCTTCACCGAGGTTATTTATGAGTCTCTAACGTCAGGTATTTTTGTTCCATGCCAAGATCAGAAGTACAAAAATAGCTTTATTTAATCAGAGAGAGAAAGAGAGCTAGAAAATAGCTATCGTAAATTCTCCCTGAAGTGATGTTTCCAGTATCTCTGTTTAAAATTATTTATATTATTGTGATATAGGGCATGTGTGTTAACCAAAGAGAGATAGAGAATGTGAGAAAGCTAGCTGGGATTTGAACCACAGTCGGCCAGGTGGAATTCCAGTGGCTTAACTCACACCTCTTGCTGGTCTCTCTATCTTAATTTCTATAGATCAGCACTCATTCCTCACTGCCTTTTTTTCATTTAATTACATAAATTTATTTAATATTGAGGATTTTATTTTTCCCCAAAGTCAGTGATTTGGGAACAAGGAAGTAGAGAAGCCTGGATGAGCAAACACGATTATGTCCCAGAGAAGCTTCTGAAACATACAGCTGGTAGACCTGGTCCATAGTTTACCTTTTTAAGACTCATTTTCCTAAAACCAGAAAGAAATATTTTTCAGGTTTTTTTTAACCACCTTAATATATTTTTTATTTTTATTTTTTGGAGAGATTTTTGCTATAGAGCAAAAGCAGTCATCAGAGAGACAGACAGAAAGTGAGAAATCACTCTCCAGGGGAGATGGCCATAACACAATCTCTTCTCTTCCATTTTCTTCTCAGGATTTTGGGCACACACACATGTACACCTGGTGTGAGTTTTAAGCCGCCGTGTGTGGGACTCAAACAACAGTTGACTACGTGGAAGTCTAGCAATGTAATCACTATGCCATCTGCTGGTCCCTATTATTATTTTTTTTTAATTTGTTACAGGTCACATGCGCTCACCAGAGATAGAGACAATAAGAAAGCAAGTTGCCATGTTTGGGACTCGAACCATGGTCAGTCATGTGGGAATCCAGTGCCCCAACTACCATGCCTGGTCCAACAGCTTATCTTTCTTTTTTTTTTTTTTGGAAAGGTTATTGCTATAGTCCAACAGCTTATCTTTCTTTTTTTTTTTTTTTGGAAAGGTTATTGCTATAGGGCGTGTGCGCTCTCCAGAATGAGAGAGACAGACAGACAGAAATGAGAAGTCACTTCCCCCGGGGGATGGCCATGCCACAAACCCTTCTCTTCCATTCTCCTCTCAGGATCTTGGGCACGCACACACTAGTGCCCAGCGTGAGTTTAAGCTACCAGGTCCAGGACTCAAACCACAGTCGACTATATGGGAGTCCAGCGACATAGCCATTAAGCCAACTGTTGGTCCCGATCTTATCATTTTTAAGTGGACTATAAAGCACACATTGTTGTCCCGCAGGTCTCTAGAATTTTTTGCCTTAAACGCAAATTCCATATCCAAAGGGAACGTCTTCCCCTTTTCCCCCATGGAAGCCCTTTATAACCACCATTCTACATTCTGTCTCCAAATGTTGGACGGTTTTAGATCTCTCATAGTGGAGGCATGCCTTATTTGCCTTTTGCCTGCTATTGGGCTGTCAGGAAAGTCATGACGCTTCTTTGCATGGAGAAATGCGTCATGATTTCGCTGACAACCTAATACTTCATGTAACGTGATGTCCTCAAGGTTCATCCGGGTTGTAGCGTATGACCAGGTTTCCTTCCTGGGCTGAGCACTAACCCATCGTGTGTGCATACCGTTTCCTTTACCCATTCACCTGCTGAGGAATATTTAGGCTACTCCCACCCCTTAACTAATGTGAAAAAACACTGCAATGAACAGGGCCATCCATGCAAATCTCTCTTCGAGATTCCGTTTTTAATTCTTTATGCTATATACCGAGAAGTAGGGTTTCTGGATCATGTGGTCATTCTATTTTTAACTTTTTGAGGGAGCTTCATACTATTTCCCATAGCAGCTGCACCATTGTCTATTCCCACCCACAGTATACAAGGGTTTCAATTTCTTCACATCCATGCCAATGCTTGCTGCTATTATTATTATTTTTTTAATGGTAGCCATCCTAACAATCTTAACTGATATTTCATTGTGGCTCCTCACTGCCTTTTATAAAGAGCAAACAATATTTTTTAAAAGATATTTTTCTATAGAGTGTGTCCACTCACCAGAGAGACAGAGACAGAACACGAGAAATCAACCCCCCAGGTGTGTGGCCATGTCACAATCCCTTCTCCTCCATTCTCTATTTGGGATTTTGACATGCGTACAGAAGCGCCCAATGTGAATTTTAAGCCTCCAGGTCTGAGACTTGAACCATGGTTGACTTCGTGAGAGTCCAGTGACAACCATTACACCATCTGCTGATCCCAAGAGCAAACAACATTAACCAACCAAACTATTCAAAGTAACTTGATTAAATGTTCTATCAAATCAATCACCAAGTACTATTGCCTTTATGGCATTAGTTTTTCTTTGTCCTGTAATACAAAGAACTTTTGTTTGATGTAAAAAAAAAATGGAGGGCCCGCAGGTGGTGTGATGGTTAAGGGTGCTGGACTCCCACATGTCCGACCATGGTTTAAGTCCTAATAAATAAAGTTAAATATTTCTCTCTCTCTTTCACTCACTCTTGTTCACACTCTGTCCCTCTCTAGTCAAATTAAAATAAATAAAGTTAAATCAAATTATTCTTTCAAAAAATGGTTAATACACATAGGCTCTCAGATGTAGTAACTCAACCTCTAGATTATAGATTCAACATAAATGAATAACTATGTATTCACCAAGACATGAGTTAGAATGCTCACAGCAGCCTAATTTATCATGATCAAATGCTGATTGCTCAACCGAAGTCCATTAACAGCACATGAATAGGGACCAGCAGGTGGCATGGTGGTTAAGGCGCTGAATACTCTCACATGGCTGATCATGGTTCAAGTCCTGGACTTAGTGGCTTGCTTTCTCACTTTCCCTCTGTGTGTCTTTCTGGTCAAATTAAAATAAATGAATAAAATTAAATAGTTAAAAAATACAATGGATAAACTATGGTGTACATATGTAATATTGAAATAGCAGTGAAAATAGTGAACTTTTACTGTATGTGATGTGGATGAATTTCACATATATATGAAATGTATTTAACTATATATAACTGCAGAGAGTAAAAGAACCCAGATACAAAGAATGCACACTATACGATTCCATCTGTATAAAGTTTGAAAACCAGAGGAACTATGAAAGTAGAGGTCAATGTAATTTTCACTGGTGGCCTATTGACTAGGAGGACTCAGCAAGGGTTACTTAGGATACTGTAAATATAGTACACTTTGATCTGGGTAGTAGTTGCATAAGTATATATAAATATCAAGTTATTAAGCTGAACAGTATATTTAACTGTGTATACTTCTCTTTATATAACTACTGCAGTATGGTGGTTAAGGTGCTGGATTCCCACAGAGCCAACCATGGTTCGAGTCTCAGACCTGCAGACTTGAAAATCACACCAGGTACATGTGTACGTGGGTCCAAAATCTCAAGAATGGAGGAGAACGTATTATGGTATAGCCATTCCCCCCTCCCACCCCCCGGGGAGATTTCTCACTTTCCTTCTGTCTCTGTCTCTCTCCAGCAAACACATGTGCTGTATGGCAAAAATAAGTTATAACTACCAAAAAAGTAAAAGGAAAAAGATTAGTCTTAGCAGGAGGACTTATTTGCCTTGATAAAATAACGCTCATTTTATTTTTTTAAGAGAAGCTAATATAAGTCAACTAGCAAGTAAGTTTTGGGAATGTTGTGGAGGAAAAAAAAATACAAACTTAGCAGGGAAGAGAACTTCGAAAAATGGCAGGGAGGTTGGAGGCATAATAAGCAGCATTCTCTCTGCATGGGTAAGCTACTCCCTGGCAGGAAATTAGGAAAGTGGGTTAACTTGGAGGGTATTCATAGCCATCTAATTTACTAGGGGGTCCTCAGCCCTTTGACTGTGTTCCTTTTTAAATACTGAAATTCATCACTCAGTTGTCATTTGCAATAATTAATTGAGACTCCACAGTGAGCTTAGCTTTGTTTATATGCAGTTGTTGCCGTGCGTTGTGAGGCGTCCAGTTACATTCGTTTGTGTTCATTCCTATTGTAACAAAGCAATCCAGTGATGTAAATAGAGGGCTGAAAATCAAGCCATCGCTGAAAGATTAGTGCTCGACATAACTCAGCTCTAAATAGAGTGCCATTAACTCTTCAATATTAAAGGCAGCACTGCCTCATGAAGTCATCCTAATTTATAGCCAGAACTCTTTATTAGTAATAATGACATGGGTGTGCCGAGATTTGGAGAGATAGAAATAAACCATATACTAAATCCTCTTTTAATTAGCCTGTGTTTTCCTTTGTAAGAGGTCTTGGCTAGCAACACCTATTCTCGGGTAGACAATAGGTGGTACTGGGTCCCTCCAAGGTTGAAAAGTATATAAGATTCAAGATAAGCACTTGTTGAGTGCTGAGCCGCATGAAATCAGTCACATTTCCTACCACCACCCAGTCCGATCACTGCCAACTCTTCGACTGCATAACTGTAACCTCCCGCCTAATGCCCCTCATTGTACCTTTTCTTTTATCCTATTTTCTACACAGCAACTAAAATGGTCCCTTTAAAATCTAAATCAGATTGTAGTAGTCCTTTATTGCTGTCAACCCTCCAAAGACTTTCCCTCTCATTCAAAATGAAATTCAAAGTCCTAGTGAGTTGCCTAGCCTTACACTCTCCGCCTTCATTAGCCTCTTCCATTTCACCCAGCGGCCTTTTCCTGAGGCTAAGCACTCCTCCCAGGCACCTCCTAAATGTCTGCGTGGCTAAGGCCCTCACTGCATTCATGACTAGGTTCAACCCTCACCTCATTGTAGAGGCTGTCTTACCACACCAAGCTAGTCCCTTTGAACAATACAGATTTCCTTCATCTATCTTCATAGCCCTTGTCAGCACCATACGTGTTTTCAAGGGCCGTGCTTCTTTGTTAATTGTCTGTCTCTTCCCTAGAATGTGAGCTCCCCCTACTGGACAGAAGGGACTTTGTTTGCTTCACTGTATTCTCGGAGTCCAGTATAGTGCCTGCCTGGCATACGGCAGGTGTTCAGTAAGCACTAGCTGAACACAGCCAACGATTCAATGAGTATTCAGAGGCCGAGCAGCCTGTAGATATTCTGAAGTTAGGAAGTATTAGAAACTCATGTCTCAGCTGTAAATCATCTGAGCCATTCTAGTGTCATCAATATCCTTTTAACAGAGCTGTGTGCAAATAGACTGTTGCATATAACATTCAAGGAGACACTTCTAAGCATATATCATATATATATATATCTTTAATGTATATTATATGATACATATTTTATTTATGTTACATATGTTTTATTATATAGTATACATATATAAAACAGACCTCAACTTTTATCTTGGTGACATGATATAAATAGAGCATGAAGTTTTAAGATAAAACTTTAAGTCATAAATTATGATGATGTCATAATTTTCAGCCATCAGACTTAGTGTGTAGCAGCAAACCTGTCTGTAAAAGGGTTAGAGACACAGTCATTCTCAGAGGTAGCAAGATGTGTTCCTTATATTTCCTGACATATGCCACCTGCTGAATGCTGTAACTTCCATTTCCCCGCCATTTAAAAGTAACAGACGCATATTTCCACACATTGCTCTACAACAGGGGTCAGCAAACCATGGCGTATGCACCAAGTCCAGACCAGCATGCTCTTCTTGTATGGTCTGAACAAACAACTTTTCTTCTATTGTGAAGGATTGCAAAACAAAACAAAATATGCGATAGAGACCGTAGAGAAGCCACAGAGCCTAAAATGTTTACTATCTGGTCCATTAAAGAAAAATTCAGACCCCTTTCTCTGCAAAATGAGGTTGATAGATATGGCTTTGAAAGAGAGAAAGCGTTTTAGAAAAACCCTTTCGTAACTGTGTTGTTGCTGGTGCTAAAACACAATTTGGCTTTCTGAGTCCATCTACGTTACAAAGGCAATGGGTTTCCTCACATGGGATGGAGTGAATAAACATTTCTAAAGACTTGGGAAAACGATACTGGCAAGAAAAGCAAATCCCTTGAGATTTTGAAATCTTGAGTTTCAAGAAGGGAAAAATCTACTAGGTTGTCAGGAAAGTCATCTCATATTTTTCTATTTCTTTACTCCTTTCTTTTTACAATTATTGTATCTTATTATCTTATTTATTATTATTATTTTTTAACTTGCTGAGAGAGAGAGAGAGAAAGCATCCTGCCAGGTTCTGAACTTGAACTGAGGTTGACCAGGTGGGAGTTCAGCACCAAAACCGCCATGCCACCTGCTGGGTCCTTTATGCTTTTCTGTGCAAATATGTATCATGATTTTCCCGAAAACCACTTTTAGAGGTCAAACAGTGGCACAGCAGGGAGACACGCCACTCTGGAGGCTAGCCTTCTTGAAAAGTTCCAGGTTCATATCCAAAGACCTCCTTGAGTATGCCAGGTACGTGTGTGCCCATGAGTGGGGCTGGCTAAGGCCTCAAGACCCTGGTGGGGTGTTCGCTCCTCTCTGTATCGCTCATGGGAAAAAAAAAAAGCTGAGAAAGCAAACAAAAACTAACAGAAGGCAAAACATCAGTTGAAAGAAGTGATCTCTGCGGCACTAAGTCACAGTGACTCTCTCATGCTGGCCACTCCAAGATGTCCATCAATACTTATTCTGTCTTTTAATACTGGTACATCTGGGACCAGCAGGTGGCATAATGGTTACACCGCTGGACTCCACGTAGTTGACTGGGATTCAAATCCCAGACCTGGCAGCTTAACACTGACTCTGGGCATGTGTGTATGGGTGCTCAAGATCCCAGGTAGAAAATGGAGAAGGGATTGTGGCATGGCCAATCCCCCAGGAGTGATCCCTCACTTTCTGTCTCTCTGTTTCTCCAATGAGTGCACACGCCCTGCAGCACAAACCTCTCTGAAAAAATAAAAAATAACAGAACTTTCGAATTTGAGTCTGGAAGAGGTTGTCTAACTAAAGACTTTATTTCCCAGTCCTCGTTGTAGTGAGACCTGGTCATGTTCCAGGAAATAAAATGTGAACGAAAAAGATGAACACCATGTTCCTGTGTCCACATGACTGCCCTTGGGGTGGGCCATAAAATGAAACAGTCTGTATTCCCTTTTCCCCTCCATTTTCCCATTGGCTGGAAGATGAAAGGTGCGGGTTGAGGCCACATAGGCATACTACCAACCCTGACCCGCTTAGCTTGGTGTTTTTTTTAATAAGAGCAAAATAAGCTCTATGTTATTTAAATTTCTGTCTTTGGGGTAGTCTCTGTTGCAGCAATTTACAACAACTTAAAAGAGGGAAGATGATGCTGTTCATGGCATAAAATTTATATATCTCAGTGCAAACAATATATTTTAACATAAGCTACAGTGATTTTAATATTTCAACATGAGATAAAACAGTTTCTCATCACTAAGATTATGTAGAACGATACTCATATAGTAGCTTGCAAGATATACAAGAAGATTTATTTTCTTTTGTTGTTATATTGTGGTTTTCACAATGAAATATATTATCTCCTACTTGTTGGGCTGTCCATCACCAAAAAGACAAGAAATAAAAAGTAGGGGTGGGGCCAGCAGGTGGTGCCGTGGTTAGGATGCTGGACTCTCACATGGCTGACTGTGGTTTGAGTCCTGGAACTGTTGGCTCGCATTCTCGCTTTCCCTCTCTCTCTCTCTGTCTCTCCCTAGTCAAATTAAAAAATAACAACAAATGGAATTAAATAAATAAATATCTTTTTAAAAATAATGACTTATTTTATATTTTATTATTATCATTCTTTTTTTTTTTTAATTCAGTCAGAGAGAGAAAGGGAAAGTGAGATGGTGTGGGTGCAGAAGAAAGGGAACCCTTGAACACTGTCATCAGGAATGTAAATTAGTACAGCTATTATGGAAAATGGTATGGAGATTCCTGAGAAATTAAAACTAGAATGCTGTCTGATCTAACGATCATACTTCCAGGTATATTCCCAGAGTACTCACAAGGGCTGAAGGGAGCTAATAAATGAAATAGGAGTGCAATTTTTTATATTTTATTTTATTTTATTTTATTTTATTTTATTTTATTTTATTTTATTTTATTTTATTTTATGAGGTTTTTGCTACAAGGCACATGCACTCGCCAGACAGACAGAGAGAGACAAAGAGACAGAAAGTGAGAAATCACCCCCCAGGGATGGCCACACTGCAATCCCTTCTCCTCCATTCTCCTCTTAGGATCTTGGGCATGCACGCACACGTGCCCAGCATGAGTTTTAAGCCACCAGGTCCGGGACGCGAACCGCGGTTGACTACATGGGAGTCCAGCAACATAGTCATTATGCTGACTGCTGGTCCCAGGAGTACAATTTTTAAAAATTGGGAAATTATTGCAGTAAATCTAGAAAAACAAAATTGTCATATACCTTTCAGTCTGTTTCAGATCTCTATCCTGTCTCATTGATATTTTTTTTATCCTTGTACCAGTTTTGTATAGCTTCATAATACATTTTTTTGCTATTATATACTTAAAAATTGTTTTATACATTCGATCACTATACATTATATAGCTTGTAGAAAGAATTTACCCAACACGAGATAGATCGATAGGTAATAAACCATTTATTTCTTTGAGCATACATGCCTTACTTCTCTATTTCTCTCCCTAATTTCCTTCCCTGCCACTCTTCCCCTCTCCCACCCTCCTTCCACAGTGTCTCCATAACACATTTCCTCATATTTGTGGTTCAAAGGTTGAAAAGGTATTGGGGAAAGTTGAGTTGATTTTTTTTTTTTTTGGTTGATCCCTCAGTCCCACACCTGGATTCTGGTTTTTGAAATTATAAACCAAGAATTTGCAGCCTTCGGACCCAACAAGTGTCATGGTGGTTAAAGGCACTGGACTCCCACATGGCCAACGGGGTTCAAGTCCTGAACCTGGAGGCTTGCTTTTTTTCTTTCCCTCTGTCTCTCTCTGGTCAAATTAAAGTAAGAAAATAAATGAAATAATTCTTAAGAAGAATAATTTACAGCCTTAGTTATCATCATAATCTCAGCACTGCCCCTGACAGTAGCCATTGCAGAGACGTCGGTTGCTGCATTAATATTTCGGGTGGCTTCCTTTGAAGCAGAGGAGGCCTCTTGCCTCCTCCCCCATCTGGGGGAAGCTTATAGAGGTAAAAGAAAGTATGATTGATTAATAAATCAAATTGACACTTTAAAATGTAACCCTACTATATTACATATCGATTATACATATTTATATAAAAAATGTTAATTGGGTTTTGTTTTTTCTTTAGTTTTTCTGCTAGAGGGCCTTTGTGTTTATTGTAGAGAGAGACAGAGAGAGGGAGAGTAAAATATCACCCACCCCCCCAGGAGGGATGACTACGCCACAAGCCCTTCTTCACTCTCCACTTAGGATTTGGGCATGCCCAAGGTTTTTGTCAAGCCACTGGGACCAGGACTCAAAACTGTAGACTGCCACAAGGGATCTGGCCACCTTAACCTCCATGCCACCTACTGGGCCTGATTGGAACTTTTTATGTTGCTTCGTATTCTGTAGCTTCCAAAGACAGAGGTCCATACTACGAAGTACAAGGCATGTTCCCAGGACTTGTAAACACACGCGTGTACATGCCCACACAAACTCATATACACGCACACTCCCAACATGTGAAGTGGAATCCTCTGAAGGAAATACAAATTCCTCAGTAATCTGTATTTTCCAACTATCTGCCGATGAACCAATTTTCTTATTACGGCAACAACAACAAAAAGTAGCAAACCTAAGAGAATTTCAAACAGATCAGAGAAAAGAGAGGGAATATTCCGTGCTTAGATAGTCTCAAAGAGTATGTGGCTTCAAAGTAATGCCTGCATCTCACAACTGAAATCTGAGCATAAGAGTCCCCGTAATTCCAAAAGGACTGAAGGACGGAAGTGAGGGAAAGAAGGAGGATGAAAGGGGGAGACACAAAACATAAAGAACTCAGTGTCATTCCACACGGAAGTCTTTGAAGACTGGGCGCAGCCAGGCTCTCAGGCCACTTTGTTGTCGCCTGTTCTTCAATATGTGTGGAATCTTTTTCAAAATGGGAAACACGGCCCTCAACAGACAAGAAGGAGGTAATGTGCTGAATGGGTTGATCTCAGGCTCAAATGACCAGAGTGCAGAAGAAAGCTGTCAATGTCATATCAAAGCCACTTCAGGGAAGAGTTGCAAGATCACAGACAGCGGAGGAATGTCTCGGGCTGCAGACAGACAGGTGGTCTCAAAGAGGAGAACAAAACATGATGTGGCGTGAACAGATGAGCACAATAGTAAGTCCAGAAAACCTCTCTCAGTAGTTTAGATTATGAAAAATTGGCCTTAATCCTTTAAAAGTGCCAGCATTCCAGTTTTTAAATCTCTGCACGAAGAACTCTGGCCCTCTTTCTACCTGCTAAATTAGCTCTCGTTGGTATGTATGTGTAATAGTTTTTTTTTTTTTTTTTTGGTGATTTTCCCGTGTG
>NW_006159810.1:1351666-1359308 GCF_000334495.1 Tupaia belangeri chinensis
TTTTTTTTTGGAGAGATTTTCACTGTAGGGCGCGTGCGCTCGCCAGACAGACAGAGAGAGACATAGAGACAGAAAGCGAGAAATCACCCCCCAGGGGGGATGGTCACGCCACAATCCCTTCTCCTCCATTCTCCTCTTGGGATCTTGGGCATGCACGCACACGTGCCCGGCGTGAGTTTTAAGCCACCGGGTCCGGGACACGAATCGCAGTCGACTACGTGGGAGTCCAGCGACATAGCCATTACGCTAACTGCTGGTTCCCTGTACGTGTAATAGTCTTTACGGAGCAGCTTCCCTGTGCTCAGGTGAAAACAGTAATAGAACAGTGACGGAGAGGCTGGAATTGAAAGCTTTTTCAGCCCCCAGAAACTAATGCAGCAACCAATATTTCTTCAATGGCTATGAATGACCAGGTGCTATGTCAGGGTTACAGCCATGACGAGGACACCATCCTGTCTTCTAGGGCATTCCAGAGGAAAGACAGATGGTAAGTGCTATTGTGGCAATGAGAGCATTCAGACTGGCGTCATCTGAAACATAGAAATGATATATGACTGTCCCAGGCCATTGGAGAGAGCCTGAGAGAACTGAGCAGCTCAAGCAGTTGCCCCGACAGGCAAAGCATTCTCCTCCCCATATGTGGGTAGGTAGACGCTAAATGGAATCTTTCCTACGGCACGCTAGATCCCACTGGGTGGCAGGGTGGACTGAGGGTCCTTTGAAGCCTCTTGCATCTCTAAATATCATTCTTCAGTAAGCTCAGTCAGGACCGAGAGAGTCAGAAGAAGCTCAAGGGAGGAAATGAGATCTGAGTTGGACCCGAAATGAAAGCAGAATTTCAACAAGCAGAAGGCAGAACACAGCCAATATGACTGAATTTCTTCTCACCAAATGTAGGCCAGGCAAGCTGGTTAAGTGGGAAAGGAAGTGGATACTGGACACAGGCATGGGACACATGTTCCATTGGAAAGACTTAGCAGTATACCTTTAAATCCTCATGCTTGAAAAAGTAACTGCTTTTATAACGAGTGCTCAGAACATTTATAACACTGGTTTTATCTAATCTTGGTGAAAGAACACTGAAGAGTGGACAGTCACATAACAAGCTTTGGTCTCATATTCTATCAGGCAATGTGGACATAACGGTTGGTATTAGAAACTATCAGGACCAGCAGATGGCATAATGGTTATATTGCTGGACTCCCATGTAGTCGACCGTGGTTCGAGTCCCAGACCTGGCAGCTTAAAACTCATGCTGGTCATGTGTGCATGCATGCCCAAAACTCCAAGAGGAGAATAGAGGAGAAGAGATCGTGGTATGGCCATCTCCCTGTGGGGCAGGGGTGATTTCCTACTTTCTGTCTATCTGCCTGCTGAGCACATGCGCCCTATAGCAAAAAAAAAGAAAAAGGAAACAAAAAAATCTCCGTTTAAAAAAAATGATTGTGAACCATGAGGCCAGAAGACTTGGGTTTGAATCCAGTTCAGTGATATGACCTTGGTGGAGGTTGTCTAAATTTTCTGAGTTTGTAGAATAGGAAAAACAACTAAACCTTAAGGTAGGAGTAAGAACTCTACAAGATGATGTATATAAAAGCCTTAGGGTAGTGCTTAATAAACATTAGTACATCCCTGGAGAAACGCAATCCCTAAGACTTAGCAGCTTGTGTTTGCACACTCAGGGAGGTCTCAGAACGCAAACTGGGACCCCTCCCATGTGGGACTGCCCCCCCCCAAGAGCATCACGTTCTACCACGGTGCCACTGTCTGGCCCCTAGAACATGGTTTACATCACACCTTCATCTCCCCTTTCTTATTAAGATTGTGCTCTTACACAAGAGCTATTTCACCTAAAGGGAGCAAAAACATTAGTGAGAAAAACACATACCTAAATACACTCGGACACCCATCTATGATGGCAAAAGATAAACTTTACATGAAAATAAAACCAATACATTAATTGCTTGGTCTATAAACACAATGCCAAGCCATCCATTTGGTATCTTTTTTTTTTTTTTTGAGAGGTTTTTTTCGCTATAGGGCGCGTGCGCTCACCAGACAGACAGAGTGAGACATAGAGACAGAAAGCGAGAAATCACTACCCAGGGGGGATGGCCACGCCACAGTCCCTTCTCCTCCATTCTCCTCTCGGGATCTTGGGCACGCACGCACACGCGGCCGGTGTGAGTTTTAAGCCATTGGGTCCGGGACGTGAACCGTGGTCGACTACGTGGGAGTCCAGAGACATAGCCATTACACTAACTGCTGGTTCCCCTCCATTTGGTATCTTCACCAAATTACTTGAACTCACTGGTTATTTACATATGGAAACTTAATAGTGGCACAAAGACTATATTTAGAAGGACTATGAGTTGATGAGATCCTCAGCTTGTTGGGTTACTTAAAAATAACCTAAGGTGGGGGCCAGTAGGTGGCATGATAGTTAAGGTGCTTGACCCCCCACGTGGCCAATTACAGTCTGACTCACAGACCTGGAGGCTTGCTTTCTCACTGTCCCCCTCTCTCTCATCCTCTCTAGTGAGCACACCTGCCCTATAGCAAACTTAAAATAATAACCATAACATAAAAGATCAATTAAAAAATGACTTCAATAACTCCTTCCATCTTCACAAGCACGAGCCTAGAAGACGTCGTCTAACAGCACACACACGCGTAGTGTGAGCCCTCTCTATGCTTGTTCATGTCTCCGCAGAATTCAGGCCCAGTTGATACCATCATCAGGAGAGGGTCCCACTTTTGAAGTGAGATTTCACAAATATGCACTCAGCTCTTTAGCAAGCAACGTATCTTCACTTAAAGAAAAATAGCCATAACTCAAATAGCCATAACCAAAGCCTCTTTTATGCGATCATTCACATCAAGGTGCCCTTTCTGCCTAGGGGAAGGGAAACTTGCAAAACTCAATAGCGCCCCACTGTGGAACTGCAAGACAAGGAATGTCTAACCTGATCTTTGCTAGTTCCCCCTCTCCCACACCCCACCCCCCTTTTTGCTGTATTGTGTGTTCTCTTTGGAGGAAAAACGTTTTCTATTAGTTTGGAAACGGTTGCTTTCTTTAGAAGATGACAAAAGCAAATAACTGGTCAAATCTATATATTAATACAAGCATTAGAGGTGAATTTGTATACGTTAGAAACAAAATACTCTATTTCCTATCTTGTATACTTCAATGATTATTCCAAGAAGTAAAGAGAAAATCAAAGCTTTCCAAAGTGCTGCCTCACCTTTCTACACAGGGCACCTTCCAGGGTCAGGACATTCAAATCATAAAAGGAGTATTGGAGACATCACGGAAAGATCTCTTCTGAGGACGAGGGACAAAACGGGCATAAAACCTGACAGCGCCCTATTTCTAAACTTCATCTCCTGATTAAATAAATTCAATTTTAACAGAACTGTACAGATAATAATGCACATGATTATGTCTTCCTTTTGGGGATGTGTATTCTGTAGACCTAAAAAGGAGCAGACCATGTCTATGCTGGAATTTTGTGCATCTTTCCAATGCCGACAAAAAGCACCTCATCTGCAACATTGTCCGTCTGGTTGTTGCATGGTTTTTTTGTTTGTTTGTTTTGTTTTGCTAAAAGGCACATGCATTCACTGCAGAGGGGGGTGGGGGGGGTGGGGAGAAAGCACTCCCCGTGGAGAATGATCATGCCACAATTCCTTGTCCTCTTTCTCCCCCACCTTTTGGGATTTGGGGCACACATGCACACGTGCTAGGTGTGTTTCTCAAACTGCTGAGTCTAGGACTTGAAAGGTGTAGTCAGCTCCATGGAATACATGGCCTTAACCACCAGGCCACGGAGCCAGCTCTGTTACCTAGTTTCCAATTAACATTTTCTTCTGCAGTGTAAAGCTAGTACTTGTTCCTTGTTTGTCCCCCACTTCCCCAATTATCCCCACATTTGGAGTCCGCCTCTGTGGCTTTCCAAGGTCTTCTCTTTTTTAGGTGCGCCATCTCCAGGACTTGAACACTTTCTCACAAGACATGGTTATGTCTGCTACTTGTCCCCCCTTGCGATTAGAGGCCCACCTCCAAGTTCACCCTAAATCTTAAAAGTAAACAGATATGAAAGAATAAAATAAGAATATGCATCCAGATAAGCGTATAAAGCAATGAGCACATCCTTTTTCAAAATTCAGTTTCAGGAACTGACTTCATGGTGCAGTGGTAGTGTGACCTCGTAGTTAAGGCTGCTGGATCCCACGTGGCTGACCCCGGTTCAAATCCTTGGCTAGATCAGCCTGAAACACGCTGGGAACAGAACCAGAACGTGATGGGCAGGAGGACTGGAGGAAGGGGACTGAGGCATGACCAAATCTCCTCTCTCTTTCTGACATGGACTCAAATGTGGTCTATCATGAATAAGGAAACAAAATCTTTAGATATGAATTTCCGGTAAAATGTTAGACCATCATTGAAGAAGCATAAGTCAGCAGAAACCTAGAGCAGCAAATTTCCGAAGTAATGATAGTCTCTGCATAATAAAAAGAGTGCATTTTTTACAAGTCATTACTGCAATGGCAGTAATTCCCTTGAAAGAAAAAAAAATAGTCGTTATTAAAGCAGGATGTACTATGATCCCCAAATATACGTTCCTAAACCCCAGAGAAACTGAGCACATAGATGGAGCCAGTAACAAGTCGAATACACGCAGCGTAGCAGAGAATTACAGACACACTGGCTGGCATTTCAAACCCAAACTGCTGTGAAACTCATAAAAAAGATGACAATGGTCTAAAAAAGGTGACAAAAAATAGGAGCACATACAACTGTAAATAACAGTGGTACTAGATAAAGCACAAAATGCCAACAACGAGAAGAAATTAAAAAAGCAAGCAGGGAGATTTTTAAAAATGAAAACTTCTTCCGTATTGAAGGACTGCCTTCCCTACTCTTCTTTGCGTGTGGCAACCCCACGGTCATTTATGATAGCGGTCCTTGAATTCATGTGTACTTCCGGCGTAGGGACAGATCTGGAGGTTTTGCCCTAGGAAATACACCCCAGGAAGGGCGAAATGGCCACGGCATTGAGGTGTGAAGGAACACACTGTGGAAGAAACAGGTCCCGTATGTCCTATGGGCCAGAGGGCCGAGTGATGGGCTGGACAAGCTGTCCAAAGACAGGCAGCACGAACAGCAGCTTGGATTCTGCCAGGACTGGCAGCTGTGATGGACAAAGTCCATTTTTATTCTTCTAAACCTATTCCTAGAGAGGCTAACTATTCAGCTGGCATGAGAATAAAGTAGATCGTTTACTCTTTTTCCCATTCTCACCCAGCCCTCTGTCCTGTTCTTATGGTTTCGTGCAAGGGCTTTGATATTTTTCTATTTCCTTTCCCCATTTTCTCTCAAGAGCCTACTCTTAACCACAACGTGTAATGATGGGAAATGTACATTTGTTCAGGAGAGCATAGAAGCCATTTATATTTGTGCTTCACTCTGCCCAAAGGGGAGTTATTTTTCCTTTTAAGGTGTTTCCAACTACAAAATTAGGGGAGAAGGGAGGGCAGGCCACACACGGAGAATTTTCACTCTGGTTGACTTGAGTTCAGTTTTAAATTTAGAGCCAAGAAGCTTGAAACTAAAACAAACGGCCACACATTTGGCTATGTGCAGGAGGAAACAACCTTTCCTATGCTGAAATGATAAAATAATTTACCACGAGACATCTTTAATGATAAGTTACAGTCTTTTCAAATAACATTTTTTAGCTACGTATGCATCCACTTAATATATATCAACTATCCACACTCCATGGTAGAGAGCGAAATATTGGAGGACATAAAAGCAGTGAAAATACTTTACGAGGATAAGACAGTGTGGAATGAGGGGTGAAGAGAAGAGGATAGAGAAAGATAGCAAGAGAACAAATAGAGAGGAAGGACATTAGTGGGACACAGATATGGCTTATTACCTGTTGATGACAATGTGTATAATATTCTCAACTGGATTGGTCTGAGAAGTATTTCATGTTGGGTAAAGTCTTTTTATAAGCAAAATGAGAAATAGCAATTGCTTTAAAAAATAATTGGAACAATAATAATAATGATCAGGAAAAACAATGAAAAGATATTGGACGATGAAGTGGGGATTTTAATGTCTCTGTATTGACTAACGTGCATGGCATTCCTTCTTGAAAAAGCAATGTAATACACTGTAAAGTTATATGCGATTCAATGTAATATAAATAAGATGATGATGATAATAAATTTAAAAAAAAATTTTAAACTAGGTTTCTTACATACTATCTCAAAACAGATTCAAAGTTGCTAAACAGGATATCCATTGTTGTGGGAGAGGGGAAACCACCCCGCAGGTCTGCCACCCACCCTGATCTGAGGTCAGAAGCCCAGCGTCTAGGTTAGAGACCTTCTGCGGCAGAAGAGAGGTTACTGGCACGTAGAAGAAGGGAAACCCATTGGAAGGAATGGAGTTCGGAGGGAGAGAGTGAAATAGAGAAGAAATGAGCTCGGGACTGAGCCCTGGAGACAGCAATGAACAGAGAGAAAGCAAAAAAAGGAAACACCAGTGGAAGATGTGGAGAAGGAGACGGGACAGAACCAGAGAAGACCCGCCCGGGTAGTCACAAGAAGGCAGCATTCCTAGGAGGAGGAAGTGGGCAGGCAGAGCCAATGAGCTGAAAGGCCGAGTAAGAGGTGGGCAGACGACATCAGGCCTGGTCGAGGTCCTGGGTGACCTTGGCTGGAGCGGTTTCAGAGGGTGGTGAGGTCTGAGCTTCAGGAGGAGAGAGAATGAGAAAGTGGAGACTGGATGGACGACTTTCAGAAGTTTATTTGTGAAGGGGAGCAAAATTTTGAGGCAGTAGCTGGATGGGAATGTCTAGTTGTAGGTTTTTGTCTCTGTTTTGTTTTTTGCTGTTTTTCCGCATTCTAGAACAAGTCTATATGCTAATGAGAATGCTTATAAGGAGAAGGAGAAATTGATTATTGAAAAGACAAAAAGGGATCATTTCAAGAGTGCAGTATCTGAGACAGTGAGCAGAGGTCGGGCCAGGAGCAGACACCATTCCCGAAACAGAAGAGCGAAGCTACAAATGCAGAGATCTGGGAGACTTGGCTGTGGAAAGAGGAAGGCATTTCTGAAGGATGGCTTCTTATTTTCTAAAGAAAACGTGAGGCAGATCAACAGCTGAGAGTAGAGGTTGTGTGTGTCAGGGCAGTGGGAGGGAATATGTTGCTGTCTTGAGGAAGAGGGACTGCTGCGAGGTAGTATTTTTGAAGAGCAGGAGGACACAACGCTAGAGTGCAAGAGCAGCAGGCAGGGCTTAGGCCCACGAGACAATGGCCATGAATTCAAAGGGAGAAAAGCGGGAGAAGGTGCGTTCTCCTCGGGCTGCCCTCAGTGGCTCTGGTACAGGTGGCGACCGAGTAGAAAGTGGGGTTGAGCCCTGCTGGAATTCAGCCAGATGATTTGAACAGAGGAAGGCTGAGTCGTGGGGTTTAGGATGCATGACCACAGAATCTGTAGAATTCCAGGTAAGGACAGAATGCAGACCTGAAGGTGCTAGAGAGTGAGAAACAAGGTAGGATTACTGGAATTGAAAGTCTCAGTCCTTTTTTTTTTTTTTTTTTTTATGGTCAAGGAGACCGG
>NW_006159810.1:1359519-1363339 GCF_000334495.1 Tupaia belangeri chinensis
TGACAGACGTGTAGGAAAAGTAATCAGAATGGAATTGAAGTTGGTATCTTGGCAATCTTGCAGATAATGGTGAGATTAATTTCAAGAATGACCTTGAGAATGAATCCCTAAAGTTTTCTCAATTTCCACTCTCAAACTTCTCCCTCTCTGTTCTGCTTTAGGGCTAGTGCACTTGGTTACTTCTGGTCATTCAGGACTCAACTCAAATGACCAGAGTAGTCCCAACCTCCACCGCCAACCCCAGGGTGCCTGCTATGTCCAAAATATCACTTAATTTTTTATTGACCGTGCACAACATAGTGTAATAGTCCATGTCAAATGGGATGACTATGCCTATAGCTTTGGTTTGATTATTACATGCTGTATGCATTCTTTTCTTTAAAAAGTATTATTTAATTAATTATTACTATTTAATTTGCTATAAGGCACATGCACTCACCAGAGAGAGGGAAAGTGAGAAAGCAAACCATCAGGTCTGGGACTTGAACCATGGCAGGCCATATGAGAGTCCAGTGCCCCACCATACCACCCACTGGCCCCCATATTTTGCATGCTTTGAAAAAAAAATGTACCCCATAAAGATGTACAAGTAAACCATAATCACAATTTTAAAAATAAAAATTTTTTTTATTCTTCCATTCAAGATCTAAATGATAACATTGGCTCATTTAATCTTTTTGTCTAAACCTCTGACTACAATATAAACTTAATAAGAGATATTGCCTTCCTAGTTTGCTATAATTTTCTCAGCAAACTAGAACAACATCTTGTCCATAGTATTCAATACATGTTGTGTGAATCAATAGAATCCTCTGGCATGATGACTTCAGGAATAAACATGTTCTACATCCAACCCTAAATGCTAAAATCATACTTAAAATGTCATATTTTCAGACTGACCTGTGGCCTGGTCGTTAAGGTAGCTGGATCTCACATGGACATGAGTACGGTTTGAGTCCCAGACCCAGTGACTTGAAAAACACACTGGGCACATGAGCACGTGTGCCCGAAATTCCAAAACAAGGGGAGAAATGGCAAAGTTGTGGCATGACCGTTCCCAATAGAGAGCTGGGTGCTTTCTCTCTCTCTCACTCTCTCTCTCTCTTTCACGCGCGCGCACACGTATGTACCCACTGGAAAATTTCAGGAAAAACTGTATTTTCAAATTAGAGACCACATTTTGGTTAAAATGCAATTTCCAGGGAACCAGCAGTTAGCGTAATGGCTATGTCGCTGGACTCCCACGTAGTCGACCGCGGTTCGTGTCCCGGACCCGGTGGCTTAAAACTCACGCCGGGCGCGTGTGCGTGCGTGCCCAAGATCCTAAGAGGAGAAGGGATTGCGGCGTGATCATCCCCCCTGGGGGGTGATTTCTCGCTTTCTATCTCTATGTCTCTCTCTGTCTGTCTGGCGAGCGCACGCGCCCTACAGTGAAAATCTCTCCAAAAAAAAAAAAAAAAGCAATTTCCATATAACTCTCTCTCCCAGGAACTAACCTCCTCTCATGACAGGTAGAACTCACTCTATCTTGCAAGACAGCATTAATCCATTTCTGAAAGTAATGCCTCCACAATCTCACCACCACTGCTAGGCTCACCACTCCCAATGCCATTACGCTGGGGACCAAATTCCAAACTAGGAGCCTTTGGGAACAAACCTTATCTAAACCATAGCATACCCCAAGACAAGAACAGCATCACTGTGCATGCAATATTCCAGCCCAGAAGTACAATCCAAGTCTGATCATGAGAGAAAAAAAATCAGACACAAAATGAAAAATTTTCTATTCAAATAAAGGAAGAGGGTCCTTCAAAAGGTTAATATTATAATGACAAAGAAGATGATAGAAATGCTCTAGGTTAAAGAAGGCTATAAAAACTAACAACCAGGTGGTGTTGTGGTTAAGGGTGCTGGACTCCCACATGGCTAACAGCAGTTCGAGTCTCAGACCTGGAGGCTTGCTTTCTCACTTTCCCTCTCTCTCTCACTCGGTCCCTCTCTGCTCAAATTAAAATAAATAAAGTTCGATAAAATAAATCTTTAAAAAAAAATCAATTGAAAAAATCAATTGACTATGGTCCAATTGACTATGTGGCATGGAGGTTAGGGGATGGATCTCACATGGCTGACTTCCAATTCAAATCCCCAACTTGACGACTTGAAAAATATTGCCAGATGTGTGTGTGTATGTGTGCCCAAAATCCCAAGAGGAAAGTGGAAGACAAGAGACTGAGACATGGCCTTGCCCAGGTAGGGTGACTTCTTACTTCCCTCCATCTCTCTCTGGCAAACACACACACCGTACAGCAAAAACAAAACAAAAACATTAACTAAACATGTGTATTTCTATTTCTAGGCTCTGTACTCTGTTCTGTTGATGAATTTGCCTGTTCTCTTGCCAGTACCACACCATCTTCACCACTGTAAGGTTACGGTAAATCTTGAAGTCAGGTCATGTCAGTCTTTCAACTTTGCTTCTCCTCTTCAGTACTGTATTGACTATTTCAAGTTTTTTGATTCTCCATATAAACATTAGAATTCATCTCCTGATATTTACAAAATAACTTGTTGAGGTTTTGATTGGACAAAGAATAGTTTTTGACATTTTCGAGAGTTTATAAACTCTTAGTCAGTAGGAGAGTTAGTCCCATGCAAGTCAAGCCCAGGACTGACTCTATTTCCCAGACTAACAAAAAAGAAAAGTTGAAATCCCAGACCCTGCTATCAATATTCTTTAAATCCACTTGGAGAGGTCAGGTAGTGATTCAGTGGTAATCCAACTGAACACACAAGGAAGCCCTGGGTTCGTGTCCCAGGACCTCTCCATGCAAGCAGGACAGCTGTGGGCCATGATCCGGGCTGACTGAGACCAGGGGTGAACACCCTGTGAGATGTTTCTATTTCTCTCTCTCATGGAAGAAATAAATAACAACTTAATTTTTTAAAAATCCACTTGGAAGGACAAAATTAACATGTGAAACTAGAGAACAAAAAAGTAATGTTATCTAGATCATGAAACTAACCAATGCTTTAAGAGTTCAGAGAAGAAAAGGATTTAATCGAACATTTTTATATATGAGCATCGAGATTCTGCATCATTATCCAAACTGTTTCCTTGAAAATATTTTTCCCTTTTTTTGAGAGAGATTTTTGCTAGAGGGTGTGTGCACTTGATGGAACAACAGACAGAGAGAGACAGAAAGCAAAAAATTACCCTCCCACCCCAGGGCGGATGGCCACACTGAAATCCTTACTCCATTCTCCTCTTGGGATTTTGGGCATGCATGCATATTTGCCCGGCGTGAGTTTCAAGTTGCTAGGTCTGGGACTCGAACTCTGATTGACTACATGGGAGTCCAGCAACATAACCATCATGTCCTCTGCTGGTCCCTCCTTGAAAATATTTTGCTTGTGGTATAATATGTGTCTTTTTTTGTTTAAGAGAGATTTTTGCTATAGGGTGTGTGTGCTCACCAGAGAGACAGAGACAGAAAGAGAGAAAGCACTCCCTAGGGGGGATGGACAAGTCCTGCAACCCCTACTCCATTCTTCTCTTGGGATTTTGGACATGCATGCATATGTGCCCGGCCTGAGTTTTAAGCCACTGGGTCTGGGACTCAAACTGCAGTCGACTATGTGGAAGTCCAGTAACATAACTATTATGCCATCTGCTGGTTCCATGTTTTTCTTTTTTTTTTTTTCTTTTTATATATATATATATATTTTTTTATTAATTCACTTTACACCATCACAACACACAAATGAATTTTCCATCCAAAATACACTGTGCATTGGCTCAATCAAGCACATCCACATACAT
>NW_006159810.1:1364320-1395234 GCF_000334495.1 Tupaia belangeri chinensis
GGCCGGGCCGGGTGGGCCGGTGCAGGGCCCCTCTGCCCTCCGCCCTCCGCCCCATGTTTTTCTTTTTAATGAAATCATTGTGCTTTTCTTTTTAATGAAGCCACTGTGTTTTCCTCCATGGTCTAATTTATAATATACACCTCTTTTACATGTCTCTAAGGAATCTATGACTCCTTGCCAAAAAGGCAGGAGATAGAAATACTAAGCACATCGATCGTGTAAAGGCCCAAGGTGGAGTCCCAGTGGCTAAGTTTTCATAACCAAAAGCTGGCTGCATTGAGACTCAAAGCAACTGTAGCTAAGGGCAACAGTTTCTATTCAGTAACTATAACAAAAAGTATGGAACACTGTAGTCGCTGACCCCACAAAGAATGGGGTAACAAATCACTCGGACTACCATGCACCCATTTTCTAAAGCCCAGTTCCTTCTTAGAAAGTCAGCCCATTGCTCTGACTGCTAATAGAAACCCCTCGCTTCCAGCTCTTCTTCAGCAACCCATGCGGGCCCTTATGCTGCACTGGAAGCTTTTTCTCCTTCCCTAATACACTCTGCTTTCCTCTCCTCTCAGTGCCCACATCTCTTAACTCTTCATGACCTTCAGACAAGAGCCAGCCGGGACGCTGGGTCTAATCACCCAGTACTCCCGCACCAAAAGTGCCTCCCTTGGCTTCGCCACAACCTCTTCTCCCTCTCTCCTTCCTTTCAGGATTTTGGACATGTCCATATACACTCCTAGTAACTGAGCAGGTAGCATGTGGGATCCAGCCACCTCCACCACCGGGCCAGACAGCCAATCCTGATTGGCACTGACTCTAAATGTTTGAGACTGCCGCTTCTCTTAGACTCCTTACTCGCTTCAGCCCATAAAAGCTCTGGGCTCCTTTGAATGTCGGTTATCTTGCCAAATCAATTAACTTTTACAATCCCATCATCAATTAGGAATTCAAAAGGGACGTCCTCAGGCTGTTGCCATGGATTTAAAGAGAGCACAACCCTCCAAAACTGAGAGCTGTCAGCAGGATGGGTGGACAGTGGCGCAATGGGAAAACAAGGTGCACCGCAGGCTGACCCACATGAGAGGGTTCTAGGTTCGCATCTGGAAACCTCCCTGAGCATGCAGGGCATGCATGTGCCCCATAACCCAGGGTGACCAAAGCCAGAGATGGCCTTGTTAGGGTCAAGACCAGGTTGGGGTGCAGTCTGCTTCTTTTTCTATTCATGGAAGACAAATAAACTTTAAAAAAAAAAAACTGAAATCATTTTTTAAACCTTCAAAAATGAATACAAATGATGAAATGAACTTGAGTATCAGACAAGGTGTATTCACTGACCAGTTCAGTCCCAGTCAGTCGCCCACTTCCTGGGAAGAAGGAATTCTGTTTCGGTTCCTTACATCTGGTATGCAGCAGCAGATCCCTGGATAACTACGGCTATTGATCATCCCTTCAGTTCCAAGAATACATGATCAGAATTCATCGAGTATGGGTGAAAGGCACCTTGCACATTGAAATTCCAAAGCAGATCCTTTCTACGAACCAGTAATTTACACAGATCCTTGAGCTGTTAGTTAGGGTCAAAGTAAAATGGAGTGGTCAGCAATGATCTTGAGCCTTTTTGATAAATAAATAAAGCCATTCCTAGACAATAAAACATTCCTTTTTAGTGGCAGTTTTCCTTTTAATCCCAGGACAGCCTGATATTTAGTGACCTCAGTTATTACACATGCGCTCAGATAAGAACCTTCAAATTGCTTATTATTTTGTGAACTACTAATAGGAATACTTAATATATTAAACTTCTTTCCATGCCCAATCATTTATCTATTCAACAAATATTTATTTAGTTCTGTCTATATTCCACACTCTGTACTAGGTGCTGGAGAAAAAGAGAGGAACAGAACAACTTAGCTCATGGGACCAAGGAGTTTACACTGGGTTGTCAGAAAAGCCATAATGTATTTTTCTATGTAAAAATGTGTCATGGCAGGGGCCGGTGGGTGGCATGGTAGTTAAGGACACTGGACTCCCACATGGCTGACCATGGTTCGAGTCCTGGCGCTGGTGGCTTGCTTTCGCACCTTCCACTCTCTCTCTCACTTTGTGTGTCTCTGGTCAAATTAAATAAACATAAATAAAGTTAAATAAAATAATTCTTTAAAAAAAATGTATCTTGGCTTTTCCAACAACTCATAGATACTCACAAGTCATTACAGCAAGTGACCTATTCCCTAATAGGACCTTTGAGGTCCTGTGGAAACTCAGAGTAAATGACATAGATGGAGAGAAGGTTGGGGGCTGGCAGGTGATGTGGTGGGTAAGGGCGCTGGACTTCCACATGGCTGACCATGGTTCAAGTCCCGGACCTGGCGGCTTGGCTTGCTTTCTCACGTTCCCTCTCTCTTTCTCACTCTATCACTCTCTGGTCAAATTAAATAATTAAGTAAATAAATAAAGTTCAATAAAATCATTTAAAAAAAAAAAGAAAAGGAGAGAAAGATGAACAGGAGTGTGTGCTGGAAAGACTCTGGGAAGAACATTTCTACGAGAAGGACCACAGCTACAAAGACAGGAAGCGGTTACCTCTTACAGAGAAGGTCACCCTGGCCGAGTCAGGGCACAGGAGGAAGGGGTGGGGAAAGCAGCTGGGTGGGGAAAGCAGCTGCGTGCCACACCCAGGAGCCGGATCTTCTGGCAGCAGTGGACGTCTGAAACAGGGTAGGCTCTGATTCGTGCTTGTGGATTCCTCCGGAAACATTATAGAGGATGGGTTGGAGGGGATAAGACTGGAAGCAAAGACATGAGTCAGGAATTTATGCAATGCCTGGACAAGAAAGGATGAGGATAACAAAAAGTGATTTAGCCAAAAAAACAAAGTACTGTAAGTGTTAGAACGTGGAGGATCCTCAAACATTACGCCAAGTGAAAGAAGCCAATCACAAAAGGCCATTTATTGTATGATTCCAGTTCTATGCGATATCTAGAATTAGTAAATCAGTAAAAACAAAAAGTTGTCTAGTGGTTGCTTAGAGCTAGGCACTGGACAGGATTGGGAGAATGGCTAAGGGGTGGGGGTTTGCTTTCTAGGGTGATGAAAATGTTCTAGAACGAATTGGGTGATAGTATACAACTCTGCGAGCATGCCAATAGCCATCGAGTAGCACACTTTAGAGGGTAAATTTTATGATATCTGAATTCTATCTCAATTGGAAGTAGCTTTAAAAAGAAAAGAAATGAAACGAGGGCAGAAGGCCTCAACAATGATCCGGGTTTTGACCCGCAGAACTGTGGGTGGGCAGCCACTGATCAGGACAGGGAATTCACAATGGTGACAAGCCACTGTTAGACCTTTCGATTGGAGGCATCTTTGAAGTGGTATTAGTTGGCTCGTGTTGCCATAGCAAAGTACCATGGACTGGCTTAAATAACAGACACTGAAGGGCCAGCAGATGGTGTAGTAGTTATGTTGCTGGACTCCCATGTAGTTGACTATGGTTCAAGTCTCGGACCTGGTGGCTTAAACTCAGGCTGGGCACGTGTGTGTGCATGCCCAAGATCCCAGGAGGAGAATGGAGGAGAAGGGATTACAACATGGCCATCCCCGTGAGAGGTGATTTCTAATTTTCCCTCTCACTATTTCTGTCTCTCTCCTCTGGTGAGCACACACCCTAAGGCAAAAGCCTCTCTAATAAAAATAAAAAATGAAAAATGAAAAGACAGTTGATTTCTCATAGTTTCAGAAGCTGGAAGTCCAAGACCAAGGAGCTCAAAGATTCGATTGTGAGGGTCTTCCTGACTGCAGACGGCTGACATCTTGCTGCAGTCTTTTGTTGGAGTGTCCATGCACTCTGGTCCTTGTTTCCCTTCTCCTAAGGACTCGGATCGCATCATGGGGGCCCTATCCTCATGACCTGAAGGCCACACCTCCAGCTACTATCACATTGAGGGTTAGGGTTTCAACACACAAATCCTGGGGAGACACACATTCAGTCCACCAGGAAGGTATCCGGATGGTGAGGAATAATAGGGGCTTTGTAAGGCGGCCCAGAGAGGAGGGTCTGAAACACACTGGCAGATCCTTTCTACTTAAACCATGGATGTGAAGCAAACACATGAAGGAGGACACAGGGGTGAACAGAGGGCTGGGGTGAGACCACCAGGGGAAGTTGGTGCTCAAGGAACAGACAGAAGAGCTGCCCTTGAAGCAAGGTTTAAAATAAAAAAGCTGTCAGATTAAAGAGGCAAATAAATAAGATGACCTGCCTTGTCCTCTTGTGTCTCTAACACAGTATTTTGAAATGCTTGGGAGCTTTTGTTTTTTTAAGTTTATTCATTGTCATTATTTTACTTTATTTTTTGAAGTTGACCAGAGAGAGGAGGAAGAGGAAAGTGAGAAAGCCAGCTGCCAGGTCCAGGATTCAAACCACGGTCAACCACGTGAGAGTCCAGCTGCCTTAACTACCACGCCATCTGCCAGTCCTGGGAGCTGTTCTAATCACAGGTGTCTAGGTGGGGCCACCCTGGGCTCTGCAGGATTGCCACCTCACCATAACCTGCCCACTAGCAGGACACTGACGCCAGGCTTTGGGTTTTTGTGACACCCCACGTGGTGATCTCCGGCCTTTGCTTCCCCGTCACGTGGCTAGCACTCCACACTCTATTCACTGCGCCATTTGCGTTGTTGCTGTTCTGTTAATGAAGTAGTTATGCTCAGCTTTCATCGTAATTAGAGTTCATTTAGTTCAAGTGCTTTGTAATTAATCTTTTATGCTAATTAAACTCTTTATACATCAATACATCACAAAACACGTGAAAGCAAAATATTTTTCTTACTAGCAAATTAAATTAAGCTTCTTCAGCCTAATAGCAGGGTGGAAGAAAAAATATCTAGATGCATCAGGCTGCAGAAAATCTAATTTTGCTGAAAAACTGATCTCAGTTTTATATTAAAAGTTGCACTTGGAAAACAGGAGAAACAAATTTCCTCAAGCCATACCTTTGTTTTGTTTGTTTGTTGTTTTAATTTGCCAGATGCACGTGGACTTATGAGAAAGGGAGAAAGCGCTCCCCACAGGGAACGGTCATGCCACAGTCCCATCTCCTCCTCCTGTTCAGCCTTTTGGGGTTGGGGGGCACTCACATACACGCACCTGCCATGTTTGTCAAGCCACTAGGTCTGGGATTCATGCTGTATAGTCAGTCATTTTGGATCTAGTTCCTTGCAGGTCATGGGCTGGCCCCCTTTAACCTTTTTTTTTTTTTTTTTTTTTTTTTGCAGTCAGCAAGATGTTCCTTCTCAACTAGCTGGTGGTTTCAAAAAGTTTTCAATACTTGTTTGTATAGCTAGTCAATTTTTTTTCCTTGAATTTTAAAGCCAGAATTGCCAAGCAAAACAAATACGAAGGGTCTTCCAAAAGTTCAAGCAAAACAAATACGAAGGGTCTTCTAAAAGTTCAAGCAAAACAAATAGGAAGGGTCTTCCAAAAGTATATGATAAAAAACTACACGTGCATTTCACAATTTTCTTGCACCAGAATGAACTCATAGGTCTGCTAAAGTAGATGCTCTGGATTATATGGTTCATTACCTTTCAAGCAATAAACAGCTCCTAGTATATGTTCTACTTTAAATTTTAAAAATCCCTTCCCATTATTTTTTTAAGGCCTGATCTTCGCAGCAACCGAAGGCAGAAGCAGCATTCTCAGATGGTGAGCTCGGGTCTACACCCGGCTTGGTGTTCCTCGTTGTCTCTTCCCAGACATGTACTTCAGCTCTCTGCCTGTATTTTCTCATTTCTAAAAAAGACAGCTACCCACTGGGGCTGTGTGAAGATAAAATGAATTGATACAGGTAATATGTTTAGAACCACGCCTGGCATAGAGTAAATGCTCAGTAAGTTTTGTTTGTTTTTTGAAGATTGTTGTCACAAGGTGTGTGTGCTCCCGAGAGAGAGACAGGGAGAGGAAAAAGGAGAAATCTCTCCCCCACAGGCATGGCCACTCTGCAATCCCTCCTCCTCCATTCTCCTCCTGGGATTTTGGGCACCCACACATATAGGTTCAGTGTGAGTTTCAAGCCGCCAGGTCTGGGCCTTGAACTGTGCTTGGCCATGTGGGAGTCCAGAGCCTTAACCATCATGCCATCTGCTGGCTCCAATAAACATTATTAACAAGGTTGTTACCGTTATTTCCTGATAGCAGAGCAGAAGCACAGAAAGGTAAAGCTACTCAACGTGTAGTAGACCCTTGTTCCTGTCTATCAAGAGTTCCAGAACTTTCCACTGTTCTTAGTAACCTGCGGGCTCTGGGCCGAACCCAGCACATTAACAAAGGTGGGAGAGTGAGAGGGTGCTGAACCAAGAGGGTACTTGGTAACCAAAGCACTGGAGAAGCCCCTCCACATCCCTGCTTGGGCGAGGGCTAGGACTGGGGTTGCAGGCTGAGAGTCGTTCCTCTTGGCTGGGTGGCCTTCAGCTCAGGAACACAGCATAAACCATGCTGTTTACACCTGCTGTGCCTAGATAGATGATGGCATGCCTGGCTTTCTGCTTAGGACAGGTTCCTGGAAAGGGAATTATGGAGTCAAAGATTACAAACTGTTTTTTGCCTCATGGTGCAGTGGGCCAAATTGCTTTCTGAAAAAGTTGTACCAATGTTTACTGACAGCGACGAATGGTACTAAAGAGGGCTGGTCTTCACCCTCACAGGAAGGAATATTTTCTCTTAAAAATACATCTCTAACAGATTGACAGGCTAAAAACAGTGTCTCAACGTCATTTTAATTTGCATTTCTCGAGTGTCCAGATAGAGTAAATGACCTCTCCTCACGTTTATTGCCAACTTACACTGTGTGCTTGTGTACCTAGGTGTGAGGGTTATGTCATTGACCTACTCGTTTCTGTTTGGTGGCCCTTTTGAAGATTTCTTACTGATTTGTAGGTACTTTCATATTTTAAGATTATTTACTCTTGTTTATTACAAATATGTTCTCTTGTGGTCACTCACTTTTTAAATCCTTTTCTAGTGCATGTGTGAATTTTTAAAAACCGTTTAGTTTTAAAGCTAACATTTAACGCTGATACTGACCTTTTCTTTTGTGATTTCTGCCATAGCTTTTATGCAATTTCCGTCACATCCCTCTCAGACAGTGCCTTATCAAACAGAAGCGCTAGTCCTTGTGCTATTAAGAACCCTCAGGGCCACCCTGCCCTAGAATCCCTGCCACCTCTGGCCACTTCCATCCTGACATCAACAAGACACGCTTTTCCAAATGGTCATTTGCCTTTTTTTCTGTGGTAAGTCTAAAGCACCATGACAGATACGCTGATCCCTATGACCCAGGTTTTGTGCAAGCATTATTGGGATCACTTCCACAAAGAGATGCAGGCCCTTTATTTGTATTGTTTCAAAGACACTCCAAGCTGAGTCTCTGTACCCCACACATCAGCATACCAGACTGTGAGCTGAGAGCCACTGCCAGCCGTGGTTGGAGTCCATACCTGGTTGGCCTGAAAACACACTGCACGTGTACAGGGCCCAGGATGCTGGAGGACTGGGAGAAGGGGATCACGACAGCAGATTGGAACCCCATGGAGGGTGACGCTCTCTCACGCACACACATGAAAAACCACATATACATGGCACTGCCAGCCCTTCATTGGTGGGGAGTTCAGTGCACCTCCGATACATCACATTCTACTGCTCCCCACTGAGGCTCGGCTTCCACTTGCTTCTCATTCACGTGATTTTACACATCAGAAGAGTTGGATGTCATAGGAAAACTTTACAACTTGCCATCTATTTCTCTTCCAAAGCAGCTATAACTATTGCAAAAAAGTTAACCTGATTCCTGAATACCCGATCTTGTTACAGAAAGGCCATATAATCATCATTACTAACAACAGCTTACAGGACCAGCAAATGGTGTAATGGTTACGTCACTGCACTCCTACTTAATTGACGAGGGTTTGAGTCTCAGACCCAGTGGCTTAAAACTCACGCTAGGTGTGTGTGTGCCCAAAATCCCAAGAGAAGAACGGAGAAGTGATTGCAGAGTGTTCGTCCCCTGTGGGAAGTGACTTCTCACTTTCCCTCTCTGTTTCTGTCTCTTTCAGCATGCCCTATAGCACAAAACTTTAAAAAAAAAAAAAAACAAACAAAAAAAACTAAAATTACTAACAAAATAACAAGATATGGGGTACACAGCTAAAATGGATGGAGAATATGATCAGGTTTAAGACAAGAGTAAAAATAGGCCCAGTAGGTGGCATGGTGGTTAAAGGCACTGGACTCCCACATGGCCTACCATGGTTTAAGTCCTAGACCTGGCGGCTTGCTCATGCTTTCTGGTCAAAATTGAAAAATGATGATAATAAATATATCTCTTTTTTTTAAGAGTAAAAATAATGTGACTACTAAAAACATTTACCTCTTCACACAGGTTTAAAATTTAAAGGGTAAACACTAAAAGTTTGGACAAATAATATGTATATCTGAAAAACAATGGTGGCAGTGGGAAGAAGAGTGACCATGGAAAATGGTATTAATCTAATAGAAAGCAAAATAAATAAATAAAGATAGTAAATGAAAAATGCAAATAATATATAAATAAAACCATGTCAGTCATAATAAATACAGATCGATAAAACTTCCGTAATAAAACACAGAGATTAGTGGGCTGGACTTTTTAAAAACCCCATCAAATGTTATTTACAAGGTATAACTGAACTGTAAGGACAAAGTAAAGTTGAAAGTGAAGGATGGTGGGGTAGATCAACTCATTGGTCCCAGTTCTTCACTCCTGTCTTCCTCCACGCCCTCGCCCCATTGCCTCCTTATGAACGGCCTCGTCACCTACCCCAACTCCCTCTGGCTTGCTCACAGAACTTACTTCAGCCAATAGCATGGGCCAGAAATGACAGGGGGCCAGTTCTGGGAGCTAACCTTAAGAAACTGCACCTACTCTCTAACATGTTCTTGCAACTTTATCCTTGCCATGCGATCGCCTGCCATTGAGCTACCGTCTCGGCAGCACAGACACCAAATAAACACGGGTAGGACAGCGGTCCCACTGCCAGCCCACAGACCTCCAGTGACAGACAGAGCCACACAGCACAGCTTACATCAGCAGAGCACAGCTGACCCGTGTTCTGCTCTTCTATTTCAGATGCCCTGCGCTTACTTGGCATAATAGGGAGACAGAAGGCCTATAATCTCCTGCCCACCATTTGGAACCCTTGTTTTGTATAAGGTACTTTTGTAGCTTGCTAATCTCCCGGACCAGGAGCCTTTTGCAATGGTGGGCTTTATGGGATAGATTCCACTTCCCAGTGTCATTTTTTGTCTTTTCATCTTTCATGCTCTTACAATCACAGTGACTTATCTGCATGCATTTTTGGTCAGTTTGCCCTAGAACACTGTGGGTGCTGTCTGGTCCTTGAGACAGTGGTTCTCATTTGTTTCAAAGCATTTGAATGTAGCGATCAACATCCGTTTGCTCTAATAGCCTGAGAATGATGAATTCTACTGGTCCACCATTTTCTTTCATCCGCTAAGTTTACCTTTGGCATCAATTAATGACTCCTATCAATTTTCCCCTCCAATATATCCACTTTTCCCTAGTTTTAGAGGTTCATACAATGTTTAACAAATCTCTCTTGGCCACATGAACTCTGTAAGCTGTCCATGTTCCTCATTTGGCTCTTTCCATTTTTGGAAAGATACAGCCTTCTAGTAATAACCACTCTGCTTCTGACAGATAGTCATGATGTAAATTTAACGAAAGCTCATTTTGTTGGCACACTTTTTGCTCACATGACGCAACACAACACAGGAGTACGTGGCAGTAGCATTCGGCAATGCACAAGAACCTGAAATAGCACCTGGTGGTTGCTGTGAGTTTCCACCAAAGTACAGGGAGAAAAAGAGTCTCAAAACTGTCGTAGGGAGTTCAAGCCAAATCATATTTCTATGAAAAATTGATGTAGCATCAAACACGATGTACCCTTAAACATTTCAGTGAGCTCGTGTTATGAAAGATGTAAGCCTTCTGTTTTATATCTGCGACACAGTGAAAGTTCAGGAGCGTCTGAACGTCTGTCTTATTACTGAGACGCCTAAATGGCCATCCTGAATTTTCAAAAGTCACATAAAAAAAATGGATTTGTGATATGAAGAATGCATTGATTTTCTAGCATTCTGTCTCAGGAGTGAAAAAAAAAATGAGAGGAGCAGTATTTTAAAGAGCCATCGGGTGCAATGTTTACGACAATAATAAAAACTTTTAATAGAAAATGTTCTGAAAGACATGTGAGTTCTTGTACTCGTTATGAAAACAGGACTAGGGTACTAAGTTTATGTAGTGAGAAGCACTCGTTTAGGAATGGACTGATGCTTTCAAGCAACCACAAGTAATTTATAAGCAAAACAGAATGTCGAGTAGCAATAGGAAAAAACTGAACATCACAGTTTTTGTTCTCAACTTGACATAATCTAGTTCAGTTCACGCCAAGTAGCAACCTCAAGGCTATTCAGAGAAGTTGTGATCATGTTTTACTTCAGAAAGGTAAAGGATTCCCCAAGGCCTCCAACTTGATTGATTTGGTTGTAGGCTTTGTCGCAGCCAGACAGCCAAGTGAGGTGGGCTGACCCGGGGCCCAGCATCATTGTTGCTGGCCCACAGAGCTTCTAGGATTTTGCTTTAAAGTTTGTTATTCCATTTCATCCTAATTCTCCACTCCCATTGCCTTTCTTCAGAGGCAGCCATTCTTATGCATTGTCATTTTATTTCCACCTTTTCCCCTTTATTTTTTTATACTGAATCCATTCTAATATATTTTCAAGCACCCATCTAGTTAATAATTGCCGTAAGCCTATTGTATGCTGGTTCCGAGGCCAGAAATGCAACAGCGAAAGAAACAAACAAAACCTCTGCCTCCCTGGAGTTAATATTCTAATGGGGAATGTTTGGTAAAAAGATCTAGTAGTAAATATCATTATAGAGTGATAATTAAAGAGTGATTAGTACTGTAGAAAAACAAAAAGGCAAAGAAGAGGAGGAAACGCTCCGGGCGAGGGTGCCATTTTCAATGAGATGGCCAGAAAAAGGGCTCACTCATGAAGTGACGTTTGAGCAAACGTTTTAGGAAAGTGAGCAAGTGAGCCACGCAGACCCCAAGAGATGCCCTCGGGGACAGCAAGCAGCAAGACTCTAGTCCTTTCCTCCCACCACGACCAGTGGGCCCTGCCACGCGCCTCCCATACTGAACTCCTGAATTCCCCAGAGATGGACTGCTCAGGGCCCTGTGGAGAAGCTCACTGAAGAACGTAGCCTAGAAGGGGCTAGAAAGTGGCACAACAGTAATGCAAGTGGACTCCACGGGAAGGTCCCGGGTTTGCATCCCAGGGCCTTCTTGTCCACATTACATAAATGTGTGCCTGTGATCTGTGCCTTTAGGTTGGAGGGTGTATCATACATATGAGGACCCTATTCGGGATCCTTTGTCATGCTAATGAAATAAATAAACTTTAAAAAATAGGTCATACCCAGAAAGAGTTTGATGGGGTTTAGGGCACATACACAACTCAACCAAGTATGAGGTGTGCTTCAGATTTCTCTCTGGAATAGCCATATTGGTCCACACCACTAGCAGCCCATGAGGGCCATCCATGTCCGCCATAGGCTTCACCCAGATTTTGTTTTGTTTTGTTTTGCCAGTATGAGAAAGATAACAAAATGATTATTTCACTGTTTTGGGGGTTTTTTTTATTGTGGTAAAAATACTGTGTCGTCCGAAAAGTCATGATGTTTTTTCTATGCAAAAATGTGTCGTGTGTTTCCAACGACCCAATATATGGCATAAAATTTGCTTTTACTTCTTTTAAAAAGAATTATTTTATTTATTCATTTATTTTAATTTGACCAGAGAATGGGAGAGAGAGATAGAAAGTGAGAAAGCAAGCGACCGGGTCCAGGACTCAAACCACAGTCAGCCATATGGGAGTCCAGCACCCTTCACCACTACACCACCTGCCGGACCTGCCATCATTACTTTTAAGTGTACAATTTGATAGCATTAGTTGCATTTATGAATAAAACACCACTATTCTCCATTTCCAAAATTTTTACCATCCCAAACATCGTGGGTTTTTTGTTTGTTTGTTTTTTAGTTTTGTGCTATAAGGCACCAGAGACAGAGAGAGAGAGAGAGAAAGCACTCCCAGGTGGGATGACCATGCTGCAATCCCTTCTCCAATCTCCTCTTAGGATTTTGGGCACACCCACATAAAAGACAAACATGTTTTTCAAGCTATTGGATGCAGGACTGACCTGCACAGTCGACCATATAAGATCTGATGCCTTACCCTCCACACTACCAGCTGGCCCCATCATTGTTTAAGTTTATTTTATTTTATTTTATTTTATTTTATTTTATTTTATTTGAGAGAGAGAGAGAGACAGATATATACACTTGAGAGTCTGTCCCACATCACAACCCTTCCCCAGCCGCCCAGCCAGCTAGGACCCTGGTCACCCACAGGCACACCCAGAGTACTCAGCTTGCCCTGGGATCTGGAAGCACGCCTCCCATGTGGCTTCAGTAGCTCACAGCACCATCCGATTGCCTGCGCCACGCCATCGCAGCTGGGCCATGAGGCTTTTTCATTCGAATCATCTTTGAATATCTCTCAATAAATTCACATTTGACTTTGCCATATTTTCATTAAAAAAAATTAAAGTAGTAAAAGCAGGTCTCTGTCCTAAGAGTACCACTGCTTAGGAGTCAGGCAGCCTTGGATTTCAATCTCAAATCTTGCCTTCCTGACTGAATTACCCTGGGAAAGTTCATCTCTCTGAGCCCTCGTTTTCTTACCTTAGAACAGAGAGACTAGTACTGACCCGTTGGCTTTCTTCCAGGTGTTAAATGAGATGCTATATGAATAGGGCTCATGACCACGGCCAGCAGTGCTTGGTACACGGGTATTGGCGCCGTGGTCACTCATGAATAGCGAAGCAACGATTCATTATGTCACCTTCTCATCAGAACCTGCCCTCACTCCAATGGTGGGGCAGTTGACTCTCCATGGGGCCGTACCATCCTTACCACCAATGGACCTACACTCAGGATTTCATGGAGGAAGGAACAGGACTGAGAAATCATTTCAATGAAGAACCCAAAGAAGTAGAGGAGAAAAAAAGACGAAATACTATTCAAACTATAATTAACCTAAGGAGCCATCCCAGGACCTGCAGATGAGGAAGAAGATCCTCCTGTGCTGCTCAAATGGAAGAAAATCCTCCTGCGGGCTGCGGGAGTGCACAGTCCCCAGCAGGAGGAGAAATGGTTCTTTGCTCTGTCTGCCCCGTTGGAAGAGGGCGACTTCACCACACCGACAGACTCTGCAGTCTCAAGGACGGCCAGATGTGCTTCCTCCTGGTCTGTTTTTCTAAAATGTTGTGATGTGTTACTGCACGTTTTGGGTCTGAATACCTGAGGTTTAATTGATGACACTAATTTGTAAATTACAAAACCCGGCAGATTTCACCTCTGATGCGAGCTATGCATCAGCAGTTTTTCTGAAACATGAGTCAAGTTTTGCTTTCCACTATTATTATCTTGTGTCCTGTTACTAGCAGCATTTACTACGGTCATTTCATGAAGCTTGCCAATGTGCAGAAAAGACTGAAGCAAAACAAAGCAAAGAAATGGCATTTACGTGTAGGAAAAATAAGGATTTTCGATCCAAAAGTGAGTGTCCAGTGAGATAAGCTTGGTGGTGTTCAGTTTTCTTTCTTTAGGCAGCTGAAGCCAGACGTTCGCTTAGCAGTTGAAAACGAATGATATATCATTGTCTCTAAGTAGTTTTTAAAACGTATTTTTCACTTTTTGCTTCATCATCTAAGTGTTCCTCGTCTACTTTTTTAAATACCTAATTTAGGATTTGCTTACTGAAAATGTGTACTTTGGGCTAGAAAAGAATATTTAAAAATCCTTACCCCCAAAAAAACAAGTGGGAGTGGAAATTTGAAAGAGGACCGCCTAATTCAGCACTAAAACCAGTGTGAGGAGCAGCGTGTGTGTGTGTGTGTGTGTGTGTGTGTGTGTGTGTGGTGTAAAATGTGCTTTTCAAAGTGTTGAGAGGTGGATGGGAATGTTTGATCAGCTCCTCTGAGAAGAGAAAGGTGCTTGGACTGCTTGCTTCTTCTTTGGAATAATTTGGAAGGGATTTGTGATGCAGAAAAACTTAAGGGAAAAAGGATATCCTTTCTGTGTGGTGGAAAATTTTTGAAAAAAAAAAATTGCCTCATTCCAACAAGGTATGTCTGATGAATTACTAAGCTTTGTATCTAGTGGCTTCCCCACTCAATATTTTAAAGGGTTAACATGTATTTGTCATGAAGAAACTACAATGCATATTGTGGCCATGTAATCTGTCTGTGCACATTCCAGTTTTAAGAGTTGGGATGGGGCTGGGGTGGTAATTGGCCTCCTTAGAAACAATTTTATACATGTCTATAAAACAATATTATATGTATGTATCTATGCAATTATACTAAGTTGTGCTAAGCTATTAATATTAGAACTGAATTTTCACTGTTTAATTCAACTTGATTATGTTAAAGAGTATGACATTTGTGTAGAATTATAAAGTAATTAAGGATCTTGCCTTTCTTTAAACTTGGCTTCCGGTACGGAATACGATAACAACACGGCTTTTGCTTATAATGATAGAACACAAAAGCAATATAGCACATTGTTTAATTCAATAGCAGTATGAGCTCTGGACACATTGATGCTAAATTTAAAGATTATTTAGCGTGGACCTAGCCTTCTTTCGGTTCAGGCAGATCTCGGTGGAATGTGGCTAGATGCGTAATTCCACGTCTTGTTTACTCTGGAAGTGTTTTCTGAGTCTGAATGCTCTGGTTACTGATAAGCCCAAGAAGGGGCTGGCATTGTTAAGTCTACCACTGTAGCTCAACTTTGCACAGGGAAACAGGACACGAAATCTCTCTCAAGCATGATTTGTGTCAAGCCAGTATAAACACGAACTAAATGCCTTAAGCGCAGGTTAAACAGGGAGGATAAAATGGAGTAATTAGTCACGATACTTTGCTCCAAACAACCCACAGCATCTTTGCCATCCCCGAACACAGAGTGCAATTCAAGATTTTCTGTGGCTTTATTGTAAAAATAAAACCAGGCATTCTTGGCTATGGTGGTTGTTCAAAACCATGTGTGCTAAGAAAATAGGTTTTTTTTGTTTGTTTGGTTGGGTTTGGTTTTTTTTTTTTTTTTTTGCCATTACGTTGTGTTGCAATAAATTTGGAAGTTTTGGTGGTAGAGTTCTGAGGTTGTTTTTCCCTTGGTCTCCTGAAAGACGAAAACACCCTGCAGCAAGGCAGGATCAAACACTGTTTGTGTATTTTCTGTGTGTGTGTGTGTGTGTGTGTGTGTGTGGTAATCTCAAGTGGTGGCTACGCCGGTAGGAGAACTGGAAGCGCTCATCTTTTATTTATTGGATTAAAATAGCCTCTTCTGTAAAAGGGCTTTGGACAAAGAATTACAAGCCTATAAAGGCTGCATTTTTTACTACAGTGTTACTTTCCTAGACTAAGCTTTATTTAAATATATCTTATAACCTTGCCTCTGAAAAGGAAATACCTTAGCAACACTGGAAATTCATAATAGCTATCCTGAAATAGTTTTTACTACATGCATATTGTTTTAGAAGATCTAGTTATTTTTTTCTACACATTACTTATCTCAGGAAGAATCATTTCTTTCGGGGGGAACGAATACACTGGATTTGAGAATGGCTTATGGATACCCGGCATCCTGAGAACACATCACTCGTGCTGTTCTCGTCCGGGATTCCTGTGAGACAAGTTGCACACGGGAAAGCAGCGTGGTTCCCTGTGCAGAGTGGACTGCTGTGCTGAGCCGGGGGTCCTGCGTTACAGTATCAGTCCTGCTGTGGTTCCCTGGGAAAGGCAGGGAATGTTTCCTGATTGTTGTTTTCTCTTTGGAAAAACAAATAGCAAAACCTGTATACCCCCCTCCCAGGGTGGCTATTAGGTTCAATATTGACGCACAGCTCCCGGAGTCTGAATTGTAATAACATCCATAGAGATGTAATTTTTTGAGGCTGGCAGGTGGTGTGGTGGTTAAGGCGCTAGACTCCCATCTGGCTGACCACAGTTCAAGCCCTGGACCTGGTGGCTTGACTTCTCACTCTCTCTGGATGGATGGATGAATAGGTGATAGAAACAAATATGAGAGTTTTCCACACATACTTGAGGAGAGGTTGCACTGGGAGGAATTAATGGCCTTATAGTAAATGCTATGATCGTCAACGTGCTCCCACGTGCGCCCTCTCCTCTCCTCACTCCTGCTTGGAGGGCTGAGACAGATACCGGCAGCAGCATGTGCAGACTGAACCCGGAAGTCTTTCAGGACAAGGGCACTGAGCTGTGTGACTTTGGGGATGGTCCTCAACATCTGTGTCTCTATTTCTTCACACGCAAAATGAAGTTGGACCAGAGAGTCTCTAAGTGCCCCCTCACCATCTTATGGTTCTAGTCTATGGAGGGGCACTGGCAAGATGTGGTCAGGTCTGTTTCATTTTTGAGACTCTGAATTGCAAAATGAAGCCCCACTAAAACACCACTAACTCTATGGCATATTTTACATACATCTACCTAATTGAAAACTTGAACATATACCAAAGTGAGATTTAATAGAATTATGTCCTTTGCCAGCCAAGCTGAGGAGATTGTGTTTGTGTATACACGCACACGTATACACCCATCCATCCATAGAGCACTGGGTACAGTGTGACAAGTTGGATGACAGACTTCTTCCCATTCTGTAGAGTATCTCTGTGACGGTCTGCATAACCTCATGTGGAGACGATGCCAAAGTATCTAAATTTAAAGCCTTCTTGTGAGGCCAAGGCTGAATGGCCCTCCTGGGCTGTGTGTCTTATGAGGGTTGTTAGGCAAGCGTTCTTAAATGCATTAACGTTGGCAAAGTGCTTACAGTCTCTGGGCCTCAGTTTTCTCCTCTATAAAGGGGGTCTGTTATTAGTGCCCACCTTCACGAGTTGTGACAAAGAGCTTGGATTGGTGCCTGGCACTTTGATGATACCCAGATGTTAACAGATACTAGTTTATATACTCCGTGACCAGAATAAAATACTAGATCGGCTTTGAAACCATCAGTAATCATCTTCAAACTCTTCAACATTAACTCTTTGAATATGGTATGCACACAAATATGTGGAATCATGTGATATTCAGATCATTATTAGAAACTAGCTGTCATCTCCCTACCCAGAGGACCTGAGCTAATCAGTGGATCAGCAAATGATAAACAAGAGAAGCAATTTTTATGATGGCTGTAATTTGAGAAATCCCAGAAGCTCCCCTCCAGCTGCCTTAAAATGAGTCTTCCTGTGGTTTGCAGAAGGCAGTGAAATTCCTGGTCCTCTGAATACTCATAGCATGAGAAAGAACATGCAGAGGGAACCTGCTAGTTTTTATAGGCATGAAAGTTTCCTACTCAAGTTGCAGTGAACAGCTTCTGTTCTTTCAGAAAATGAGTGAAGAAAGGAATAAAACACCAGGAAAATTTAGGATATCGAAAATTATTTTTTGAGTTTTTTTTTATATAGGGTGCATGCACTCACCAGAAAGACAGAGACAGAGACAGAAAGTGAGAAATCACCCCCCAGGGGGGATGACCATGCTGTAATTCTTCTCATTCATCCTCCTCTCAGGATCTTGGGCATGCACACACATGTGCCCGGCATGAGTTTAAGCCACTGGGTCCAGGACTCAAACTGCAGTTGACTACATGGGAGTCCAGTGAAATAGCCAATATGCTAACTGCTGGTCCCAAGAATGACTTTCTTGATAGTGATGGCTATTTTTTAAAAAAGATTTTTATTATTATTATTTTAATTTGACCAGAGAGAGATGGAGAGAAAGGGAAAGTGAGAAAGCAAGCCACCAGGTCTAGGACTTGAGCCTCAATTGGTCATGTGGGAGTCCAACACCTTAACCACACCACACCACCTGCCGGCCTGATAGTGCTGAATTAAAATCTTAATGAAAAATATACATACACAAATTTCAGTCATTCTGGGGTCATTTAGGTGAGTTCCTGTCTGCAGACCGGAAGGTGAAAGACTGGAGGGAAGGCTACGCCCCCAGGACTGTTTATTGCATTTTCCTATGATTATCTCATCCATGAAACAGACAGCGGATGCTGGATTTAGAGTTTGTTTTTAATCAGCTGAAAGAGGGTTCTGCTTTGACAGACTGCAAGCCTTAAGGAAACCCCTAGAGACTATCTGAAATGCTGGGAAGTGCACAAGGCAGGCACCGTGATGCTCTGGGTTGAACCACCTATAAAAATTCCTGCAGGCCGGGAACCAGCAGTTAGCATAATGACTATGTCCCTGGACTCCCATGTAGTTGACTACGGTTCGTGTTCCAGACCCGGTGGCTTAAAACTCACGCCGGGCACATGTGCGTGCGTGCCCAAGATCCTGAGTGGAGAATGGAGGAGAAGGGATTGCAGCGTGACCATCCCCCCCGGGGGTGATTTCTCACTTTCTGTCTCTATGTCTCTCTCTGTCTGTCTGGCGAGCGCACGCACCCTATAGCGAAAAACCTCTCAAAAAAAAAAAAAATTCCTGCAAGTGGCATAATGGCGACATCACTAGACTCCCATGTAGTCGACTGTGGTTCAAGTTCTGAACCTGGCAGCTTCAAACACGTCGTTTCTCATGTTGGGTACATTCTCTTTGCATGCCAAATGATATATAGCAATCGAATGTTTAAAATAAAATGGAAAAACAAAAAACAAAAAACACGCTAGGCATGTGTGTGTGTGTGAGTGCCCCAGATCCCAAGAGGGGGATGGAGAAGGGATTACAGTGTGGCCATCCTCCCCAGGGAATGATTTCTCACTTTGTCTCTCTGTCTCTCTGACAAGCACATGTGCTCTATAGTAAAAGTCTCTCTTTTACAAAAAAAAAAAAAAAAAAAAAAACCACCCACCAGGCCAGCCTGTGTTGTGAGGGTTAAGGCAGCTAGGTCCCACATGGCTGACTGCAGTGTTAGAGTCTTGGATCTGGTGGCTTGAGAAATACACCAGGTGCATGTGCACATATGCCCAAAAATCTGGAAAGGAGGGAGAAATAAAGAACGGATTGCAGCATGACCGTGCCCACAGGAGGTGCTATCTCGCTATCTCTATCTATCTATCTATCTATCTATCTATCTATCTATCTATCTATCTATCTATCTATCTATCTTTCTCTCCAGCAAGCACATGTGCCTTTTGGAAAGATTTAAAAAACAACAAACAAAAACAGAAAGCAACTATCCATCATGTGGCAACCTGCAGAAGGGAGATCTCCCCACAGCAGCTACTGAGACCCAGCTGCAATCTATTGCCACACTCCCAAGTCCAGCCCAAGGCAGACAGGTGCACTGGGCTCACAGATGCCACGGTCCTTTTCCAAGTCTAACCTCCCAGCCAGTCTGGCAACAACAACAATAAAAATCAGTTTGGTTTAGACTCAAATTAGAGGAATATTTTGTGTTTGTGCTTTATTTTGGACTTGTAATTTTTTAAAAGTACTTAGATCCATTTCTATGTTGTATTTTTTCACTGCATTGTTTCATATGCATACATACATTTTTAAGAATTAAATTCTAGATGTCAGTTCTTAGCCATTCGATCAGCCCAGTTGTACTCCTTTCTATAAGCTTTTCCTGAGAATGGGCCAAAGATCCTTCTAAATCTCTGAGCAGAGAATAAAGGAAGGAAAGTCCAGAATTGTTCCTGTACTGGTTGCCATGGTTAATTCTGGTTGCTATAACAGTCTATAACCACAGAATAAGAGGCTTCAACAATAAGTACTTCTTTCTCACCGTTCTGGAGGCTGGGATACTCAAGCTCGAGGTGCTGGCAGAGTCAGGGTCTGGGAAGGGCTCATTTCCTGGTTCACAGACAGCTCTCTTCTTGCTTTGTCCTCACACGATGGAAAGAGGGTGAGAATAGGGCACTGATCTCGTTCATGAGGGCCCCACCCTCAGGACCCAATTACCTCCCAAAGACTCTACTTCCTGATATTGGGTTGTTGGAAAAGTCATGATGTATTTTTGTGTAGAAAGAATACGTCATGACTCCAAAAATACGCCATGACTTTTCCAAAAACCCAGCACATTGAGGGATAGAATTTCAACATATAAATTTGGGGGGGCAGGCCTGAACATTCAGTCCATCTCACTGGGGCCCTGGAAGAACTCAACCAAATGGCACTCACAGACACGTCTGGCTCTGTCTCAGCCGTTCAGATTGCTCTCACAAAATGTCGCAGACCACAGAACTATAGAAATAAGTTCCTATGTCCATTTATATAGTGAGATCAAGGCACCAGCAGATCTAGCATGTGGGGAGGGCTAGCTTTTTGGTTTCTAAGATGGTATCTTCCTGCTGTACTGTCACATAATGGTGCCTCTTTTCTCACAGCACTAATCCCACCCATGAGTTCTCTCCCCTCGTATCCTAATCTCCTCCCAAAGGCCTTACCCTCCCAACACTACAGGCTCAGGGGTTAGGATTTCATCACTGGAATTTGTCAAGGGGTAGAGGGACCTACAAACATTCAGACCATCACAGATCCCTTTACCAGAAGTCCAAGAATCAACCCATGGCCAAAACGGATTCGTGTCTTACTCAGAGATCCAACTAGTCGCTTTATCCCTGTTAATTTTTACAAGAATGTCTAATTTTGCAAGATGGTGAAGATGATGGTACTGGTAGTTGTAATGATTTCTTTCTTTATTTTAAAATTGTTTTATTTAACTTTATTTATTTACTTATTTAATTTGACCAGAGAGAGACAGAGCAAGAGTGAGATAGATACAGAGAGAAAGTGAGAAAGCAAGCCGCCAGGTCTGGGACTCGAACCGCAGTCAGCCATGTGGGAGTCCAGCACCCTTAATCACCACACCACCTGCTGGCCCCGGTAGTTGTAATGATTCACTACCATCCCAGCCACAGTAATAATAATAATGTTAATATTTATGGAGCTATTCTCACGTGCCAGACACTATTCTAAGCCCTTTTCACACATTAAGTCTTCTAAATCTAAGCAAACATAGGAGGTGGATTGTCACTGTCCTCATGACACAGATGAAATCCCTGAAGCACTTAGAAGCCCAGCCAATTGTCCGGGGTCACTCAGCTAGCAAGGGACTGGACTCAGCTTTGAATTCAAGAAGTCTAGCTGTGCGCTCAGGCCCTGAAACCTACCAGGCAACAAGGACGCGTGGTCCTGAAGTGTTTTCATTCATTTTTAACGCATTTCTTCCATGAATGAGAGACATCACCCTCAATAGGGTGTTGATGCAGTGATCCACCCCCACCTTCGGCCAGCCCTGATCGTGGGCAAGTGCTTGCAAACCTGGAACTTTCCTGTGTTTTCACCAGAGGCACCACCCTCCAGTCCCCAGTCCGGGTTGCTCTATCACTGCACTAGATGAGTCTTTGCCATCCCTGAATACCTAGTTTGTAAGCCAAGTAAAACTTCTAAGAATAGTATTTCTCCTTTCAAGCAGAGATACCTTAGTAAGAATGATGGAGGGTGTAGAGGCAAGGGAACTCCCAGGAGGTTTGTTGGGGAAGCAGGGCTTTTATTTCTGTCATTCTTGGATCATGTCCAGAAGGAAGAGTCACTTTTGAGGCGTGTTGGGAAGATCTGACTCTGGGGTGGGTGGAAGGCCAAGGAGCAGACTTCCTCACAGAGCCCTCTGAGTTGCAGGTCGCCCAGAGGTTTCCTTTATCTCCCCTCAAGGGCTAAGGTTGTCACAGAATCACACTTCCTTATGACTCAAACTGCTTCAGAAAATCACTGCTTTTGATGAGTCTCAACATTGACAAGTCTCTAGTAAAAATTTCTCAAATTCTTTCCCTTAGCTGGAGAAAGGCTAAAGTTTTGTGTGGACATGCAGTGAAATTTCATAAACGCCACCCTTCGGGCTATGGTGAGAAGGAGCTCTTTCTACATTCTTTCTTCTCAGATTCAAAAAGAAAACAAATATACCCTTGAGGGGGAACCCTATGTGTGTATAGTTTCTGGGGGATCAGGTCACTGGTATTTAATGCCCAGTGAATTTCCACCCTGGGTTCCTTTGTGACCCAGACAGAAAAAACATGCTTTCGACATAAAGGTGTGAGTCGACTTGCCTGGACCGGCTCTGCCCGTGTAATACGGTAAGCAAATCCAAACTTCAAAAGGTGAAAGGAATTTGGGGAAGTGGAGATGGTATTCAATGACAACAACAAACAATATTTACGGGGCCACCTCCATGCAGCACTCACGATTCTGTCAGGTTGGAAGGAGAAAGCACAATAGCTTTGGCGGTGTACTAGACAAACACTCAGGAGGCCTCGCGCTGATGTGGGCTGTGAAGAACACAGGACGGCGGGAGAAGGGGCTGCAGAGAGAGGGAGAAGTGGGCAATGATCTGCATCGCACGGTCAGGTCGATGTCTGCTAAGGAGATGTTTGAACTGAGAGCCGTGAATAACCCCTGGTAGGTCCCTGGAGGGAGAGTATTCCAGGCAGGGGGAAGGGCCGTGTGAAGGCCCTGAGTAGAACCCATTTGGTGGCAGGTGTCCCTGGAGCAGGCTGAACAAGAAGGATGAGAGCAAGGGTGTGCTTCGGGGCCAGGTGTTGGTGCTGTGGGAACGCAACTAGACCCACAGGGGTTGGGTCCTGGTTTGGCATCCAAGGAAGGGGCCTTTCTGAACATGTGGGGTACACACATCGTCTTTCCATCCTCGTGTGAGTGTGTGTGTGTGTGTACACCCATGACCTGGGCCAGCTGGGACTGGATCACAGCATGAAAAGTCTGTTGCTCTCTTTCTCATGGAAAAGGAAATCATGTTGATAAACTTAAAAAAAAAAAAAAAAAAAAAGGTGCTTTGGACAAGCAGACACAGAGGGCACCATCCCAAAGCCCATGGTAGGTCCACTAATATTTCAGACCATGTGCAGTATTTTGACAAAGACCTTGCTCACATCACATTACATCTCCTTAAAAAACACACTTAAGGGAACCAGCAGTTAGCGTAATGGCTATGTCGTGGATTCCCACGGAGTCGACCACGGTTCACGTCTCGGACCCGATGGCTTAAAACTCATGCCGGGCACGTGTGTGTGCGTGCCCAAGATCCCGAGAGGAGACTGGAGGAGAAGGGATTGTGGCATGCCCATCCCCCCTGGGGGATGATTTCTCACTTTCTGTCTCTATGTCTCTGTCTGTCTGGCGAGTGCATGCACCCTATAGTGAAAATCTCTCCCCCACCCAAAAAAAAAAAACACACACACACCCTTAAAAACGAAAATACAAAGCTTGGTGGTTCATCCCACATGTCCAGGCTGAGGGGGTATGAGGACCAGTCTCTTCAAGTCCACAGTGGAAGTGGGGACAGGGAGGAAAGAGCCAAGTGACAGAAGGCCCAAGTAGAGTGGCAGTGTTGTCAGCTGGCTTCCGGTTTCTGGGGCTGGTGGGGCTTTACAGTTGTTCGTTGTTCCCACAGGGAACAAGAGCACTTCCATGGCTTCTTCGAAGATGCCCCCCATTTTGTTGGGGATCCCTCACCTGTATCTGCTCTGGCTGGGGGTTTACAGTTCTCTCCTCCCCAAGCACCTGGTGACTTATGTCAGGTACCTTCTGCTGCTGTTCCCTCAGCCGCCAGGTCCCTGGCTTAGGCAGGATCGGAAGCAGTCCCAGACTCGCTCTCCCCGCTATGTAGTTGTCACAAGCTCCTTCCTTGTCCTGCAGAGGACAGTCATGAATTAGACACCAGTCCACTGTGCCAAGCCCGAAGGGGTTACTGGGCCCCCACACTGAACTTCCAAAGGAGCCAGGATTCCTAGCTGACCGCCTCCCTCCAGACTATAAGAGGGGATAGAGAACTCAAGAGGAACTCAGATAGGAGAGCAAGAGTTTCTCAGGAAAACTTGTTGAATTTCCCCTCCTCTTCCCTTTCCCTAGATGCAGAAGGGGAGTAGGGGTCCCCTCCAACTTCCACCCCACTTTAGGCAACGATGAGATGAACTTCAAGGAGAGTATTCTGGGGTTGGCCCCATGGCCTAGGGGTTAAGGAAGGAGGGCCCCACATGGCTGACCAGTGTGTGAATCCCAGCCCCAGGGTCTTGAAAAACACAGGGTACACGTGCATGCATGCCCCAAATCCTGACAGGATGGAGGAATGGAGGAGAGGGACTGCTGCATAATCACATTCTATGGGGGTTTTGGCAGTGGGGGAAGATGCTTTCTCTGTCTCTCTGCCTCTCTTGGGTGAGCACACACACCTTCTGGCAATTAAAAAAAGAAAGAAAAGAGCCCCCTCTGCAACATCAACGTGGTCCGCATCTAGGGTCTTGAGGCCTCAGCTGAAACTAATACAAAGGATCATCCCATCCTAACATCCCTTACACAGCCAACTACAATACGCTCGGATGTTTATTTAGATGGGTGTGCCGTGCCTGGTTAAACTTAAAATACTCCTGGTGCATCATTTACTTTAACATTTGTGTGAGAGAATTCTGTGAGTTCAGGCCCAAATATGACTTTTGAAAAATCCCTTGACCTTATAACTAAGACAACTTTAAAACACAATGTAAGCGTTTTACAGCATGTGTTTTAACTGTCGTCCAAGTTTTTCAAAAAAAGCCTAAGAGGGAACCAGCAGTTAGCGTAATGGCTATGTCGCTGGACTCCCACATAGTCGACCGTGGTTCGCGTCCCGGACCCGGTGGCTTAAAACTCACGCTGGGCGCATGTGCGTGCATGCCCAAGATCCCAAGAGGAGAATGGAGGAGAAGGGATTGCGGCGTGACCATCCCCCCTGGGGGGTGATTTCTCACTTTCTGTCTCTCTGTCTCTGTCTGTCTGGTGAGTGCATGCGCCCTATAGCGAAAACCTCTCCAAAAAAAAAAAAGCCTAAGATACATGCATCAAGGTAAAAAGTAAAATAGAACCATCCCATAAAGCAGAAAGATGGGGAACTGAGGCAGGCAATCTGAGGTCTGAGATACAATTTTGGTTCTGCTACCTACTCATTCTATAACCTGGGACTGCTTACTAAATTTCACTAAGCCTCAATTTTATGTTCTGAAAAATAGGGATAATAGTACTTATGTGACAAGATTACTATGATAATTAAATAAGATCACACATACATATGTAGTGTATATCATATTATAAGCATTTGGTAAGTGACAGTTATTACTAGAATGCATTCTTGTAAAAAATTTCTTTAATGTTATTTGTCATTATTATTTTTAATTTGACCAAGGAGATACAGAGACAGAGAGAGAAAAAGAAAGTGAGAAAGCAAGCCACCAGGTCTGGGACTTGAATGGCAGTCAGCCATGTGGGAGTCCATGCCGTTAGCCACCATGCCACCTGCTAACCCCTAGTTTTTGGAATGAATGCTAAACTTCTAAAATCTTCCAGGAAGAAGCAAAGAGACTAGTCCCACCTCATGTGACAGTCCATTCTACACTTGGGCCGAATAGTCAGGGAGGACATGCAGGGGGGCCTGAAGGCTCTTTTAGAGCTGGAAATGACCCAGGAAGTCCTCTGCAGAGTGAGACTGGGTGGCTCCTTTGGAGAACTCCATCTCCTGCCTTTAAATGACTGTTTCCGCAGGTCTCTGCCAGTTTCCAGGACTTCATTCTCCAGGGCTCTTAATTCCTCAACCGCAGTCACTGCCTCCCTACCCTGCAGTCTACCCAAGCTTCTGGTTGCTGGGGTTCGAGAATGTGCTTTAACCCATGACCCCATGCCGCCTTCTCAGGAGCTTGGAGCAAAGCCGATGGGAGGCACAGGTCTTGCAGACACACCCTCATCCCTCTTCCTATCTGAGCTGAAGCTAAGCCAGATCTGAAAGTGTGTTTTGTGTGTCAGAATTGAAGACAGACGAAAAAGCACAGAGTGTTCAGGCCAGTCGAGGCTCTGGGGATCACAGTTGAACGGAACCAAATACCCAGCTCCAAATTCACAGTAGACAGTCCCTTGGCAACCATAAACCTCAAAACCCAAGGGGAGGATCTCGCTGGGAGGAGGTAGAGCTAATCCAGTGTCAAACACATTAGGAAAAGAAGGTTCTGATGAGAGAAACTCATCCTCCAACCCTCCATGAGACTTTAACCCATGCCCGGTTTCCAGAGTAACAGGAGCAATCATGCCTTTTCAAAGGTGCCCCTCCCCTCCCAGCAGAAGGACGGGTCTCTGAACCTCTTCCCTTACACAGGATAAGTAACTTTTGGAAGGACTTCTTTAGAGCTCATTTGGGGGCATGCCTGCAAACCAGTATTTTTTCCCACTGGCAATATAAGATCTAAACTACCACTTCAGAAATGTAATTACTGTTTGCAGTCTCAGTAGAAATCCCCATTGGTCGAAGCCTTTGTGGATGTGGTAAGCATTACCATATGTCAGGTTCTTAACGAGGTACAAAATGACGGTCTGAATCACACACACACCAAAAAAGCCTTTCCCTTTTTGCTTTTCTGACATGTAAAAACATGCCACATGGTTTGAAGGGCCCCATAGCACAGGCATATACCAGAGGCTGGACGCAGAGCTGAGCTCTTTTGTCCACCCAACTGCCCACGAGTGAGGATCTCTGCTTTAGGATTCTGACTACATGTGCTGAGCAAAGTGCTCCTGCAGAGGAATGAGGCCATGTGTCTTTCATACCTCACTTATCAAAAAAAAAGTACATACAATGGGGCCATCAGGTGGTACAGTGGTGAAGGCACTGGATTTCCACAAGGCTGATCGTGGTTCAAGTTCCCGACTCGGCAGCTTGAAAATCATGCCGGGTGTGTGAGCGTGTGTGCCCAAAATCTCAAGAGAACGGACAAGGGACTACAGCATGATTTCTGACAAATGCGATTTCTCGTTTTCCTCCTGTCTCTCTCTGGCAAGTGCATGTGCCCTATGGCAAAGACAAAAACCTTAAAAAATAAAATGTACAATTTTTTGAGAGGTTTTTGCTATAGAGCTAGTGCACTCGCCAGAAAGAGAGAGACAGAGAGACAGAAAGTGAGAAATCACCCCCTGGGGGGGGATGGCAACGCCGCAATCCCTTCTCCTCCAGTCTCCTCTCGGGATCTTGGGCACGCACACACATGTGCCTGGTGCAAGCTTAAGCCACTGTGTCCGGGTCTCGAACCACGGTCAACTACATGGGAGTCCAGCGACAGCCATTACGCCAACTGCTGGTCCCAAAGTATGTACAATTTTTATGGGGACTTCCTCGGTTGGGATGTCAGTAAGCATAATGCTCTTTGAAATCCATTGGGAAGTGGATATTCTCAAAGGCCATCTTCCCTAGTGCTATCGGCATGTCAGGCCGGGCAGCTCTTGGTTGCAGGGCCGTCCTGTGCACTGCAAGGTGCTTAGTGATATCCCTGGCCTCTAGCAATGAGATGCCTGCATCATCTCCCACACCGCACCCAAGTTGTGACGGTAAAAAAGTTGTCAAACACTGTCAAAGTGTCCTGGGGAACAAAATCACCCCTGGGTATGAACCGCTAGCCTAAACATCTCAGGAAGCCCCATAGCACCATGCTGACAATATACTTTTGACATCACCCACTCCCATTTTTTATTCCCAGAGCATCCCAGACCTTCTTAGTGACTGCCACAGCTCAAAGGATTCCTGGCCACACATCTTCCCAGGGCCTTTCTTAGGGCTGGATATAGCCTCAGGGACCCCCGCCTTGGTGCTACCCAAAGACAAGGGCATGCATCCTTTCCATTTGAGTGTTTTCACCTCACTGCCGATCACGTAAAGAAAACAAGACATAACTAAAACAACAAACAGGAAAAGGGTTTTAATAAAAGCTGCAAGGAACAGAAACCAAGTCAAACAGGCCCATATTTAAAAGCTCAGAAACAGCTATGTCATGCACAGGAGACCGAGTCCAGCTGGACCTCCTTCAGACTGGAAGTAGGGTGTGGAAAGTGGCCAGAAACTAAGGCGTGCTCTCCCTGCCTCTCCCAGGGCCACACGCCTTGTCTTTTCCATCTTTCTGCCCTTGGCTTATTGGTCTTATCCAGGCCCCATATGGCCTATAGCTTGGCACTCATGGGTTTCAAGGCTTCCAGAGTCCTAATCCCCAAATCCTAAGGGAGATCTCAATAGGTGGAAGTTATATTTGCCTGCCAGATCGTAGGCTTTTGACCAGCTGAGTGACTTAAATTTCAGTGAGTATGTTTTCCGCATCTGACTGTAATACCTGAGCTGCTTACTTTAGGGAACTTAGGAGACTGAAACTATAAATGAACCAGGCTTCAGAAAGTGAAGAGTACTATACAAACAAGTAGTGGCATTTTTGTTTAATATCTTACAAAGCATAGACTGGTTTGAAATGTACATGAACAGTCATATACGGAGTTCAATATGGTGGAAAGAATACAAGATTGAGATGAAGAAAATCCGGGCTGTGTGACCTTAGTCAGGTCACCTCATTGCTCTGAATTACAGGAATGGCGATGTCCATTTTACATCAAGGGACTCCCAGGTGGTTCAAATGAAAGAACTGTTGAGAAGGCATTGCAGAGTCTAGCATAGAGCTATATATCAATAGCTGTAGTCTTCTCTAAGTTAAAACCTCTGTATGGACAAGCACTGTGAGTTAGGTAGCACTTAGGAATAGTCCTTCAGCTGCAAGCCAACTGAAAGGGAAGTTTATTATCTCATCTGACAGATAATCCCGAGGGGATCCAACCTCCTGGCATAGGAACTCAGAGCTCCAGCTTTGTTTCTCTGCAATTCACTTGGCTGCCCTTTTCCTCCTCCTATTAGCTTTTTCCTCAGCCTAACTTTTCTTCTGGTCACAAGATGGCAGCCAGCAGACCTAGAACAACTTTGTTCATTTCTGACAGGAGAGGCAATCTCTTCTGAAAACCATACTTTTTTTTTAAAGTTTATCTCATAAGAGACAGAGAGAAAGACAAGCACCTACCTCAATGAGGTCTCACACTACCATCTTCCCCCCAGTCTTCCCAACCAGCCAGCACCACAGGCATGCACACGTGGACCAAGCATGGATGGAAGAGGTCAACCCTAGAACTGAACTCTCATTTTTCAGTATGACTCCATTTTCACAGAGGGGTGTGCTAATCTAGGCCACTGTGTATGGGCCACATTTTTTCTGTCTGTTGTAACTCAACACACAGCCCACCTGGACTAGTAACTAACAATGATCACCTAAAGAGGGTGCTTGCCAATGGGCTCAAGCCTGAGGTTCTGAAGCTATGTCCAGCAAGGAGAGGTGTCCATCGTTGGCTAAGTCTAGAAACTAGGACCCACCACAGAAGCCAGGCATGGACCGGCTTCCTTTGAGTCCCCTGGCTGCATTTATTTTCTTCACCAAATTAGGGATATGTTTGGATGAGGAAAAGGAAAAAGATGGTCCTTGCAGGCAAGCAGGAGTGTCCAGTCCATATAATCTGACTCAGCAAATCTTTACATAGGCTAATGCATCCCCAGGAGGCAATATATTGAGAAAAGATAAAATTTCCCTAGTCTTCCTCACCTATTTGGCTCATGCTTTTCTGTTGGCATTTTTTTTTTTCGTCTGTTATGATAAAAGAAAGAAATCAAGAAGAGAAGAATTGGAAAAAAAAAAACTAGAGAAAGAAAAACCTCCATCTTCTCTGGCTCTCTCTCTCCTTCACAGAATTCTAGGGGATTACAAGAGTGACTTCAAGGTGGCCACTGGGGACATCACAACAGGAAATGCAGTGATTCGGGCCTAGCCCAGATGAATATGAACCACATCCAGGTTCATGTATGGATCAAGGCTACCTCCACCTTGTAAAGGGCCCTCCTTGAGCCAACCTACTTTTCTCATCCTCACCAGATCAACCCAGATCCACTTCCAAGAGACTGAAGCTTTATGGTCAGGCAGAGATGGAGAGAGCAAGGCTACAGATGTGGCCTCTCCCCAGTCAAAGATGTCCATCCTCAAGAGATTTTTGGCATTTTGGAAATATAGCACAAGCCTTTCATAACTATTAAATGTTTCCAGATGGATACTGGCTATTTCCACCTCGTGGATACAGAGTATGGTTGGGTGCTCCCCCTTGTAGCATCATTGATCAAACAACATAATCATAAATCCTACATATCCACAAGGACGTAATTTTTCCAAGTGGCTCAAGTAAGACTCTAGGGGGCTTATTAAAAATGATGAATGCAAAAATAATTTGTAAGCTTTCCATGTCTCCTTATTGCCTAAAGGATCAATTCCACATTCCTTAGGCATGACATTCAAAGTCAACACGGTCCCTTCCTTTCTCTGTAACAATCTAATTCCTCTTCCTTCCTGGTCAAGGAAATCCCAGTTCTTAAAGCTCCACTGTCCCTGTGTCCTGTCCTTTTCTCTCCACCCACTTACTGTTTCCCAACCTGCCACTTAAACTAATTCCAGTCCCTTCTAGTTCCTGAGTCTCCAGCCCTTTTGCTCATCTGCCCTTTTGCCATTACTACAGAGGTTCTCAGCAGAGATTCTCAACCCTGGCGACATAGTAGAATCTCCTAGGAAACTTTAAAAGAAGACTGATGAGGAACCAGCAGTTAGCGTAATGGCTATGTCGCTGGATTCCCACGTAGTCAACCGTGGTTCACGTCCCGGACCCGGTGGCTTAAAACTCATGCCGGGCGTATGTGCGTGTGTGCCCAAGATCCCGAGAGGAGAATGGAGGAGGGGGATTGCAGCATGGCCATCCCCTCTGGGGGGGTGATTTCTCACTTTCTGTCTCTCTCTCTCTCTGTCTGGCAAGCGCACGTGCCCTATAGTGAAA
>NW_006159810.1:1395265-1422777 GCF_000334495.1 Tupaia belangeri chinensis
CACCCTCAAAAAAAAAAAAAAAAAAAAAGAAGACTGATGCTGGGACCAGCAAGTGGCACGGTGCTTAAGGAGCTGGATTCCCACATGGCTGACTGTGGTTCGGGTCTTGGACCCGGCAGCTTGAAAGTCATACAGGGCACATGTGCATGCATGCGTCAAATCCCAGGAGAGTAGAGGAGAAAGGATTGTGGCATGGCCATCTTCCTGAGGGGGGATATCTTACTTTCCTCTCTCCATTTCTCTCCAGAGAGCACAAACACCTATGACAAAAACCTAAAATATTACTGATGCCTACTCAGATCAATTAAGTCAGTAAATGCACTTATTATGAAAAAGCTGTGGAGAGGGAAGAAATGTAGGGCCTCTGACTCAAAATACCTGTTTTGAATCCAGGTCCTTCTCTTTCCAAACTTGTGACCTTGAGTCAAGTTTCTTATCTTTGTATGCTTCCAATCTTCTTCACTCTAAAATTAAGGCAGGAAATACTCCCCAACTCATCAGGTTATTGTGAAGACAAAATGAATGTATCACTGACTCTTAGTATGTGCTTCATAAATGTTAGTTATGATAAATACCTGTCAATCCCTCTCTAGAAGACTCTAAGCAACTTGATGCTAGGACCTGCATCTTGTTCCTTTCTGGCTTGTACATAGTACACATGCCAAAAAAACACAAAAGTTAATGGTTTCAGATGCATGAATGAAGATTAATTTTGACTTTAGGAATTCAGGGAGCTTTACATAGAAGAAGTGACCCGTGAGCTGAAGCTTGAAAGATGTAAAGGCTTGTGAAAGATGGGTGGGTGTGGTTAGATATTTGTGCGTGTATGTACATGTGTATATATATATGTGTGTGTATATATATATATACACACACATACATGTATATATACATATATACATATACACATACACACTTCCAAAATTTCATGGAAAATGTGTAGTTAAGTATGAATTTATTTTTGGTACAAAAAATTGGAATCCATGTATGGTTTTGTTATACTACGCATTTTCCATTGACTTTTTTTTTTTTTTTGAGAGGATTTTGCTTTCGGGCATGTGCGCTCACCAGACAGACAGAGAGACAGAGAGACAGAAAGCGAGAAATTGGCCCCCAGGGGGGATGGCCACGCTGCAATCCCTTCTCCTCCATTCTCTCGGGATCTTGGGCATGCATTGCACACGTGCCCAGCATGAGTTTTAAGCCATCGGGTCCGGGACGCGAACCGCATTCAACTATGTGGGAGTCCAGAGACATAGCCATTACGCTAACTGCTGGTCCCTCCATTGACTTTTTGAAGACCTTCGTAAGAGCATGAGCCAAGGTAATGTACAGTACTTTGCAGGGTATAGAAAAAAGATTAAAAAAAAAAAAAAAGCCCTGTGCATTGGGGTCAAAGAAGTTACGGAGGAGGATTTTAGTGAGGTGGTACTGAAAGGTAAGTCAGGCCAATGCGTCAGGAGTTTGCAACACCTAAGGGAGTTGGACTTTATTCTGTAGAGAATAAGTAGATGAAGAATTCTGAACCGGTGAATGCACAACCAGGCCTGTGCTTTCCGAAGTTAATCCTTTCCAACTGGAGGGAAAGGAGAACTGGAGCAAGAAGGAAGAACGGTTCAGATTGCTACAGCTTCTCGTAGCCTTTGTCAAATCTTCCCAACAGACCATGTTTTATGAAGCTCTAGGGCTGCCAGCTGATTTATGTTAATAGCATCACTGCTAAATTTGGTGGTGGAAGTGATGGTAATAATAATAATTCATAAGTGTCCCTGCCAAGTTGAGGAGTTTTATCATTGTTTCATTGTTACACAATTGGCCCTGTGTGTTCATGGATTCTGTATCTACAGACTCAGCCAATCATGAACACAGCAAAACTACGCGAATTGTCAGAAATGGGAAAAGAGGTAATTGGCGGCCAGCAGGTAGGTAGTATGGTGGTTAAGGTGCTAGACGCCCACATGGCCAACCACAGTTCAAATCTCAGACCTAGTAGCTTGCTTTCTCTGTCTCCCTCTGGTGAGCATGCATGCCCTATAGCAAATTTTTAAAAATATAATAAAATTAAATAAATCATTAAGAGAAAAGAAGTGACTTCCTAAAAGAGTAATATTGGGAACCAGCAGATGGCATAGTGTTTACGTCACTGGACTCCCACGTAGTTGGCAGTGGTTCAAGTCCCAGACCCAGACTTAAAAGTCTTGCCAGGTACGTGTGTGTGTGTGTCCAAAACCCCAAGAGGAGAACGGAAGAGAAGGGATTGTGGTATGGCCATCCCCCCTTGGGGATGATTTATCACTGTCTCTCTGGTGAGCATATACATCCTATAGCAAAAATCTCTAAAATAACTAAGAGTGTAACTGAAGAAGTTTATATTTTCCTTTTCACTTATATCTGATGCTAAGATTATAGTTAACTTGCAATATTCATAGATGGATTCCAGGACCCCCATGGACATTAAGCTCCAAAGCTCCTCAAGTCCCTTATATAAAGTGGCATGTAATTTGCATATAACCTATATACACCCTCCTATACACTCTAAATAATTTCTATATTACTTGCTGTACCTAACACAATGCCTATGTCTCACTTCATTTGCATGAATTTATCATTGTGCTCAGTGTGAGGCAAATTCAAGTTTCAGCTTTTGGGAACTATCTGGACTTTCTTCTCAAATATTTTCAATGCACAGTTGGTTAAATCCTATATTGCAGAAGCCCCAGATACTACAAAGGGCTAACTGTACTTATGAGTAACCTACAGATCATGTTGAATAGACAGGATGTGTATGGGCCATGTGTCAGTATCACGCCATCTTAGATAAGAGACTCAAGCACTTGCACGTTTTGCTATCCACAGGCATCCTGAATAAATCTCCTATGGCTACCCAGGGACAACTGTATCTTATTATTTATTAATATACACAGGGTAAAGATTTAACTTGAACAAAATGGGAAGACCCCCTCTCACTGCTGGATCATCACTTACTCTGTTCTCTTTCTCTGGCACAATCACTGTTATTGGTTTTTAGTAAATCCTCCCAGAAACACTCCAGGCATAAAATAGAATATGTATATATATTCTTTTCACTTTTTAGTTGAGATATAATTGATATATCACAGTATAAATTTAAAGCATAGACTCTATAAATTTTGATATAGGAATTCCATGAATCCATCACATTAAGATAGTGAACATATCCATCCTAAGATTTTTTTTTTCCAGAGAGATTTTTGCTACAGGGCACATGCACTCTCCAAAGAGACAGAGACAGAAAGTAAGAAATCACCCCTGAAGAAATGGCTACACTGCAATCCCTTTTTCTCCATTCTCCTCTTGGAATCTTGGGCATGCACGCGTGCCCAGCATGAGATTTAAGCTGCCAGGTCTGGGACTCAAACTGCCGTGGACTACGTGGGAGTCCAACAATGTAACCATAACACCATCCTAAGATTTTCTGTACTTATTTGTAGTCTTTCCTTTCTCTCTCCCGCCAGGACTATCTGCTCCCACCCCTTCCCCAGTGGCTACCATTGATGTGCTTTACACTACTCTAGATTACCTCATCATTTTCAGGTGCAATGTAGATGGAATTTAACAGAATGTACTCTTTTTTTCTGGCTTATTTTACTCAGCATAATTGCTTTGAGTTTCACCTATGCTGTTGTAAATATCAATAGCCCATTCCTTTTTACTGCTGAGTAGTATTTCATTGTGTGGATAAACCACAACTTGTTTATCCATTTATCTGTTGATAGATTGTGTGTCTTCCCAGTTTGGAGCTACTACAAATAAAGCTGTTAAGAATATTCAAACACAAGCTTTTGTCTGGACATATGCTTTTATGTTTTGGAGAAAATGGCTGAGAATGAAATGACTGCATCTTATGGTAGGAATATATTTAGCTGTTTAATTTTCAGGATACCACCAAACTGTTTTCCAAAGTATCAAGTCATTGGAAAAGTCATGATGCATTTTTGCCATAGAAAAATATGTCATGACTTTTTCAATGACCCAATAGTTACATCACTTTACATTCCTATTACATTCCGGTTCTTCTACATCTTCACTAACACTTCGTAAGGTCAATCTTTTTCATTTTAGTTACTGTTATTGCAAGTTGCTTTTGCACACATTGCCACAATTCCAGTGTGGGCTTGTTTTCCTCTTTACTCTTCCTGGTCTTCAATGCCAAACAGCAACAATGATTTTTCTCCCTTTTCTCTGTGGTCTTTGTTTTCCATTTAAATGATTATTCTCTTGCTTTATCCTTTTTGTCTCCCCCCCCTTTTTTTTGAGACCACTGTTTGTTATAGGGTGTGTGAACTCATTGGAGAGCCAGAAAGTGAGAAATCACCACCCCCCCACAGGGAGATGGCCATGCCACAATCCCTTCTCCTCCATTTTCCTCCTGGGATTTTGGGCATGCATGTACATGCACTTGGCATGAGTTTCAAGACACTGGGTCCAGGACTCGAAGCACGATTGGTCACATGGGAGTCCAGTGCTCCAACCACTACGCCACCTACTGGCTCCTGTCTTCCTCCACTTTTGACAAAGGACATTTCTCTCAGACATCTTTAACTAATGAACAATTTGCCCTCTCATCTGTAAACTTCTAGGGTTCTGATAAAGAGATCCAAGGAAATGTCCATTAAAAAAAAAAAAAAAAACTCAACAAGATGCAACCTGCAGATCACCTCATACACATGGAGTAGAAACAGGAGTCATAAAACATGACCTTGACCTTAGAAGGTGGCCTTGAATAAGTCTTTCATCTGCTTCCCACCTTATCTCTCTGTCTCTCCAGTGAGCACACACACCTTGTAGCAAAAATTCCTTTTAAAAAATTCGGATTTTATCACCTTCTTCCTAATGAAACTTAGCTATTCCTACTATATAGGAATTTAGTAACAATTTACTAAATGAATGGTGATTTATTTGTAATCTAACATTTTTCCCAATACATGTGGCATTTATCCTAATTTGAAAACTAGTTAAACATATTCTCAAAATTGCATATAGTTAGTTGTTCTTCTGTTCTATGTAAAGACCAAATATTTTGAAGAATCAGAGGCTGGCTAGAATGGGTTTTCTAAGAATAGAGTCTCTGGGTACCAACGTGGCCAGTCACTGCCATGTCCCCGAGCTGTTTACAGAAAGCTGCAGCTTAGAATCCTAAGACTCTAGAGGGCAATGCGAAGTGACACAGCCCATCCCCACATACTCACGTGTCCAGTTCAGAACTCCTGGCTGAAGAATGATGATGCTATTGTTTCTTCCTCTCCAGAGTGCCATTGTGACATTCATGGGGATTGTTGTTCTCACTATGAAGGCAGCTGTTATTGAACTGTTCCTTGGTAAGTACTGTTACATGTGTATCTGGATACCCTTTTAGCATTTTCCTAAGCTCCAAAGAACCTAGCCAGGAAAAGTTTTAAACTCAGAGCATGTAAACAATACAATGTATCTTTTTTATGATCAACATTTTGGAAAGAAATTTAAGTGAGAATGTTAAGTGTAGATCGAATTCAGGATGCACATGTACCTACTTCTTTTATATAAGTAAATGTGTATATTACATATCTGTGTGTCTATTACACACACACACACGTTTTGTGAGCAACTGGCAAGTATTTCAGATACCACATATTTGCAGATTCTGAACTCAGGGATTTTAATTTCTCAAAAAAAAAAATCTTATCATTGAAATGGCTTTACTTGTACCATGGATTACTGCTAAGAGATATCTGTAAAGTGCTTCATCTCTGTCACCAGAGGATACCATTTTGAGTAGACCCCTGAGGAGCAGTAGTGGACTATGGGAAAGAAAGTGCTGATGGGTCTCGGATTAAGTCCAGGGAAAATCTGTTAAACTTGGCCCCCTTGTCAGGTAAGGTGCTTCTGAGGATTATTGGGAAGCTATATAGCCATGGAAGGATGAAAAAGCCTTTCAGATAGTCTATATTAGTTTGCTAGAGCAGCCATAACAAAATACAACAAACTGGGTAGATTAGAACAACAAAAATTTACTTTCAATTCTGGAGATGAGAAGTTCAAAATCAAGGCAACCCATTTCCTTCAGAGGTCTGGGAGGGAGAAATCTGTTCCAGGTTTTTCTCTGAGACTCTGGTGGGTTGCTAGCAATTTTTGATGTTCCTTGGTTTCTAAGCTGCTGTCCGTTGCTATGACAGAATATCCGAGACGAGGTCGTTTACAAAGAAAAGAGGTTTACTTAGTTCACAGTTCTGGAGGCTACGAGGCTCAAGATTGGAGGCTATACCTGGCAGGGGCCATGTGCTGCTTCACAACATGGCAGAAAAGTGGGAGGGAAAGTGGCGAGTGTGAAAGGAGGAGCCTGCTTTATAACAACCCACTTTTTTTTTTTTTGAGAGGTTTTTGCTTATAGGCCAGTGTGCTCACCAGAAAGAGAGATGGAGAGATAGAAAGCGAGAAGTCACCCTCCAGGGGGGATGGCCACACCACAATCCCTTCACCTCCATTCTCATCTTGGGATCTTGGGCATGCATGCACACGCACCCAGTGTGAGTTTAAGCCACAGGTTCCAGGGTCCAGCCTCGGCAGCAGTGGGTTGACTCGTCGGAGGTGGTGCAGGAAAGGAAGACGGAGGCCTCAGTGCCACGTCCTGAGTCGGACACCCTTAGAGATTGCTCTCTGTGGAGTGACCACTGCTAGGAATCATTGTGCCTTTTTATTGAAAATGTGACACACACAAGTAAATGGGTGAGGGGCTACATGTTCTAATTATCAGTTTATAAAGTTTTAACAATAGGGAACATAGGTTCTATTCAGGGTTGGATTAAGGGTGGGTCTATTGCAGTTCCGCAATTGTTCATTTGATGTAGGCAGGTCTTCATGGAATGCAGTTTCGGGAAAGCAACTCCAGCAAGCAGAGATAATTATCAGCTGATGCGGTGGCAGCCATCTTGTGATTACTGAGCATGATGCTGAGGAAAGAAAATCTCAAGTATAGATATTAGTTCTTATGGATCTCAATAAAGAATGATACTTATATAATTGTATATGGATCTGAAACTTAATTGAAGGAATCCTAATATACTTATCTATTTATAAGGGGTGAAGCTATTGTTCACTTGGTGAGGGCAGAGATACAGCTTTTTCAACTGGCGGTAAAGTGACTAACAAGTTAATGAAGAACTTTAAAGTGGGTTTATGGCATACCTAAGCATTCTATTGTGCCTGTGGCGCCACTGTTATGTATTTTGTTAGAACATTAGCTACCGTGGGGTGGGAGTGTCCTGGGCCAGTTTTGGCCTAAAAGGTTATTTTTAAGCTTATGTTAAATGTATCTTGAAGGGCCTTCCAAAGGTCAAGAAGATTTCTGCCTAGATGTGACTTCAGCACACCCTCTATTGTGACCGTAAGGATGAAGCGTTGTAATTAACAGTAGATGGTCAGCACAAAGGGGAGTGGTTGGGGGACTTTCGGGAAATTTTATCATATACCCAGAATGTATAAGAGAGCTATGTAATTCTTTTATAGTAGTATATCAGGGAGTCAGAGAGGGGTCGCTTCCCAGCAAGGCTACCACAGTCTCTAGAGCATACAACAAGCAGCCTTGCCAACATGCTGAGTCGACCCAAGATTTGCTCATAGGTCAGGGGGTGTACAGCAGCAGCCTTGCCAACATGCTGAGCCAACCAAAGCTGTGCTCAAAGGTCAAAGGTTCAAAACAGATCCCGGGGCCCCATCGGGTCAGACTCTTCCACATAGGGTCCGGGACTTGAACCACGGTTGGCTACATGGGAGTTCAGCGACATAGCCATTACACTAACTGCTGGTCCCACAACCCACTTTTTTAAAAGAGGTTTTTTGTTCTTGTTTTTTTTTTGGGGGGGGCTATAGGGTGTGTGTGCTTGCCAGAGACATGGAGAGAGACAGAGAGACAGAAAATGAGAAATCACTGCCTAAGAGGGATAGCCACACCACAATCCCTTCTCCTCCATTCTCCTCTTGGGATTTTGGGTACACACTCACACGCAGCTGGCATAAGCTTTAAGCTGCCAGGTCCAGGATTCGAACTGCTGTCAACTATATGGGATCCAGCAACCTAAGCATTACACCATCTGCTGGTCCTAACAACCCACTCTTGAGGTAATTTAACCCTGGAGACCTAATTCATTCCAAAACCTGACTCCCACACACAAGAAAGGCATTTAAAGGTTGTTAGTGGCCTAATCACTTGTTAAAGGCCCCACCTCCCACCACTGACAAACCAGAAATCAAATCTCAACATGAGTTTCAGAGAGGACATACCACAACCAAACTAGCACTTGGCTTCTAGATGCATTGCTCTTATCCCTGCCTTCCCCTTCACATGAAATGCTCTGTGTGTATCTGCCTCCAGAATTGTTCTTTTTATGACAATACCAGTCATTGGATTAGAGGCCCAATATACTCCAGCATGACCTCATTCTAATTTGACTTATTCCATCTGTAATGAGCCCATTTCTCAGTAAAGTCACATTCCGAAGTACTGAGGAGGTTAGGACTTCAGCATGTGAATCTGGGGAGAGGGGACGCAGTTCAGCCTGTAATACAATAGTAACAGTAACGTTCACATTCTGTTCTACATGGCAGAATAAAGAAGAGAAAGAGGTAACATAGCTTAGAAGGCAAGGGGGCTCTTGGCATATTGGAAGGAGTCCCAGAGAACCTATCCTTCTCAGGGGGAGGATGTGAGTTCCAGTCCTCATGCCCACCCTCCCAATCATCTTGCTAATTTTGGCAAGTCACTCCTCAGGACCTCCCATTTCTTCTTTGGTAGATTTTATTATTGATTAATCACCCAGCCCTATGTAAAATGGCTGCCTAAGAGCCAGGGAAGCTCCGCCTAAGCTTTGTCTCTCTCAGCTAAGCCACCCTCTCCTGGAGCCAAAGACAAAACACCAACATGTTCTTTCCTCAGTGGCACTAGCCCCTGGCTCCTGTCTGATGGTTCTGAGAAACCATGAGGGGCTCTGAATACCTGGGCCAGGAGCCCTCTCCCTAGCATTAGAGTTATCCTCAAGGACCAGGCAAGGTCCAAGGGTCAACCACTCCAGCACCACCTCTACAACTGCTCTGTATTCCTGGACTGCTTCATTACACAGGTTGGCTAGGACCTTGGGGGTCATTCACCTTGGGAATATGTGGTCCTTTGTTTCCCTCTTGCCCTTTTGAGAGGTTACCTCCTTTCTCATACTATCCAACAGGTTAGTGGGTTTCTAACAGTACAATGTGTGAGGAAGTAGACAAGGGGTTAGGAATGGGGAAGTTTCAACAAACAAAACAAGCCCTGAGACCATTTCATACTCTACTATGTCTCTCAGTATCACAGATCTGAGAAGGGAGATCCCTCCTTTTTCCAGTCTGTCCTGATGTAAAACTCTTTGTCCCTCAAGATTGTTCATTCACATGGTAACAAATAAAAGTAGAAAAAGGAGACTACTGTTCCTTAACACAATGAAGAACAGATATTACCACCCCATAGCAAACATTATACTCAGCAACAAAAAGCTAAAAGCTTTTCCTTTAAGATAAGAAACATGAAAAGGATTCTCACTCTTATCACTTCTATTTAACATAGTGCTGGAAGTTCTAGCCAGAGCAATTAGGCAAGAAAACGAAATCAAAGATGTCCAAATTGCAAAGGAAGAAGTAAAACTGTGTGCAAATGACATGATCTCACACACAAAATCCTAAAGGCTTCACCAAGAAAGTGTTATAAATTCGATAAAGTTACAGATATGAAATCAGCATGCAAAAGTAAGTAGCATTGTTGTAATCTACCAATAAACTATCTGAAAAAGAAATCGAGAAGACAATCCCATTTACAATGGCATGCCCAAAAAATACTTAGAAACAAATTCAACCATAAAGGTGAAAGATCTGTACACTGAAACTATAAAACACTGAAGAAACAAACTGATAAAGACACAAATGGGGGAGGGGGAGGGAAGGAGGGAAGAGAAGAGGAGAGAGAGAGGAGAGAGAAAGTAAGTGATAAATCATCCCCCAGGGAGTCAGACACACTCTAATTCCTTCACCATTCTCCTCTCAGGATTTTGGGCATGTACCCAGCGGGATTTTCAAGCTGCCAGATCTGGAACTAGAACCCTGGAGTCAGTTATGTAGGATCTAGCATCTTAACATCCACACCATCTGCTGGCCCCAATACATGGTTTTTAACCTGTCCATTATACTTTAATAAACTTGAAGGGAAATAAGAAATCACTCTAATTTTTTTTTAAAAAATGAAGAGACTCATTCATAAATTTCACTCCAAGTCTTTGTGCCTCTTCCTCCTCGGCCTCTCTGTTGCCCACTTGTCTTTGTCTCAGGGTCATTTTGAGTCTCTGTGACCCCTCCTCTGGATATAGCAACAGCCTTCTCGCCCCCAAATACTTACCTGCTTAGTTCATCATGCCCCTATTAATCTCCCTAAAGCCATGTCTGATTGTCGCTCTGCCTTTAGGCTGGAGTCCAAGGTTCTTTTTTGGGGTTTTTTTGGAGAGATTTTTTCGCTATAGGGCGTGTGCGCTTGCCAGTCAGACAGAGAGAAACACAGAGACAGAAAGCAAGAAATCACCCCCCAGGGGGGATGGTCACGCCGCAATCCCTTCTCCTCCATTCTCCTCTGGGGATCTTGGGCACACACGCACACGCGCGCGGCGTGTGTTTTAAGTCACCGGGTCTGGGACGTGAACCACAGTGCACTACGTGGGAGTCCAGTGACATAGCCATTACACTAACTGCTGGTTCCCAAGCCCAAGGTTCTTGAAGTGCCTTGCTTGTGAGGCCTTCCTGACAGACTCCTGCAGCCTCCCCAGCTCTCGTCTCTCACCATAGCCCCTACTTTGGCCTTGAATCTCTCATTTCTGAGAAGCCCATGGCTTTTCTCATCTCCAGGCCTCTGAAGCGCTGTTTGCTCTGCCGGAATTCTCCTCTCACCCCTACACACCTTGTCAATCCTCCTGGAAACTTTTCTCCACCCCCATTAGATGCAGCCCTCTTCCCAGGCACTTTCCTGGTGCTTCATAGCTGTATAGTAGTTGCCTCATTAGTCTAGCTCCCAGAATTTACTGTAAACTCACCAAGGGCAGGGGCTCAGCCTTGCTCATTGTTTTATCTTAGAGCTCATACCACAGGGTACTCAAAAAAAAATGATGGAACCAGGAGTTAAGGACTTCCACATGGCTGACCATAGTTCAAGTCCCAGACCTGATGGCTTGCTTTCTCTTTCTGTCTCATCAAACTGGATAATAATAATAAAGTTAAATAATGATTTTTTTAAATAATATTTTTGATAAATAAATGGTGATTCTTAAGGACACTGGATTTTTAAGGTATCAGAGCCATCCAAGGATCCTCCCAACACTTTCTAAATTAATGTTAATTAGCTGCTTAATGAACATATCAGAGCTAGCATGTTTGTCTGGGGCCTGCTTATGCTGCCCATTGTTCCTAAGCAATGTGAGAACCTGGAGGGAGCAAGCAGAGTAAGAGGCCTAGATTGCCACCAGCAAACTCTCCTCTGAGCTCCAACTCCTGCCCTGGAATAACTACAGCTTTAGCACCTGGAGGGAGCAAGCAGAGTAAGAGGCCTGGATTGCCACCAGCAAACTCTCCTCTAAGCTGCAACTCCTGCCCTGGAATAACTACAGCTTTAGCCAAGTATTAACCTTGACAGAAGTTCCCTTTCTATAAAGGAATGGCCTCCAAAGCCCATCCCCACTTTATTTTACAATGAGGAATAAAATTTTATCATTTATGTGATAATAGAGAGTAAGATTTCAGGGCCAGCCTATGGCTTGGTGGTTAAGGTGGCTGGATCCCATGGGATCAAGCAAATGGTTCCAGTCCCAGACCTGGCAGCTTGAAAAACATGCTGAGTGTACATGTGTGCGTGCCTTTCTGAAAGAAGAGAGAGATGGAGAAATTGTTGAAGATGACCATTTCCCATGGGGAGTGAAGGTGCTTTCTCACTCTCTTTCTCCCTCTATTTCTCTCAGGCTAATGCATGTGGCCTCTGGCAAATTAGAGAGAATAAGTTTCTATATCCTAGCTATGAAGTTCTGATTTATTTGATGTTAAATGTTTCAGTAAGTACATAATCCCAAATTAAAGTATTAGGAAATTTCAACTGTTTAAAGATTATCTGCTTTATAAATCAGTTTTCAAGAAGGGATTATGGGGGGACCAGCAGTTAGCATAATGGCTATGTCGCTGGACTCCCATGTAGTCGACCGCGGTTCCAGTCCTGGACCCGGTGGCTTAAACTCACACTGGGCGCATGTGCATGCGTGCCCAAGATCCCGAGAGGAGAATGAAGGAGAAGGAATTGCAGCTTGAAAAACACGCTGAGTGTACATGTGTGAGTGCCTTTCTGAAAGGAGAGAGAAACGGAGAAGTTGTTGAAGATGACCATTTCCCATGGGGAGTGAAGGTGCTTTCTCACTCTCATGGCCATCCCCCTGGGGGGTGATTTCTCACTTTCTATCTCTCTGTCTCTGTCTGTCTGGCAAGCGCACGTGCCCTATAGCGAAAACCTCCCTTCCCCCCAAAAAAAGAAGGGATTGTGGGTATTACCTGTGTTAGTATATTGATAGGGCTCTAAAAAGGTCTAATTAAAAGTTTATGGGCAAGAAAGACAATTCTATAGAAATTTTAGGCATATATGTATCCAATAAGCACTCACTAATTTGATCAGTGATGTTCTGGATTTCATGCCTTCTTGAAAGTAGATGGATTCCAATTATAATTCGTTATTGACTAGAAAACATGAGCAAGGATTAATCATGTCAATGATTCTAGAAAGCATTTTTCATTATTATAAGTCTACGGGATTTCTTAAATTTTCTCATTTAAATTTTTTTTTTTTTATTGCTAGAGGGTATGTACATTCACTAGAGAGACACAAAAAGCACCCCTACAATGGGGCAGGGGAACTCCACAATCCTCTTTCTTGCATTTCTCCATCCCACCAGGATTTGGGGAATGTACAATTGGAACCACAGTCAGCCACGTGGGATCTGGATTTCAGTGCACAGCATTTAACCACTGCACTATGGGCCAGCATTCCAAATGGCTTCCACATGATAAATTAACACACAATAATGTTATCTTTTTCTAATCATAAGATAAGCGTATTCTATATAAAACACATATTTTTTCAATATACATGGCATATAATATGACAGGAGAAAATGCAAAAACTACAGAAATCATAATTCCATCACTATTGGAATTGTGGTACATTTGTTTCAACTATGTCTGCACACACATTAGCTTCATCAGACTCATTCAAGTCAGAGCTGAGCCTTTCATGGGTAATTTAGTAATCTTCTACGCACCACTTGTAATAAGTGTTCAGGATTACCTATTGTTAGGACATTTCCTTCATTTTACTGTTTCCAGCTTGCTATTAGAAATGATAATGAGCATTTTTAAATCTTGAGACCAGCAGTTGGTGTAATGGCTATGTTGCTAGACTTCCACGTAGTTGACTGTGGTTCAAGTCCCAAATCCAGTGGCTTAAACTTACACTGGGCACATGTGTGTGTATGTGCCCAAGATCCTGAGAGGAGAATGAAGAAGGGACTGTGGCGTGCTCATCACCCCTGGGAGATGATTTCTTGCTTTCTGTCTCGCTGTCTCCGTCTTTCTGGCAAGCACACATGCCCTATAGCAAAAGAGAGCTCTCGAAAATAAATAAATAAATCTCTGTCAAAATCTGATTATAACTTGAATATATTCCCAAAGGTACATTTCCAAGTCAAAAATTATAAATTTTTTAAAGGCTCTTGAAACATACCCAATTGCTTTCCAGAAGGGCTCCACATGCTTAGATTTTGAAAGCAGTGTACAGCAATGCCCTAATCCCAAATCCCTGCTAGGATTAAGTATAATCCTATGTTTTATGTTTATGTGCATGACCTAGGAAAACATTTCGTTTTGCTCTAGCTTGCATTTTTTTTCTTTTATCATTAACAAGACTGAGCATTGTTTCAAGTTTACTCATTTGTATTTTCTCTGTATATACATTTTTCTCAAAAGAATTTAAAAGCAATTATATCCCATATATCTTTACCAATTTCTACACTAGAGAAAAAGTGAAGCAGGAAAAACTCTATTTGAAAAGTAATTTGTATATTTAATTTGCTTGGGAATTTCAAGCACTATTCAAGAAAGCTGAGAACTTGATGGTATTTAGAACTAGCATATTGGATTTGAAGACTGAGAAGCGTAGCTCCAGAGTTGGTAAATGGAGATGGCCTTGGAACTTTGGATTCTTGACTTAATTTCCTGGAGGTTTCTAGACACTGATGGCCTCAGGACCTGGATCATTATCTAGTCCTACAAAGGGGATGGCTGTCGAACCTGTCTCCTGCTCCACGCTTTGAGGCAAGCTTCAGCCATTTATCTTGGCGTTCTGCTAAGCTTCCAAGGAAATGGGATACAAGACTGATTTTTCTCCCATCCTCACGTTCAACTTGTAATTCGCCAATTCCAATGTAGCAAGACAGGTCTTGCTTCAGGGCAGAAGCACCTTGCAGGCCTTATGGACCAGCCTTCTCCTGAAGAGTGGTTTCTGGGGAGCTTTAATGAACAAGTCGTACACTGAGGGGAGGGCTCTGTAACACCCAAAGGGATGATGAACCACTCCTGTTACTGAGCCGAGCTATGCATGTTCGCAGCCTAAAGGGTCTTGAGCACAAGTGATGGGGCTGTCTTACTGGAATATTTATAATCCTAACGATACCAAAGCTTATAAACTACTTGCCACAGGCACACCCACCCACAGGACATTATTTGGTTTTTCACACGAATTGATATCCAAAGGCATTACTTTACTTACTCTCTCTACTAAGCTCACTTCATTTTTTTCTATATACTTCGTACTTGTTTTAAAAAGAATGCTAGGATTCTAGATATTTATTTTTGCACATAACAATCAAAGTGTGGTCTTTGCACAGAGCTAAGTGACAGTGACTACTATAAAAATTAGACCTCCAGGACACTCATGCCCATCCAAGTCCCAGAAGCAATTAACATCTAAAAAAGTCTGCCTTCATCCTCCTTGGCTAGACAGTGGTTCTCACTCACTCCTCTTCCACGCTTCTGTTTTTGTAGGACATGGTATGTCTACTATCCGGGCCTCAACTAGCGCTGTCAGAACTGGGATGGTTCAGCCGCCACATAGTTGGCACAGATTACCTAGTGTCTTAGTCCATTCCAGTCCATAACAAACTGCCAGACTGGGAGGTTTATAAAAACAGAAACTTACTTCTCACAGTTCTTTTTTTTTTTTTTTGAGAGATTTTCACTGTAGGGCGTGTGCGCTCGCCAGACAGACAGAGAGAGACATAGAGACAGAAAGCGAGAAATCACCCCCCAGGAGGGATGGTCACGCCGCAATCCCTTCTCCTCCATTCTCCTCTCGGGATCTTGGGCACGCACACACACGCGCCCGGCATGAGTTTTAAGCCACCGGGTCCGGGACACGAACCGTGGTCAACTACGTGGGAGTCCAGCGACATAGCCATTACGCTAACTGCTGGTTCCCCACAGTTCTTGATAGTCAGAAATCAAAGATCAAGTGCTGGCAAAGTGTTTCTGGTGAGGGCCCATTTCCTGGTTCAACAGTCTTCTGGCGGTGACATGGGGTCACTTCATCTTGACTCCCCTATTTTCCTTAACTGCTTAGTCTGAATAGCCTCTACCACAGCAGCTGTGTCCTCACATGAGGAAAGAGGTGAGCTAGTTTTCTGGGTCCCCTCCACACACTTCTCTTTACAGGACATAGGTACTCACCAGAGAGAGGGGGAAAATGAGAGATCACTCCCGAGGGAGAATGGCCACGCCACAATCCCTTCCACGTTCTCTCAGGATTTTGAGCACACTCACCTACGCCAGACATTTCCCAAGCCACCAGGTCTGGTACTGAGTGCCCAGTCAGTCATGGGGTATCCAGTTGCCTTAACTACCACACCACCTAGCTGGCCCCCTGGGGCCTCTTTCTTAAAGGCTCTAAGGCTGTTCATGAGGACTCACCCTCATGACCTGATCAATAACCAGAGGCTTCATCTACTAAGACCATCACACTGGAGATTAAGATTTCAACAGATGGATTGAGGGAGGGGGTGGGCACAAACATTTGGCCTACAGAAGCTACATAATATGAATAAAAAGTTTTCCTAAATACTTGTAGCATTTGTCACTTTTCCTTTAAAAGTAGTTGCCAGGGCCCCGATGGTGTCACAGCAGTAAAGCACGATGTTCTGTGAGGCTGATCCACGTGGGAAGGTTCCAGGGTAGCATCTGGAGACCTCCCAAGAACACTGGTTAAGTGCACGCCCACGTTCTGGGGCTGGCTGAAGCTGGGGGTGGATCATGGTACCAGGACCCTGCTGGGGCACTCTCTTTCTCTAAGATAGATGAATAAACTATGATTAAAAATAAAAGTTGCCAATTCAAGAATCCCCCAGTCCATTTATACCTAAATTAAGCATCTCTTTTCTCTTGAAACACACAAACTTGGAGGTAAAAGACCTACTTGATTGCTCGGTTTCCCCACACTCACCTGCAGAATCCCAATTCCATTTTTTTTTTTTAAAAGACTTTTGCTAGAAGGAGTGTGTGGTCACTGGAGACACAGGGAAACAGAGAGAAACCAAGAAATCATTCCCCAGTAGGGATGGCCTTGCCGCAGTCTCTTCTCCCCCATTCTTCTCTCAGAATTGTGGGTACCCACGCACATGTGCCCAATCTGAATTTCAAGGTACCGGGTCTAGGACTTGAATGGCAGTTGGCCATATGGGAGTCCAGTGCCACAACCCACTACACCACCTGCTGGTCCCCCTCATTCCATTTAAAAAGCGAATTTCTCAGAAAAATGGCTCAATAGAAATATGTTAAAGCAGTACCTCATTCGCATGGGTGAGGTGGAAGAATGCCTGGGGAGGAAGGAAGAACAGAGAATTGGCTGGCATTTTGAAAGGAAAAACACTACTTTTCTATCTATTGATAGAATTCATGTAGGTACATGTAGAGAAATGAACAGGTTTGTTTTGCTACTGAAATCAAGTGCTATGAGAAATTCTCACAATACACGTCAAAATTTTAAGTGAGCATAAATTTCAGACAAGAAATTCTATTTGTAAATTTATCACAAAATAATAATGAATCTGTCGAAGATGGAGCTATTTATATTAAATTGAGAATTAGTTAAATTACAATGCATCCATGTGAAATTGTGTTATAAACAGTGTAAACAGTAGGAGCATGCTCAAATGTTTGTTTAAAGGTATACATATATACATACATCAAGAAAAAGACTGAAGTGGACCAGCAGTTCAGTGAAAATTATTGCAGAAAGAATATTTAATGACCAGAAAAAAATGTTGGTGTATATTCCCATGTGAAATTGTGTTATAAACAGTGTAAACAGTAGGAGCATGATCAAATGTTTGTTTAAAGGTATACATATATACATACATCAAGAAAAAGACTGGAGTGGACCAGCAGTTAGCGTAATGGCTATGTCACTGGACTCCCATGTAGTTGAATGCAGTTCACGTCCTGGACCCAGTGGCTTAAAACTCATGCTGGGTCCGTGTGTGTGCGTGCCCAAGATCCCTAGAGGAGGATGGAGAAGGGATCGCGGTGTGGCCATCCCTTCTGGGGGGTAATTTCTCACTTTCTATCTCTCTCTGTCTTTCTGGCGAGCACACGCGCCCTATAGCAAAAACCTCTCCAAAAAGAAAGAGACTGGAAAATATTGTACTTCTGCATTCATTCATATTTTCTGTACTTTTTTTCACTTTTTTATAAGGAATGTGTATTATTTTTGGAATAAGAAGAAAAACGATCAACATTTTTTAAAAACATAAGACTCAATTTCATCTTATATGCTCAAAAAGGAACTAGAAATGGAAACTTAAAAAGATGAGTTCGCCCATCTTTGCCTATGGCCATACTTCCAAGAAAGCAGTTCCAGATGTTTGAGGTTTCCCTTCCTGGTTCTGTGGAGAAAGTTCTGCTACCCTTAGTTGGTCTCCAGGGGCGCAAACCCAGGGCTGCTAGCGTGGGCCACCAGGGGGCACTAGCATCCCTCCCTCTTCTCCCCAGTTTCCCTTTTGTCTTCCCTTCCCGGAATCTTTTTTCTGAGGCCTTTCACATGTCCCCTCCTTCAGTCACGATCACACAAACAAGCGCACTCATGTGCACGTACATGTACACACACACGCGCGCACGCACGCACACACGCACACACTCCCACGCATGTGCATGTGCAGTTTTCTGGCTGTTTGGAACTGGGCCATTTAGAAATCGGCTGTGGAGTAGAGCAAAGATCACAGGAAAGGTCTGAGTTCATCCTACCTCAACCTTTTATTTCTAGAACCAAGCAAAATGTGGACTTCTCCAGATCCACATTTTGTCCTTTAAAAAAGGAGCTTGTGGTGTTGGTATGGTGAGATTTAAAGACAGAGGGCCAGCAGGTGGCATGGTGGTTAAGGCACTGGATTCCATATGGCTGACTTTGTGGTTGGAGTCCCCGAACGGCGACTTGTAAAATACATGAACACACAAAACAAACAAACGCACCAGGTGCATGTGCATCCCAAATCTCAGGAATGGGGGAGAAGGGATTGCACCATGGCCATCCTCCTTAGGAGGAGAATGATCGCTCTCTCGGGCTTTCTCTCCAGCTCTCTCAGGCATGCATGCCCACATGTGAACATGCCTATGGCAAAAATTAAACACCAAAACAGGGACCAGCAGATGACTTAATGGTCACATGGCTGGACTCCCACATGACTGACCACTGTTTGAGTCACAGATCCGGTGCCTTGTGCCTAAAATCCTGAAAGGAGAATATAGAGAAAAAGTGATTGTGGCATGGCTATGACCCCTGAGGGGATGATTTCTCCCATTTTCTCTCTATGTCTGTCTCTCCAGTGAGCACACACACCCTATAGCAAAAATCTCTTAAAAAAAAAAAACAAAAAAAAAAAAGACACCAAAACTTCGCCAGATCCAATGGGTATTTTTTAAAGGACCTTTCACTGAGGTCTAAGAACAGTTTGTAAGTTACATCTTATTTCCCCAATCTTAATATAAGGGAATAGTAGTCCCATCAATACAAATAATTTACTTTTACATTGATGTAAGCAAATATAAAGTTCAGAAGAGAAAGCATTTAAGTGAAATAATATTACTTTTTTGTATTCTCTTCATGTAGTTTTGCTGGTGACTGGAATACACTCCAATAAAGAAATGACAAAGAAAATTAAGAGGCCCAAATTCAGTAAGTAAAATTCGCAATTTCTTGCTGGTATAGGCTTCTCTTTTGGGGAGTTATTACACTTGTTTTACATAATATAGGAGGTGGTTTTCTGTCTCTTTCCTCACCTACCTCATCCCAAAAAGGTAGAAGTCCTAATTTTCAGGTAAAAAGCACTAGAAAAATTCAAACTGCACAAAGACCAGCCGACACTATGTCTCCATAGCTAAGCAAGGATAGGCATTTACCTGCTACTGAAATGCACAATTCCCCATACCAGAACATTCAGTGTGGCTAATGCAAAGGCCCAGCTAACCTGTCTACCCTCCAACATGCCCTGTGGCAAAAAGGCAAATCTTCTCAGAAAAGCCCATGATATTCACACCCAGCCAAGTGGAAAGAGGAGAAATAAATTTCACTTTTGGGTGCTATAGCAGTTAAGATTAAGTGACAGAAAATTCAGAATAGCTGTTTATATGAAACCAAAGTTTTGTTTGTTTTCCTCTCTATCTTCATAGTCAGTTGGGGCTTTTATGAATGTGCTAGAACCTTCATGAACCCAGACTCCAGTCTTGTAATTCTGCCATTCTCAGTGTGTCTCCTGGTTCACTGTCCAAAATGGGTGTCAGTTTCACTCATCAAGTCTACATTCAGTCAATAAGAAGAGATGTAAAAGATCCCTCCAAAGATACATCCAGGCCCAGCCCATGGCCTGGTAGTTAAGGGAGCTGAATCTCACATGGCCAACTGTGTGGTTCAAGTCCCAGACCCAGCAGTTTGAGAAATACTCCAGGCATATGTCCATGTATGCCCCAAATCCCAAAATGTGAGATAAATGAAGGAAAAGGGATTGTGGCCTGATCATGCCCCATGGGAGTACTCTCTCCTTCTCTCTTCAGTGAGCACGTACACTCACTTATATTTACACTGTAAATATAAACAAAAATCCAGAAAATTCTACCTAAATGCCATTGGCCAATAGAGAAGGAGAATGAGAAATGTCTTGATTTCAAACATCCGTGTACCTCGCTAAAAGAAAGGCAGTAACAAAAGAAGGGAAGAACGAGTACTTGGAAATAAAAAGCCACAGATGGGAACTCTCACACTCAAATACTATGAGCACACTGGAGGCTCGATGGGAGCTTAAGTGAGGTGTGTGTATATCAGACCATTAAAGAAAGGTTTTAGATACCGCCCCTGATCTGTGCTCTCCACAACTGAAGCCTTCCTGCAGCATTAAGTTCAGGTGCTTTAAAATCTGCAACAATACATGATTTGGAATAAGAGAGATTTGCTTTACACCAACTGTTCTTTTTTGTTCTGCCCCTTTAAACCCTCCGTGTGAGATTTCCTGTTGAAAGGAGACCAAAAGGGCAGCTATCCACAGCCTCCTAGGCTGAAATACTAAAAAGGAATCAGTTGTTTATTTATTCCTGTCAGAACCAAGAGCCAAGAGGACTGGCTCTGGGGCAGATGTGTGTTCAAAACAATGATTGGGTTAATATGGAGACAAATGCACGCCCAAGTATAAATTCCTTTGGGCTGTTTCCAGCATCTTCATTAACTCATATACAAAAATCATGAAAGGTTCCATGATTACCATGACAACAGTTTTCAGTGACTCTGAAAGTCTGTGCTAAATGACCCAAGGGCAAAACTCTTTAAGAGATCTCAGATGGATTGAATTTCTGATATGCTGAATTCTGCCTTATTCTCAAAAAATCTCCCTAGTGATGCAGCACATTTAAATCAATAAAGGCATGAGGCCTTTTCTCTAATTAGAAACTCTGGCACAATCATTAAGTAAGGGGGAAAAACTACAATGAAGGTAATGGGATATTCCCCAGTCATGGAGCTCTCGGATTCTTGACCTCAGGAGTATTTCTAAATTATAGTCTATAGCTTGAGGCCAAAGTAATGTTAATTTTCTATCCAGTGTTCTCAGTCTGATGCTGGTACAGGTGACTGATGGGAAGGAAGGAGCATCGTTCACTTATTTGACAAGGATTTATCAGTTTAGATCAAGCACCAGGTGCTGTGTTAGATACCCGAATACAATAGCAATCAAGACCGTCGTTGCCCCCACAGAGCTCGCAGCCTTCTGGGAAAGACACACAGGTAAATAGGCAATTATAATGTCATCTGTAAGTGTTAGGGTATGGGGAGCTAAAGATACTTGATTTGGAGAGGCTTTTGCCTTAGGGTGTGTGCATTCGCCAGAGACACACACAGACACAGTGAGAGGGGAAGTGAGAAATCACCCCCCTGGGGGGTGGGGGTAATGGCCACACCACAATCCCTTCTCCTTCATTCTCCTCCTGGGATCTTGGGCACACAAGAACACATGCCAGGCATGATTTGGAAGCCACTGGGTCTGGGACTCAAACCATGGCCGGCCATATGGGAGTCCAGCAATGTAATTGCAACACCATCTGCTGGTCCCAAGGTACTTTAAGAATATGAAGAAGCTGTGTATCTGGGAGGGCTTCCAGGAGGAAATGACAAATCTACATCCCAACTAGGGATTGACCAGGCAACAATGAGGAGAAAAGAAAGGTACAAGCAGAAGGACTCACTGTGGTCAAGGCCTGGAAAGTGGAAATAGAAAGGACTAAGTAGTAGTTCAATATAGCTGAAATAGAATAGGGGGCGAACATGTTAAGGGAAAATAGAGAGTTAGCAGGCACCAGACTGTGTTCAGGATTCTGGACTTCATCGTGAGGGTAACGGGGAGTTACCATAGATACAAAATAATCTCAGTGCTGCTTATTTTGATCACATTTAGAAGCTCAAGGCCAATATGATTAAGCAACAAAGGAAACTTAGGCACGACTTGGAGTAGTTGGCAGAACCCAAGACAGGAAGCTGCAATGCTCCAGGCCTAGACCCCAGATAGAAAGGCCACAGGAACTGGCACCTCTGGTTCTCTGTGTCCGTCTCTTTCTCTGCCATGTCTCTCAGTCATACCAAACTCCTGGGAATTAAAATCTAGTATGACTCAGACTAGACTGGCAGAGGTTCACCCCTATGAAGAGTATATAGTCCTCAGAGAACAGGGTAGTGGTCGCGGTTGCCTTCGGGAAATTAGTAATAAACCCCTTTGTACCAACACATAAAAAGACGGAGCACGATTTGTTAGCGAGGAAGCAGAATGGACTTGCCTGCACATAGTAGGTGGCACAAAATTGTCTACAAAGTCCGGAGAGAATTTCACACGTGTTTATATGGCAAGGTGGAAGACAGGACAATGGTCATTTCTCTTGTCTCCCAGAGAGATAAGTGGACACCCCTCATGATTGTCTCCTGTATACCCAGAGACCCCTGGAGCTCATTCCAGAGGGAAGTGTTTACTATCTAAGGGTCAGAGGCCGAGACATTGCAGTGTGAAGTCAGCCTACTATGCCTTCAAGGAGACTCCCTGAGAGGAGAGGGCCAGGAGGCAATGACCTCCCTTGTCCCCACTAAACAAAGGAAGACTGACCATCTTTACCCTCCCAGTTGACATCTCAAAGCGCATCTTACAAGGAATCACTGAAGGACTTAAAACAGAAGGTGGAATTGTAAAAGCAGAGCTTTCACAACTCACTGCGGCTTCAGCACGAGAGTAAACTAGGCCAGTGGTTCTCCAAGTGCGGTGCCAGGAAACACACTTGGGGACCTTTTGCCCCACTCACTCTCTACAACCCGAGTCAGAAACTATAAAGTTTGAGCCCAGTAACTTATGTTGCAACAAGCTCTCCTAGTGATTCTGGGACCTTGTAAAATCTGGGACTTGAAGTACAGAGAGAACCAAGAACAGAGCTTACAGATGTGGATGTGAAGCATTAGGTAAGCTCTTTAGTGCCTTCACATTCCACTGGTGGTTTTTCAAGACAAAAAGTCTTCACAACCCAAAAGACTAAAGGCAAAAAGGTAAGGGGGAGGTAATTTGGTAATGTTGGGCAGTGGACAATTTCCTGACCCCTACTACATCGCGGCACTATGTTGGACTCCTGGGATCTAATGCCCAAGGCACGGTGTAATTAGCTGGCAGCGCAGATGCTAAACTCAAGTCTGGCTGAGGTTCAGTCCCAGATGTTTTCCCAATGGCCTCTGACCAAGGTGGGTGGACTAAGCAATGAGGCACCCGTTCCCTGGGGATAGATGAGGGCCTTGGATGGTCAGGGGATGGCTAAGTAGACGCTAAAAGAGAAGAGATATGGGAACATAGGGGAAGACGAGCACAAGTGTCCTTAGGCCTGGCTGGAGAATGTTCGCCATCCAGCGCATGCCTTCTGCCTACTCACAGGGTTACCATTGCTTTGGGGAGTTAGCACTTCTATTTTCCTTTTTCCCCCTCTATTCATGATAGGGCACTTGGGCACACGTGTGAGAGGGAGAGAGAGGGAGATAAGCGCTCTCCACAAGGTCTGACCGTGCCACAATTCCCTTCCTCCAGTCCATTGGTCCTGGGCACCCGTGTGTGTGCCCAGCATGTTACAGGCTGACCTGGCCGAGGGTTCAAACCAAGGTCACCATGTAGGCTCTGGCTTTTCTTGAGCAGCATGTCACCACAGAGCCTGCCTCTCCCTTCTTTTCTTCTTTTCCTCAACCCTTTTTCTTTCCATTTCTCTCATCTGCCTCTGGCGCCCTGTGCTCCTTCTGGCCATTGCTTAGCATCAGTCAAGGCCCTTTGGATGAAGGGGGAGTACTTAGGACCATGTTGAAGATAACCCAGTATGGGGGTTCTACAAAGTGGAAAAGCCAAGAGGGGAAAACAACTGGACGGATTCTCACAGCTCTACTCTCCCAGCCCATTCACAACCATTCATTCCAAGCTAACACTTTGCTTTCGTGTACTTATACTGAGTGCAATTTTATTCTACCACATTTGGCTTATAACATTTTCTATATTAAATCAAACCCGACTCCAAACTATCAATTGCCAGGAAAGGAGGGGGAAAGTTCACAATTTCAAGGGCTTTCTCCCTCCCTGCTCACCAGCTGCTAGAAGGCTTATACAGTCTAGAAGATTCAGGGAGGTCCCCTGAGCTGCTCAGTGTTCAAGTCAACATCATCTCCAGAAGGTGGGCAGCACCACTGTTTCCTGGAACATGGGATCTTTACAGAGGTGGGAAAGCCCCCTACCCAAGGCTCCACCCCTAGGTGAATCACTCTGAGGTTTGCTCTTCCAGAGTAACTGCTAGGGAAAAGGGACAGTTCCCTTACTGGAATCTACCTGCCTACTCCCACCTTCAGAGTCTTGGAAGATCATTTTCTCCCTATCACTTTTTGGCCTGAATGAGCCTAATCCCTTCAAACAAGGGAGATTTGGAAATTCTCATTCCCAAAGCCCAGAGAGTGTATTATCAACAGGTAACTCTGCGCTCTTTTCTGCAGCCTTGAGTTCCACAGGTGAGAACAGAAAAGCTTATCTCTAGAGTAGTCAAAAAATGCAATGAGAATAAACCTAATAACTTACTCAATTAACCTGCATGGTCCAAGAAAAAGTTTGCCTTACTACAGTAGTGAGAGTTTTTTCACATTATTTTTAGAGGCGACTTTTCCAAGGCTCTCATTTTCCCCAATATGTGTTGGAGCCATAGGTCTCATCTTACCCAGAAGCCCCTTAGTGGTTGGTTCAGTCAGGAGAAACACACTCGAGCAATTTCAAATGAATGACAAAAATAGAGCTGTATTTTCCTTGTTTACAAACCTGCAAATATTGACTGAATGGTTTAGGTGTGTCCATAACACTCGTCTAAGGCAATCACAAATACTGCATCAATTTTAAGGATTACTTCATTTATGTGTAGGCTACAAATTTAAAGAAGGTACTCATCAACTTAACACCATCGGTCCATCCTGCAATTAATACATTGTATGTGTCCATATAAATTTCGTCCACCAAAGACTCAAACAATCTGTGCTAGAAGAAGAAAAACTTCAGGGACCAGCAGATGCCATAATAGTTACATCATTGGACTCACACATAGTCAGCCATGGCTCAAGTCCTGGATCCATCAGCTTAAAATTGACACCAGGCACATGTGTGAGTGTGAGTGTGTGTGTGTGTGTGTGTGTCCAAAATACCAAGAGGAGAATGGAAGAGAAGGGATTGTGGTGTGGCCAATCACCCCCTGGGAGGCAATTTCTTGCTTTCTGTCTCTCTTTCTGATGAGTGCATGTATCTTACAGCAAAATCTCTTAAAATAAATAAATAAAGCTTTTAAGTTATAAAAATCTCATCAACCAATAGGGTTTCTACACATGACAAAGCCCTAGAAGGGCCCCAGAAGCAATAGCCTTAGTCCAAAGTGGCAACAGATAGGTTAACATTATGCAGGTGACAGCCATGGGGATTAATTCCACGCAGCACTTCCCGGCTGCCCATCCTACAAAGTCTCTGACTTCAATGAGCATCCAGTTTCAAATATGAGAAAATAAAAGTACAGAAAGAAATGTCTTTCTGGGCCTATCCGTAGCCCAAGCACACACAAAACCAGGTTAGCTGCTTTTTGTGTGTGCACCAAACTAGGCCAGGTACCTCCTGCTGTGTGTACACAAGCACAGGCCGTACTTCCCCTATCAAGAGCTTCCCATGCGGCATTCTAAGAGCTTCTCGTACAGTCTGTCTTCCCAGTGAGACCAAGATTACCATGGAGCTGTAATTAGTGCTCATTAGGTAATTGCTGGATGGATGGACAATCAAGATCCAAAACCAGTAACAAACACTATAAAACAAAGATATGGTAAATGCTATGAATCAGTCTACAATTGAATTCCGACTGGCTTCATGAACAAACATTCAAAATGAGACATGAAAAATAAGAAGTTTACAGGCAGAGGTTAGTGGAAGGGCTTTCTAGGTGGACTAAGCCCACCTATCACGGGTAGCAAGTGGAAAATGAGGTCAGAAAACTGAGTGGCGTGGTTGGTTTAAGGGTTCCAGAACCATGGGAGAAGCAGCTGAAGTGGTGGGGTGTTAGGACCAGGCAATGACAACTTAAGCATTTTTTCTTCACCATTCCTTTGATTATGGGGAGTAAACCCTGAGAAGTTTTCTAGACAGGAAATTAATATGAAGACAATACTCAGATGAACTACAAGACATTCTTCATAAGCAGCAAAGCTGTATTTTGAAATATTTCCATTCCATGGGGGTCTGTTGAAATAGATTTAACCTGGGGTGAAATGTACACCCTTTAATTCACATAGCTCTAACTAGTTAAGCTTAATACCTTGTAAGGCATGGACAGATTTCTGTCATCTCTCGTGGGAGAGTGGATGATGCCTGAACATACTGCCTCGGCCATAGAGAGAGCATTGTTCTGAGACGTGGTTGTGTGGTACACTGGGCAGTGAAGAGGAAATGCAGTTCTGTGACCATAGGGTCCGGTGTAACAGGCGCTTGCTTCATGTGTAGCAAATTTTAAGTAATCCCCGGTGTTTGCTCGCTTCTTAGACATCTGGTGTCAACACTAGTGTGTTCAGATTGGTGCACATGCCCTTTCTCAGACCATGGGAAGGGAAGACGATTAACTTTCTAGTCCTCTGCTCCTGATGTGACAATGAAGAAAGCAGGAACTTGCCATATTGCATATCTCAGTTGTGTAAACTCTTATCTACCACAGCAATCCTCAGAAGTACCAGGAAAGTCACGCAAGGGAAACCACACTAGAAAAAGTGCCTTGAGGTATTTGGGGGCACACGCACAGATACATGTGTGCACGCACAGATGCATGTGTGCACGCACAGATGCATGTGCGCACGCACGCGCACACACACACACACTCGAATCTATTTGTCAGACACATCCCACAATCCCCACCAGTGGCTGTCAGCAATCTGAGTTCAGAAAAGCCCAAATCCTAAGAGGGAGCAATGGAGACGTGACTACAGTGTGAGACCATCCCCCATGGGGGTCTTTTCTCATTTTCTCTCTTCCTCCTAACCCCACCCCCAGCAGGTGCATGCTCCCCTTGGCAAATTTTTTTTTAATTCTACAACTTTTAACATTGGAGAACTCTGATTCCTGAAGAATCTGCAACCTACTTGTTTGTGCTTTTCTCTGCCTCGCTGTTCCTGTGTTCCCACAGCCTTCCTGCCCTGTTCTACCCTGTCACTCAGCTCCTTCACTGGTTTCTAGAAGAAACTCCTGTACGTGACATTCGACCACATTTTAGAGTTTTTTTTTTTTTTTGGGGGGGGGTGGTTTTTTTGTAGT
>NW_006159810.1:1422927-1423991 GCF_000334495.1 Tupaia belangeri chinensis
AGTTTTTTTTTAGAGATTTTCATTCACTGTAGGGCGTGTGCGCTCGCCAGACAGAGAGAGACATAGAGACAGAAAGCGAGAAATCACCCCCCAGGGGGGATGGTCACGCCACAATCCCTTCTCCTCCGTTCTCCTCTCGGGATCTTGGGCACACACACACACGTGCCCGGCGTGAGTTTTAAGCCACCGGGTCTGGGACACGAACCGCGGTCGACTACGTGGGAGTCCAGCGACATAGCCATTACGCTAACTGCTGGTTCCCCCGGCGTGAGTTTTAAGCCACCAGGTCCAGGACACAAACTGCGGTCGACTACGTGGGAGTCCGGCAACATAGCCATTACGCTAACTGCTGGTCCCATATTTTAGAGTCTTCACTGGAGTTTCGAGGACCAACAGGTGTTACCTTGTGAAGCACATGACCTTCTACCAGTACCTCATTTGCTCCTTATCTGCTCTCTCATACAAGTCCATTCCACAGGCAAAATGTTCTTGCTTCTCTGAAGAGTTCACCCCACACAGACCCTTGGAAGCTCAGAAACTTGTCAAGAAATTCTTTCCAGGAAAAAAAATATTGGGCTATTCTGAAAAGAGTTCTAGCAAAAACAATGACAGACATCTTAGCCATCGTGAAACTAAATCCATCTAGTCCCAATGTGACTTGATCCCTGCGGGACTCCTAAAAGTCTTCAAAGACTTTTCCCTCCCCTCACTATGTTCCAAGCATGCTGGCCTCTCTCAGTTCTTCAAACCACCACACCTCTCCACATCAAGGTTTTTTGCCCCAGCTCTTCCTTCTGCTTGGAAGGTCTTTCTCTAGGCCTTTGCTGGATGGTACCTTCGCATCACCCATGTATCAGAGGTAGAAGATTAAGTAGAAAGGAGTACAGAAGCCAACTCCTTTAAGGCCTTGCAGACCACCAGAAGGAACTTGAGCACAATTCTAAGGACAGTAGGAAGTCAATGAGGAGTTTGAGCAGGAGAATGATGAACCCCTATTATATTTTTTTTTAAATATTATGTTGACTGGACTGGTAAGGTAGCATGGTGGTTGAGGTGCTGGACTC
>NW_006159810.1:1427588-1443200 GCF_000334495.1 Tupaia belangeri chinensis
CTCTGTCTCTCTCTGGTCAAAATTTAAAAATCAATAAGTACAATTTTAAAAATTATATTGGCTGTTCAACAGAGAAAGGATTGGGACAAAAGGTGGTAAGCATGGAAAGGATTGGTGCAGAAGGTGGTAAAATGGGAGGTCACTGTTTTAACAATCCAGACCAGAAATGTGATTCGGATCAACTAAAAGTAAAGAAAAACTGTGGATTTGGAAATAAAACCACCAGGCATTTCTAATAGATTAGCTTCATCCTTTATTCAGTCAGCAGACACTCTTATTGAATAGCAGTGAGTAAAACAGACATGAATCCTTGTCCTTGTGGACTTTGTATTCCAGTAGATGAATGAAAATGTAACTAGAACTAGAACCTTGAAAAAGTAGTAGCATTTAAACAGATGGAAGCAGAAGTGGTTCCAGGTGTGAGATACGACTCAGGCCAAGTAGAGAAGATGCCTGCATCTAGAAAGTGCCATGGACAAGCCAGCTGTAGTAGTGCAGCAGCAGCACAGTGCTCCGTCATGCTCAAGCCACGTGGAAGACCAAGGTTTGGTTCCCAGATTGACCTGTTCATACTGGGCACACATGTGCATGCCTACGATCCTGGTTGTCTGGGAAGGCTGGAGGGAAGAATATGGCATGAGATCTCACTGAACTTTCTTCTCTTTCTTTCCGTCTGTCTCTGTGTGTCTTTCTTGTTCTCTCATGAAAGAAAGGAATTTAAAAAGTAACAGGAGCAGTATTGGCAAGCCCAGAAGTCCATGGAATAAACAAAGGAAATTAGTTGGGATTTTTTTTTCATAAAGGCAGAAAAAAGTAATTGCTTTTTAAGCAAAGACCCAACATGGTCAAAGACTAAGAAAAATAGAAAAGAAAATTTTGCAAGAGAAATTACTACAAAGGAAGAATTGACATGACCTAGTCATTGGATGTCAAGATCAAAGAGGATGACACAATCATCTTTAAATTAATGGTCATTTTTATTACATTAAACTGACACCATTTCTGCATTGTTTAAAAAAAAAAAAACTAAGAATTTACTCTAGTTGAGTAGCAAAATCCAGCAAAATCAAGTTTAATATCTAAACTTTTTACACCTGCATACTTTTAGTCTTATAATAATTCTTCATCAATAGACACAAGGCAAGCTTACAATGGCCTTCTCTAATTGATCAGAAAATTTGTTTTCCAGAAGCAGAGTGGTTTTTCTGGGATCATTGAAAAGATAAATGGCAAAATAAGGAATATACAGTTTGATGTGGCCTGCTAATACATAATTGGCTTGTTTTTTGTGACTTTACCCAATAATCACTGTTATCAAAGTAGGAGATCCAACCCACAGTGCAAGCATTTGCAGTTTTGCCTCGAAATTCCAGTTTTACGTTATAATTGTGGCTCAGACAAGACCAATTTTCTGTTCTGAGATATGATCTTTTTTGCCCAGGACCCCAGCGAGATTAATGCAGTGGACACATGTACCTCAGTGACTAGCATTTAAGGTAACCCCATCCAGTTTACAAACAGTTCTCTTTTCCCTGGGACTGGTTCCAAGGGCTTCTGGGAAGGAATCTTTGGCACATACTGACATGCTCTTGTGTGAGCTCTGACATGAAATTCACATGACTATGAGAAGGCAAATCTCCTTAGGGACTCACCCTGGGTGTATTGGGGTAGGGGGTGGGCACAAAGAGGAAACACAGCAGATGGCCAAGAAGTGAGTTTCTGTGCAAAGGTTCCACTGAAGCAGGTCTGAGCACCCCCAGGATCTCTATGACTTCACTTGGGATTTCACTCACTGCCCCCATCAATTGTCCACTCAGAAAGGAATGAAAGAAGCTTTCATCTTATTCTCTCCAAATGTTCTGGGAACACACTTTTCTAGAACTTAGAAATAAGTCCTCACCTGAGGGTGACGGCAGGACTCCGCATCCCTTCTGACTCTCTGTTCTGGCATTTGCCAAATGTCTTCCTGCTCCCTCCAGACCTAAGACTGATCTTTGAGCTGCTTTAATTTTGACATGGCCCCTTTTGCATTTAAATTTTGCACTTTTGGGAAAAACTCAAAGGGAACAAGGGAGCAGGGAAATATGAAAATGAACCTAAGCAATGAAAGGGAGAGAAAATTTACAAAGGAAATCATAAGCCTGAGCATTGAAAACATTCAAAAACATTCAGAGAGAATGCAAAAATAAAGCATTTCATTTGAGTCTTAAATAGATGGATGGAAGATTCTTTGAAGGTTATAAGAAAACAGACTACTTTGCAAATAGTTGGAGAAAACTGTACAGAAATAAACCGGGGTTTCCACATACTGACAGAAGAACTACCAGAAGGAAGCACATTTTTTCAGCTGGACATAGACATTACACTTTCCAATGATCTTGGCAATTATTCTTCAAAATGTAATTAGTTTACTCTCTCCAACTTTAGTTTTCCGTACAGGTTTAACAAATATTTGACTGTTAGCCACTCTTCGGTGTTTCTCCCTGTTTTTCCAAAGTACAAGAGTATATAGGCATGATTTCATTTTTTCCCCTGGGAGAATTTAATGAGTTAATCTACCAATTTGCTAATTAAGTTGGGTACAGACAAAACAGATCTTGTTTAAGGTACTTCCTAGACCTTTATTAAACAAACAAAAAACAAATAAATGAAAAGCCTCGCAAAGGGGGGGGGAACCTGATTAGAAAGAAAATATTCCCATGTGACATTTTCCTTGTGCATTTAAATTTTAAACCAACTGATTCATAGAAAATGCCATCACTTGCAGCTATAGTCTCTCAACAGGTTTGATTATTGTATGATACTCATGCAATAGACTTCTAGACATAGCCTCATTTACTCAACCCCAAGAGATTTAGTTGGCTGGCCAGGAGAACCAAAATCTCATAATGTCAAAGTGGCATCAAAGTCCAAACCCAGGGCCAGCCCTGTAGCCTAATGATTAAGGGAGATGGATCCCACATGGTTTGAATCCCACATGGTTTGAATCCCAGCTCCAGCAGCTTGAGAAACATATTAAGTGTGTCCATGTTCAAAATCCCAATAGAATGGAGAAGGGATTACAACTTGACCACATCCCATTGAGGGTGCTTTCTTCCTTTCTCTGTCTCTCTCTGGTGAGTTCATATACCTTCTGTAAATATCAAAAAAAAAAAAAAAAAAAAAAAAAAAAAAAAAAGCTAACCCCAGTTCAAAGACCTTGCTACCTCTTATTCTGAAGAACTAAGAACCTTTCATTTTCCTTCCCTCTAAGGGAGGAGATGCATTTGGGAGCAGAGACATGATCTGTGGAAAGAGGAGAGAACATATTCAGTTATGCCAGCGATTAAATAATTAACCAATTTAAGGAGAGACTACAGTGGCCTCTTCAGCACCCCTAATTTTTTTTTGTAAAAGACAAGAAAACAAATACCCAAAACAAACAAACAAACAAAAAAAAACTCTAAACTCAAAATAGTAAACACAACCTTGAGTATCAGAGTTTAAAAGAATGAAAGGTAAAGAGAGTAACTTTGGTGAGGAGACCATCTCTGATGGGGAGAATGAAACCACAAAACTCTTTAAACACAGTGCTCTGATTCTTAATGTTGACCACCGGTTGTTTAAGCCTGTGATCAAACTAGGCCCCTGCATTCCCAGGAGTTCCTTACTGGCCTGGCGCTGAGAGGCAAGGGATTGTTTGGGAGGGGTGTTTAAGAAAAGAGCAGAAGTTCTAACGTCAGTTCTGTCTCCAGCCTGAATGAAACTCAACTCTGCTTCATTCAGGTACATCAGGGTTAAAAAACACAAACAAGTATGCTTTTTGGATACAGCTGGAAGCCATTAACAACTCTAAGACCATCTCAGTAACCCAGTGAGAGTGGGTGGCCTGGCAGAGTCCCTGGATCCGTGTGTAATCACAGACTCAGCACTGGGCGGGGCTTTATTTCCATCCCCACTCAGAGTAGACATCCCTGCTTCAGCTGCTCAGTCTCTGCTCACATACTTCCACCAACCGTCCAGTCACTGCTTCATAGGACAGTCCATTCCTTTCAGGGCCACGTCAATTCCTAGAAAGCTCATTTAGGCAAAATTTACCACTGGAGAAACTCTACCCTTTAAGGTCTAGCTCAGCTCTCTGTACCATAGCTCATAGCTTGACCTGTGAGGACAACTATCACTTTGCCTCCAAGGTCTTGCCTTCTTATGGCCAAATGACCCATTTCTGTCAACCATCCCTCCTCTTGGGTCTCTCCCGAGCTTCCCTGCTCTTTGTACAGTGCTGTTTCAGATTCTTTTCAGAAGAATGAGTCCTATAACTGAATACATTTCCAGATTGGAGGGTACCAGCAAAGTGTCATGTAGGGGACCTTTCTCTTCAGAAACTGAGAGAATATCTTCAGTGGGAAGATGCAGCCCTGTTCTCTTCTAGATAAATACTGTCACTAGAGCAAACCCTTCCCAACTTCCGGCAAGCTTTCAACCTCAGAAGACTTGCCTACTGAACAGTCCTAGCCTGGCAATAACAGTAACAATGCTAAAAAGTGGAGAAGAAAGAATGAGTTTCCCCTGGGTGCTCCACAAGGAGGTTTCCAAGCTTTGCACCAAGTATTGAGGCAAATGAGAAATGATCACTCCCACCATATCCAGTACCCAGGCTGGGGGATCCTTTAAGACCAAGGTGAAAGATCACTTTCATTCGATATCTCTGTCCAAAGTCTTCCATTGCACAAAACACTAGCACTCAAGCCTCCTTAGCGTGACCTAGTCCTAAAACTCCACTATCTTCAGCCCAGCAAGCTGACCTTGTCCTCATTCCCAACTCCGAGGCCTAGGCTCCCTTGTTTATCCTTCCTAGAATACTTTTTCTTCCTCCTGTCAGGATGTCTGAGAGTTTTCCCTTTTCCTGGGCTAGTTACAAAGCCTCTAAAAGCCCCTTACTTCCCGGCCACTATCTGAAGATTCTGTGTCTGACCACTTCTTCTCCCGGAGTTCTTAGCCTCATTCATTGACCACCCAAGGCAGCAGTCATCAGGCTTCTGTCTTTGCTCTCAGCAGGTTAAATGCAACACACGGTCGGTCGGTAGTTGTTCCTTTGACCTAAGGAATGTCCTAATTTCATCCTTCCTTCATTAGATGAAAGGGATACAAGGTTAGCTCAGGCTTTTAGGGATTAACTACGTGAACAGTTGCGACCTAAGTCACCCCCACATATAAGCCAACACCACTTGGTACAATTTTGACCTTCGTTTGTATTCCCAGCTGCGCCTCAGATCAACTGTGATGTGAAGGCTGGAAAGATCATCGATCCTGAGTTCATTGTGAAATGCCCTGCAGGATGCCAGGACTCCAAATACCATGTGTACGGTACGGACGTGTATGCGTCCTACTCCAGCGTGTGTGGTGCTGCAGTACACAGGTGGGTAGCTCTGAGCTACGTGAGTAACGAGCAGTCAGGGTGTGGGACTGCCGTAGTTAGCAAGCAAAACTATGGAAACGCAACTGACCATCCTGCATTTTATCCTGCTGTTGGCAGTCCCATTTGTTAGAAGAGACACTGAGGCCCAGGGAAGTTAATTTAGTTGCTACTTAGATGCATATTCAGGATTAAAACTCCTGTTCCTTGACTTCTAGCCCAGAAAGCAGATGATATATCTATGTAAGAACTTTATGTAAGACCTGGGGAGTCCCAGCACTGCCGAGTAAACAATGTAAGGACTCCAGAGTGTAGACTTTACAACAGTCAGAATCAGGAAAGGCTTAACAACAAATACACAAGGAGAAAACAAGAAAGCCATTGAAGGTACGGGGCTCTGCACTGTCAGGGCTTGGCTTGAATGTAAGAACTTGGTGGGGAAAATATGGATGAGGATGTGTGTGGTGGGGGGAACCTTTGAATGTTCATAAAACAAGATTTGGGAGACTTCCAGCAACAGGGCTAACTAAAGGTGCCTAATACACTTTCCTTCCACCAAAACAAAGAGTAAGCCCCTAATAGTCATCTGAAGTGTTGGACAGAGAACTGGAGTGCAGCGGGGATGCATGGAAATGCTGTGGAGCGTGGGGACTCAGGACTACCCTGCAGAACGGAGAGCAAAGCACCTTGCATCTGCTGCCCCATCTCCCCAGTGGAAATTGGCTTGGAGCCAAAAGGGACTTCTTGAGGCAGGAATAGTGTAAGGAAAAGACCTCCATTATCTCCCACTAAAAGCTTGGGCACCAGAAGTCTTCACTGCAGGACAATCCTGCAGCCCTCACAGGCTCCAAGCCCAGTTTGGAGAGCAGCAGTGGGCTCCATGCCACTGCATTGCCCCAGGAGAAGACTTCAGGCATGCTATATTCTCACCTACCTAGGCTGCAGCAGCACAGAACGTTCTCGTGACATCTAGCAGGTAGGTGAGCAGCCTTGCTCACAGCTCCCCACTCTGTGAGCCACCAGACCACCTTCCCTCCCTCCACCATGTCTCACAAGAGCAGTCAGGCAAGTGACCCACCCACAGCCATGTGCTGCCCTGAGCTGCTGTCCACCACCCTTTCTAGTAGAAACAGCCAGGTGAGCAACCTCACTCACAGCTGCCCATTTGAGAGGCCACCGGAGGAATCCTGCTCTCACTGCATCTCATGAGAGCAGCTGGGTGAATGACCCCACCCACATCTGTGTGACACTGGTGGAAAGAGCTGGGCCACCTGTCCCCCACCTGCATGTCACGTTCAGAAGTGCCAGAATGATGCTACCTACCCACGAACACACCCAGCCTTTAGAGATCATGTCCCAGTCTGCAGGCCAGCCTCATAAGCCCCTGTACCCTAGGCCACTGAGGCATTCGCAGGTGGGACTGATGCTGATTACAACCGAAGAAACTACAGAGACTACTCTACTACTACCTGGAAGCAAAGGCAACTCACCCTACCCAAGCAACAGGCCCCACCTACAGGAGAAAGTCTTTCAACACAAAAGCCATCCTATGTAGTAGGTAGAGGCAACTGTTCCATCAGATGCTAAATACTGCAGTGATGTAAGAAGCATGAAAAAGCGAGGTAACCTGACACCCCAAAGGACATGATAATTATCCAGCAACAAACCCCAAAGAGAAGAAAATCTATAAAAAGGCTTTAAAAGGAATTAAAAACGATCATAAGGAAACTCAGCAAAATACAAGAGAATACAGATAGACAATTTAGTAAAATTAGGGAAACAATATGTGATCTGAACGAGATATTAAGGAAAGAGAGCATATAAAAAAGAACCAAACAGAAATCTTGGAGCTGAAGAATGCAATCAAAGAAATTTAAAAATACAGCTGAGAGCAGGCCAGCCAAGGCACCTGGATCCCACATAGCTGACTATGTGGTTCAAGTCCCAGAACCAGCAGCTTAAAACACACACCAGGCACATGGTACATGCATGCCTAAATCCCAAGAAGAGGCTGGAGAAGGGGTTACAGCATGGCCATCTCCCCAAGGGGGTGCTATCTCTCCCCGTCCAGTGAGCGCAGGTGCCCTATAGTAAATTATTTTTAAAAAATAAATTTAAAAAAACTGAGGGGCCAGCAGGTGGTGTGGTGGTTAAGGGCTCTGGACTCCCACATGGCAGATCGTGTTCGATTCTTGAACCTGGAGGCTTGCTTTCTCACTTTCCCTCTGTGTGTGTGTGTGTGTGTCTGGTCAAATTAAAATAAATGAATAAATGATTCTTTAAAATTAAAAAAAAATTGAGAGCTTTAACAGATTTGATCAAGTAAAGAACTTCTGGACTTGAAGACAGGTCTGTTGAAATAGCCTAGTCAGACAAAAACAAAAAGAATGAAGAAAGTTTATGTACCTATGATGTACCATTAAGCAAATTTATAATAAATGAAGTTCCATAAGGAGAAGAGAAGGAAAAACCAGCTCTTAAATCCTGAACTTTTTTTTTTTTTTTAAAGATATTTTTGCTATAGGGTGCGTGTGCTCACCAGAGAGACAAAAAGCAAGAAATCACTCCCTGGAGGGGTGGCCATACTACAACCCCTTCTCCTCCATTCTCCTCTCAGAATCTTGGGCGCATATGCACTCACACCTAGTGTGAGCTTTACGCTGTTGAGTCTGGGACTTGAACCATGGTCAACTACATGGGAGTCCAGCAGCATAACCATTACACCATCTGCTGGTCCCCCTGAATCTTTTAACAACTGGTCTTCACAAGCTGGTATAAGTGGCACCCACATTACCACTGACAGGCTTTCTTTCACGGAGGCATAAGATATTGTCCTTTCCATTAAAAAAATCTTCCATTTAGTTGAGAGACAAAATTAACTCCAGAGATTTTTAGGAAGTATTGGGTCACTGGAAAAGTCATGACACATCTTTTGAATGGAAAAGTACTATAAGACAGAACAAAAATCAGTTCAAGTTGTGAAAACAAGGTTCTAAGTGGGATAAAGAGTAGCAAAATCATGTCTGAAGCTGTGTGGAAAGGTGGTGTTGGAAACGCAGCTACACCTTGAACACTGTGCAGGCCTGGTCAGGCAGAAGTGGAAACTAGGTGTCCCAGAGTAAGCCAGCAGCATAATGAGAACCACAGACGTGGGAATGATGTGACTTTTCAGGCGAGCTGAGACATACCTGGCCACAGTTGGAAGCAGTAAAGTAACCAATTATTGGAGAGAAGAAAGGAGAGTAAAGACGTGAGAGAGTGAGGAAGAGTTGACATTGGGAGGTACCTGTGACCACAGGAACCAACCTAGGTTTTAGGTCAGTTAGACCTGGGTTCAAGTCCCTCTTGCAATTTACAAAATAGTTACGAAATCTTAAGCAAGTCAATCTCCCGTGGCCTCTTTCTGTGGAATGGGAACAGCAACCTTCTCTCCACAACATAACTCACAGGTTTGCTAGCAGGATCCAGTGAGATATCATATGTGAGAATTTCAAAACAATTCAGTGTTTTACATATCCAGTATGATTACCACCTTCCTCCCTTCTGGACCATTGGGAAGTTGAGTGCTGAAAGTTGCTGACTCACCACAAAGGCAGGAGAGGAAGAAATGGCAATTCTCATTATTGCAGGAAAGCAAAGGTGTTGATGGAAACACGTCAATGTATGTTTTTAGCTTGTGTCATAAATTACAGATACCCACGTTAGGCTCTGGGGCAAAGAAATGACCATGGGAAAGTGCAACTCAGGACAGAAGTAGAGCTCTTCTTCAACACAGAAGGAAAGATGCACGTGTCAGACACCATCACATTTGGATCTAAAATCTTGCAAAAGCCCAGGAATTAAAGAAACAATTGCCTATCATGTAGAGGCTCTTTTTAAAGAATTTAGCTGTACACCTTCCCTCCCCAGCCCAAAATGGAATCATTTACTTTTAATAATTTCGTAACACCCTTAAAATAACTGGATTCATCCTGTGATGTCACAAAACCAAATCAGAAATTGTCAGGAAGGAGGCGTTACTGAAGAAACTCAGTGGAAATAATGATAATTAGGGGAAAAAATTCTGAGGCATGCTGGCAAAGAAATTCCCTTACTGGCAAAACAATCAGGTCCTGGAAGGTCAGATGCCCAGTGAGTGATAGAGACACCGTTCTTGGGGGCTGCAGGTCAAAGCCAACATTTCCTTAATCTTGCTTTCTCATGTATGTCTGACTAAAAATGGAGGCTGGTTTTATGGCCTGTGGATCACATCGAACAATATCCTGCTCTTTTCTTTAAAATTGTTTCTCTTCCTAGTGGTGTGATCAGTAATTCCGGAGGTAAAATACTGGTTCGGAAAGTTGCTGGACAGTCTGGCTATAAAGGGAGTTACTCCAATGGTGTCCAGTCACTATCGCTCCCACGATGGAGAGAATCTTTCATCGTCTCAGGTATGACCACAGTAGAGGAGCAATGCTGCTAACTAAACACGGGCACAATGGAGGACCCGTGGGATGGAATGTGTTGTTTTCATGTGCTGTCAGTTTTTGTTTATGGCCCATCTCATTTTATACAGGTCTAAAGTATTAGTGCTTCTGATAACTAGGGAAATAATATGATGAGTTATAATACATGATGAATCACTTCCAAGTCAAATCTAGAAATATTAAAAGGCCCCAATTGCTCATTTTAAACACACTGCAGCTATCTGTAAGTCCAGTAGAATTTTTAACTAATTGAATTTAATTATTTGGACTTTTAAAGTAGTCATTTGGTTAAGCCAAAGGGGCTTCCATACCTATTTCAGAATCTTATTCCTTGAGATTTATGGTAAAGGGATAGATAGGGGCATATAGAGGACTAAGGAACAATTTTATATTTTAGTCTTCAATTTGTCAGTTATTTCAGTACTTAGTCAGTTCTCTCTATCTAGCTCCATTTCGTTTTAGTTTTTGCTCTAGGGTGCATGCGCTCTCCTGAAAGGGGTGGGAAGTAAGAAATTACTCTTTGAAGGAGTGGACACACTATAATCCCTTCTCCTCCAGTCTCCTCTCAGGACTTGGGGCACATGCACACACGTGCCTGGAGTGATTTTCAAGACACTGGGTCTGGGATTCCCACTGGAGTGCTGGGATCTAGCACCCTAGCCTCTATACCCCCTGCTGGCCTACTTCATATAATTTCTGTAGATAGTCATTTTTATTCCTTTCCCCGCTACAGAGAGGTAATGTCAATGAACAAATGACAAGCATTTCACAATGAAAACGTAAATGAATATCTCTGTACTACCTTGACATGTACTCATACTTTCATGTTTTGAGAATTTCCCCAACCCAAATTTTTATTTTGAAAAATTTTTAATTTAAAAAAAAAATCATGATGCAATAAATATTTATAGTCCCTCTGCCTAGATTCACCAATTGATACTTTGCCACATTTGCTTGGTCTAGCTACCCATCAGCTACCTATAACTTTACTCTGAACCCTGGGAATATAAGCCACAGGCACCATGACGCTTTATCCCTAAATACTTTAGCACGTATCTTCTAAGAAAAAGCATTTTCCTAAATAACCAATATACCAATACCACACCTAAAAATATCAATAATTAGTTCTTATTCAACTGTACCCAATCATTCCCAATACATCCTTTATCATTTATTTGGGGGTATCCACAATCCAATGAAAGATGACACACTGCATTTAGTCATCACGCTTACTTAGTCTCCTTTAATCTAGAACTATCCCCTGCCACAGTACATTTTTGGCAATGACATCTTTGTTGTCTGGACTCATTGTCCAGCACTGTGTTCCACAATCTGGACCACAGACACAGCCAACTGTTTCCTCATGATTGGATCCACGTGAGATAGTTTAGCAAGGATAGATGGTGCCTAGTACGCCACTGTGTCAAACCTCAAGAGCCACAAAACATCCTTTGTGATGTTAAGTTTGATTATCTGGCTACTTCGTCATCCCTCTCCATGGCAAAGAGATCTTGCCACGATAAGCAATCTGTAGGGAGATATTTGAAAACTACTTGAGCAGCTTGTTCCCCAACAAATTTCATTCTGGTTTTAGCACTCACTGCTGATCCTTGCTGAATCAAATATTAATTACTAGTTATAATTTTCCTAATTATGTAATTCCTTCCATTTATTGGTATTCTTACATAAAGAAAAGTTATTTTCCCCTCTGCACCTATTTTTTAAGGGGACCATGTACTTTTAGTTTTTTAGGGTTTTTGAGAGATGTTTGTTATGGGGCACATGCACTCACTGGAGAGACAGAAAGCAAGAAATCACTCCTCAGGAGGATGGCTATGCTGCAATTCCTTCTCCTCCATTCTCTTCTTGGGTTCTTGGACATGCATGTACACACCCCCTGGTGTGAGTTTCAAGCTTCTGGGTCCAAGACTCGAACCACAGTCCAGCAACATAATCATTATGCCATCTGCTGATCCCACTAGGTTGTTTTTTAAAGTACAGTATGTTATAATTCGCTATCATTATTCTTTTGGGTGCTCAAATTGTCTAAGATTGGCCAGTGGGAGCCCTTCGTTCCTGTCATATCCACACTGGTGTTCAAGCACTACACGATGTTCTAGGTTCACTTTATCTCCTATTTTCTTTAAGGAGATCCCATGAGATCTAGATTTAATTAAACTAGAGTCTAGCAAAACTTCCTGGCCTCCCAACAAGATTAGGTGCCGTGAACTGTCCTGAGAAGGGGCTACTTATAGAAAGTCAATTGAAGCAAGGAAGAGAAATGTCTCATAATAGAGTAGACCTTCCAATTGAGGTGGTTTTGGTATTGTTGGGCATCCCATGCCCCAAATCTCTACTATCTTTCATCACAGTTGTAATAGGACTACAGACAGTAATGTTAGGGTTATTTTTAATTTGGGCAACCTATGTATCTCTCTCGCGCTTTTTTTTTTTTTTTAAGAGTTACTTGTCTAATTTTATTTATTGTTATCTTTAATTTGGCAAGAGAGAGGAAAAAAAAGTGAGAAAGCAAGCCTCCAGGCCCGGGACCCAAACTGCAGTTGACTATATGGGAGTTCAGTGCCTTAACCACCATGCCACCTGCTGCCCCCACCCATGTCTCCTTTTGCCTGCCAAATTCTACATACCTACAGTTCAAATGAAACTTTTTTTTTTTTGTCAGATATTGGGAGAACATCAACCCCAATAACTGTAGGCCCTTCAGAACAAGGGTCATATGGAAACGCTAGAATACAAGTATGTTGGGATAGAAAGAAATATAACTTCCCCATAGGTGTTTACCAAATAGGTCTCAGCTAAATAATAGCATTTCTTTTTTTTTTTTTAATTTTTTTTTTTTTTTGGAGAGATTTTCACTATAGGGCGCGTGCGCTCGCCAGACAGACAGAGAGAGACATTAGAGTCAGAAAGCGAGAAATCACCCCCCAGGGGGGATGGTCACGCCGCAATCCCTTCTCCTCCATTCTCCTCTCGGGATCCTGGGCACGCACGCACACGCGCCCAGCGTGAGTTTTAAGCCACCGGGTCCGGGACGCGAACCGCGGTCGACTACGTGGGAGTCCAGCGACATAGCCTTTACACTAACTGCTGGTTCCCAATAATAGCATTTCAAGCTTAAGTGCTTGGCCTGCAATCTGAGAATTCCAACGGAGGTTTTAAAGAAAAATTCCATGAGAAGAGATTTTTTTTTTAATGAAAAAAAATCAATGTGCTGAAATTATTTCCTATAAATCTCAACTTCTGTCTCCCTCATTTCACCGTGACATTTAACTGAAATATTTTTTGCCAGTAATAATAAACATTTGTGCTCTGCAATGGGTAGGAAGCCTCTTTCCAATGGATGAGTTAGGAGAGTACACCGCAGCCTAATGATATCAGCTGACTTGGAGCCAAGGAACTCTCCCCATTATTCTGAGGTTCACAGCCAGCTAGTTTAACCAGACCATGTCAGAATCCTCCTCTGAAGGCTCAGACGCCCCTGTGGCCTCGCTCTAGTTTTTTATTTCTAATTTTTACAGGTCGTTGAACTCCTTTAATTTCCTTACTTTGTGGCTGAGAGAGGATATGCATTTTTGGTCAGCAAGATCTTTGGAAAGTCAGAGTTGGGGAGGGGGGTGGGAATCAGTGAGGGATCTTTCCTAATTGTGCCCACTTGTTTAATACACATGTGACAAAACTGAGCTCATGTTCCTTTACCTTCTGAATAGAACAGAAGAAATTACAGAATTTTTAGATGCAAGAAGAGTAAGTAGAGATTATGCTTGTAGATCGCTTTCTGTTGATCAAGTGTGGCCCACAGCCACGGGCCCTCTTGGGATCTAAAATAACCTCAATCACTGTCTATTTGGAACGGGCCTGGACATGGGCAGAGGACTTGGGAATGCCCAGTTACTCCCCAGGTGATTTTAATGACGTGACGCAAACATTTTACACCCTCCCCACTTTGAGTGGTACTTATAGGTAATACCCAAATCAAATCTTGCATCTCCATGGAGATATACAGCTCCAAGACATTTAACATTTTCCCCCCACTAGATCCCTATAACTTCGTATAGTAAGTAGGATCACCTCATTACTCATATTTTTGAATAGGAAAAAAATGAGTCTCACAAATTGAGGCAATTGATTAGTGGTAAATTAGAAACTCCCAATCTGCTTAGGCCCTCCATCTGCTTCATGACCCTACAACCCCTGTGCCTACAGGATGTTTGGCAACATGATGCATTAAATTCTGTTCCTCCCTGCTCCCCCCCCACCCCGGGGCTCATCATGCCATACTCCTTACCATCTCCACAAGCCCCACTCTACAAGCCCCACTTCCCCAGTTGAAAGGGAAAATGTTTTCATTATTACCTAGAACTATTGCTAACAGGTGGCACCCCCCATCCTCTGCCAGGGTATGTGAATTTTCAGAAATCTAAGGCATTAAGATACTCCTTTGCTGAATAATATCTATCGATCACCTACTACATGCCAGATACTGCTTTAGGCACTGGGAATTCAACAGATATGAAGTCAGGCAAACCACTATACTCCAGTGGCACTTTGAGTTAAGTTGTGGAACACAGCCAGGAGATCTGTACAGCTGCGGGCCTCACTTCATGGTTGGAAGACTTTGCAAGCAGCAGTCTTCTCAGGCAATGTTCAGTAATACCAGGCTTGCTGCCTGCTAACCCAGCCCCAGTAGCTTATTTTAATACCTCCATTGATTCCCTGATAGACATTACCATCCCTCCTCCTCTGGCATCTAAAGTATTCCTCCCATCTAAAGTGGGCAACAAATGGATAGTTTCTTGGCTGATTAACATTGGCCTACCTTTAAGTTTCCTTACTGCCATGGAATTCAAATGGATCCCACAGGGTCTGTGACAGTGAGAGGGGAGCTGTTACACACAGCCAGCTTATGACCAGACCATTTCATCCTCTAAAAGGAGAGCCAGGCAGGACGCAGCCCGAGAGGTTAAAGAAGCTGGATCCCACATGGCTGACTATAGTTCAAATCCCAGCCCTGGCAGATATAAACACACACCTCACATTGGCCTACCTTTAAGTTTCCTTACTGCCATGGAATTCAAATGGATCCCACAGGGTCTGTGACAGTGAGAGGGGAGCTGTTACACACAGCCAGCTTATGACCAGACCATTTCATCCTCTAAAAGGAGAGCCAGGCAGGACGCAGCCCGAGAGGTTAAAGAAGCTGGATCCCACATGGCTGACTATAGTTCAAATCCCAGCCCTGGCAGATTTAAACACACACCTCCCCCTCCCTCCCCCAACCCCCGTTTTCCAAAAATCCCAGCAGGATGGGGAAGTGGAGAAGGGACTGAGGCATGACCATGCCCATCAGAGGATGCTTTCTCCCTCCTCTCTCTAGTGAGAGCACACATGCTCTGATAACTTAAAATAAGAGCATGTGGGATTGTCTTTGCATTCGTCTAATTAAACATTCAAAACCACATGTATGAAAACCTCAGCTTACACATTTCACCTGCATGGATAAAATAAGGGTTTCTGATGTTAAACAACTGAGTCATGGAGATTTTATTGTTTCCGTTCAAATATTAATAAAATGCAGGAGAACAAAATGTCGCTTGACTTCCTCTTTGTAATCAACAATTCAGTGCAGGAATCAGACGGATTTTATTGAACCCAAGAGAACTTGGAAGGAGAGAATCAACTTCTCAGTACAGAACCATCTAAAACCTCTAGCAATGCATATCTTAATTGTAA
>NW_006159810.1:1444040-1448054 GCF_000334495.1 Tupaia belangeri chinensis
CCCCACCCCGGGGCTCATCATGCCATACTCCTTACCATCTCCACAAGCCCCACTCTACAAGCCCCACTTCCCCAGTTGAAAGGGAAAATGTTTTCATTATTACCTAGAACTATTGCTAACAGGTGGCACCCCCCATCCTCTGCCAGGGTATGTGAATTTTCAGAAATCTAAGGCATTAAGATACTCCTTTGCTGAATAATATCTATCGATCACCTACTACATGCCAGATACTGCTTTAGGCACTGGGAATTCAACAGATATGAAGTCAGGCAAACCACTATACTCCAGTGGCACTTTGAGTTAAGTTGTGGAACACAGCCAGGAGATCTGTACAGCTGCGGGCCTCACTTCATGGTTGGAAGACTTTGCAAGCAGCAGTCTTCTCAGGCAATGTTCAGTAATACCAGGCTTGCTGCCTGCTAACCCAGCCCCAGTAGCTTATTTTAATACCTCCATTGATTCCCTGATAGACATTACCATCCCTCCTCCTCTGGCATCTAAAGTATTCCTCCCATCTAAAGTGGGCAACAAATGGATAGTTTCTTGGCTGATTAACATTGGCCTACCTTTAAGTTTCCTTACTGCCATGGAATTCAAATGGATCCCACAGGGTCTGTGACAGTGAGAGGGGAGCTGTTACACACAGCCAGCTTATGACCAGACCATTTCATCCTCTAAAAGGAGAGCCAGGCAGGACGCAGCCCGAGAGGTTAAAGAAGCTGGATCCCACATGGCTGACTATAGTTCAAATCCCAGCCCTGGCAGATTTAAACACACACCTCCCCCTCCCTCCCCCAACCCCCGTTTTTCCAAAATCCCAGCAGGATGGGGAAGTGGAGAAGGGACTGAGGCATGACCATGCACATCAGAGGATGCTTTCTCCCTCCTCTCTCTAGTGAGAGCACACATGCTCTGATAACTTAAAATAAGAGCATGTGGGATTGTCTTTGCATTCGTCTAATTAAACATTCAAAACCACATGTATGAAAACCTCAGCTTACACATTTCACCTGCATGGATAAAATAAGGGTTTCTGATGTTAAACAACTGAGTCATGGAGATTTTATTGTTTCCGTTCAAATATTAATAAAATGCAGGAGAACAAAATGTCGCTTGACTTCCTCTTTGTAATCAACAATTCAGTGCAGGAATCAGACGGATTTTATTGAACCCAAGAGAACTTGGAAGGAGAGAATCAACTTCTCAGTACAGAACCATCTAAAACCTCTAGCAATGCATATTCCAAATTTAATTTCTTTTTTTTTTTTTTTTTTTTTTTGCAGAAAGTAAACCCAAGAAAGGTATAAGCTATCCATCAGCCCTTACGTACTCATCGTCGAGAAGCCCAGCCACCAAAGCAGGCAAGTGTTCACACGTGATTCATCTAAACCCCTGCGTTTGTAAACACGCGATGTTGTGTTTTAGAAGGTAGTGCAGAAATTAACATCTTAACTGGTCAAGCTCCACTGATGCTGGTAATATTTTAACAGATGCCAGGAACATGGGCACAGAAATCAATGGGATCAGATGGCTGGAACTGAAGAGTGAAGGCTTTATTTTTTGTTTCTGCAGTTCCAAGATTCTCTATTTGTGTCATTTTCATTCAGAATGACTGTTGCCTTGAATTTTATTGTATTGTTACTTTGGAAGAGGACGTGACATTCTGTCTGGAAATGTTCTCTGGCAGCTAAAAGGAAAAGGCTGTATCTACTTAGGTATGAAATGAAGGGAAGCAAAGGGAGCGATGTGGTTTATGTGATAACAACAAGCAGCTAATCCAAACAGCCCAGGCCAATAATATGGCGTCTATGGCGCTGCGCCAACCCAGCTTCCACAAAAGCAGGAACGGGTAGACCTCAGGCTAAGAAAATGCCTTTTTCTAGGATTCTGTGTTAAAATCAGAGCTATACTGACCATTATGTGTCTTTGGGGGTGTTTTGATTTCCCACACAAAGAGAAGCTATGAGTAGCTTTATAATGGCATCCTGCATTGCATCTAGAAACTTCATGGGCTAGCTGACCTACCGTACTTCAGGTCTATGCATATACTTACGCATAACAGAGGATAGCAACAGAGGCCCAACACCGTGGCAAGGCAGTAATGCAACTCTGCAATGCTGGAAGCTGTGTGGAAGATTGGGGTTCTGTCCCCGGGTCAGCTTGTATGCACCAGACAGGAGCTTGTACTCCTGGCTGGCAAGGCTGAGAGACAAAATTAACTCCACGGACTTTCAGGAAGGCTGGATGGCAGAAGGTGGCATGAGACCCTGTGGAAGGTACTTGTCTTCGGTTTTTCTTGCATGAAAGGAGATAAACGTAAAAATGCAATAGACGTTAGCATTCATTGGTCATTTGCCGTAAGCCAGGCGTTCATCCAAGAGCACTCCCTGAGCGCTGTGCTTAACCACCCCGACCACCATGGTGTGTACTGTTCTCACCCTGAATTTACAGTAGGGGGAAATACAGACCCTGACCTTTTGCCAGACAGCCAGAAGTCACAAAGCCGAGAATCAAACCCAGTCTCTAAACCATTACCGTAAACATTCTTATGCAAATAGCAGTACATAGAAGGCATCCCAATTTGAGGGATCCTGTCCTCAAATTTTTGTCTCCCCTCCCTCCCCAATTACTGCCCAAACTACATCTTTCATGACTTAATTAGTCCAGTGACCTAGACGTGTTTGATTGCAAGGATTTAGCAGCTCCTGACCCCCCTGCTCACAAGCTGGCAGTGGGTGGTGGTGCCCCATTTTCCGAGATATCCCCCATCCATTTTTGGTGTGGGCACAGGAGAGAGGAATAGGTGACAGAGGTCTCTAGCGGCTGGCACCTGCGTTTCACCTAGCCCAGCTGTCTCTGCTCATGTAACAGTTTACTGAGTAGTGAGTGTGGTAATCTGGGTAAGGGCTTGCCGGCCTTATCCTGGCCCCGCTTCTAGAGCTAGAAATCCATACCCACTCCTTTCTCCCAGTTAGGGATTTCATTCTTTGGCCCAGCAGCCCCTGGGCTGCCCCCCTTCACTCAGAGCCATGGGAACGAGTGGGATGCTCTTTAGCCTAACTCCTAACTGGCCCATACAATACCCCACTCTGACCTTATCGCTTTAAAGCAGGTGAAGCTGGAGGGCGGTGGAGGGGAAAGTAACTAGTAAATGACTTAGATTTCACATCCATTGGGTTTCTATGTCCTCCACAGCAGGCATCAATTCTGTCTACCCCAAGTACTGTCCACCCATCCCCGCTATTCTCACCCTTAATTTACATTCGAGGAAAATACAGCACAGAGAAGTAACCTACCCCTTAGCCAGACAGCTAGAAAGTAGCAAAATTGAGAATCAAACACAGTCTGAATCCAGAAACTCGAGATATCACCTGTCCTTTGTTTTTTGGGGGGTTTTTGTTTTGTTTGGGGTTTTTTTTGGTGTGGGCACTCACCCCCCCATGTCCCCCCTCACTCCCCCATAATCACTTATTCCAGAACATGAGTTGCTGACATCCCAAAGGCATGCGCGTGGGCCAGGGCGCTTTTATCATAGTTACTAATACCTGCAATAATAAATTAACTAGAGCCGTAACTTAAACACCAAGCATTGCTGAGGTCACTTGTTCCTTTACAAAACCATCTCAGTCTTCGAAGGCAGTATCACCAGGTAATGCTATTAGTTCTTTATTACATAACTGTCAGCCTGAAAAAATTAAGTTCATTCATTTATTTAATAACCACATATTAGGCACCTCCCCGTGCCAGACCCAGAGCTAAACTACAAGTATTCCAACATAAAAAGGGAGACTGGGAACCAGCAGTTAGCATAATGGCTATGTCACTGGACTCCCACGTGGTCGACCGTGGTTCGTGTCCCGGACCCGGTGGCTTAAAACTCACACCGGGCACGTGTGCATGCGTGCCCAAGATCCCGAGAGGAGAATGGAGGAGAAGGGATTGCGGCGTGACCATCCCCCCTGGGGGGTGATTTCTCGCTTTCTGTCTCTATGTCTCTCTCTGTCTGTCTGGCGA
>NW_006159810.1:1448353-1463516 GCF_000334495.1 Tupaia belangeri chinensis
AAAATCTCTCAAAAAAAAAAAAAAATGGGAGACTGAGGTTCTGCCCAGTTTCTAGACAGAGGAACTCTTCTCCTTCAAGTCACAGGCCCACCAGGGAGTAAGTTGTCACCAATTCAAATAGAAAATCCCACTGAGAACCATAAAGGAGTGGCCCCTGTGTTGCTACTTCCCTAAGCGATAATTTCCTTTAGAAATCGGAGGAAGCAGAAGAGATGAAGGTGCCAGAACCAACAGTTGTTCAGGTCTCAGCATGCCCCTATAAAGTGCTTCCTCGTCTCCCCGACAATGTGAGCTAACAGGTAAATCAGGTTAGGATGACCCCTGAGAGCATCACAGCCTTCTTCTGTGGGAAATTATCTCACTGGGAAGATTGAGGGCATCTTGAATCACCCTGTGCTGCTCACGCTGGGGACAGACATTACCTGAGATTTAAATGTAGTTCCCCCAGGCAGTTAGCAACCATTAGGCAGGCCGCTCTTATTTGACTAGGACCCCGAGCTATTCCGAGCTAAATAAAAACAGAAGTACTGGTTTGCTGAAGTTCACCGAAAACTGGGAAAGTACATTCCTGGCACCACAGAAGAGAAGGGAAAAAAATCTTCATTGGAGGCTGCCGAGCAAGAATGCCTGGAGCCCCCAGCCCGCTGCCACCTGGTCTGCTAAGCCCCTTGCCCTGGAAGAAAATCAAGTTGGCAGTTACGGTAACATATTTGACTTCCACAGGAACCTCTTGTCCTCACTGTCCATGCTCACCAAATCCACTCACTTCTCCTGTTTTGAAAATAAGGCAAGACCTTTGGCCAACCTCTAATGGGAACCACATTCGGGAATCTGGAATCTACCATGACTTACTCTTCTAGTCCATCCCGTTCTAATAACAGAATCATCCGAGTCTGGGTAATTTTTAAAAACAGAGTTTTATTCAACTCACGGTTTGGAGGTCCAAGGTCCAGGGGCCACCTCTGGTGAATGTCTTCTTGCTGATGGAGCTTGAGCAGAGCGTGCTCGCGTCCGTGTATCTCTGTCTGCCTCATTCCTCTCCTTATAAACACACGAGAGTTCAGTCAGTCCCTCACCTGATAAACCCACCAGCATTCAATCATCCCCATCTCCTTACACACACACCAGGGCTCAATCATGCCTAACCACTTTCCTAAGGCCCCACTTTTCTTTTCTTTTCTTTTTTTTTTTTTGAGAGAGAGATTTTTGTTATAGCTGCATGTGCTCACTAGACAAAGAGAGAGAGAGAGAGAGAAATCACCCCTCTGGAGGGATGACCACACCACAATCTCCTTCTTCTCCATTTTCCTCTTGGGATATTGGGTACGCATGCACACGTGCCTGGGGTGAATTTTAAGCCTCCAGGCCCAGGACTTAAACCGGTCAACTACGTGGGAGTCCAGCAACATAACCATTATGCCACCTGCTGGTCCCAAGGCCCCACCTTTCAACACCATAATCAGATCTAATCTTTTTTCAATGCCTTCACAGTACAGCCAGATTCCAACACGTGGATTTGGGGAGGACACATTCAAATCATAGCACTTGCTTTCTATTTTATATCCTTGTGTGGAAAAATGCAGAATCAAATCTAGTCCAGATTTTGGCTCTGCTACCTATTGTCTGTGTCACCTTAAAAAGGTTTCTTACCTCTTGCTTAACCTGTTCTCGATCTTAAAAACAAGGAAGACTTACAACAGTTTCCAGGATTGGATTAATATTACATGTAAATGCTTATGAAAAGGCCTCCCTAGTGCCTGGTACGTAGTAAATGCTCAGTGAATTTGAGATTTCGTGCCTTCATATCTAACCCTGAGGCAAAATGAGTTAGAGGTAGGAAGAACCACACCCTCCCTCATCACTCTGCCCTCCAGGCCTTGCTGCTAACCAGGCTTCAATCTCTTTCCCCTCACCTCACATTGACACTGAAAGTACCTCTCCACTGGAGGAAGGGCAGCTACCACCATTTATCGAATGCCTGCCCTGCACCATGTAAGCCTCCTACAGGCTTCATCCCTACTTGGGTCGACAGGCCTGCCAAGGAGGAACGCCCTTTTCCATCTTATAGCAAAGGGAGACTCGCACAGAAGCTCTAGCGGTAAGGCTGGTGAGGGCAGGGCCAGCGGTGCAGCCTGGCCTTGGCTGTGGCTTGCAAATCCGAATTCCGAGTCCCACCCCAGATGCAGCAAATCAGAGCATCTGTGAGAGTCCTCCGAATCTTTTTTTAGTTTTTAGTTTTGCAGTAGGGCACATGCCCTCCCTGAAGAGAGACAGAGAGAAAGTGAGAAAGCACCCCCCCCAAGGTGCCGTGGCGCAATCCCTTCTCCTTCGTTCTCCTCTCCAGATTTTGGGCACGTGTGTGCATGTGCCCAGTGAGTTTTTCAAGCCACAGGTCCTGGACTCAACTGCAGAGTCAGCCATGTGGGATCCAGCCACCTTAACAACGGTCACCTGCGTTTTTGAACGCCTTCACTGTGATCCTAGCGAGCCAGGTGTGGGGAGCTGGGGCATCTGCTGCTATTGAGAAGGTGGCTGTCTGGGGCTCTTGTTGGCCACGTCCAAAAGAGCAATGTGTTAAAAGCCTAAGAGAAGTTTTGAAATGTGTTCCCAAGAAAATCTGATAAAAGAACAAACTCCATGTATTGGAGATGGAATGAGGAACTTATTTTACTGGTTATTGGGCTCACCTGAGAGCCACTCGGGGCTCCCAGAGCACTAACATTGCCAGACTCATTTTGCAGGAAGGCAATTACAGTGATGCTTATTTCAAATTATTTAAAAAGAACTTGGTTCTGGGACCAGCAGTTAGCATAATGGCTATGTCGCTAGACTCCCATGTAGTGGGCCGCAGTTCGCATCCCGGACCTGGTGGCTTAAACTCATGCTGGGCGCATGTGTGTACATGCCCAAGATCCCAAGAGGAGAATGGAGGAGAAGGGATTGCACCGTGGCCATCCCCCCAGGGAGGGATTTCTTGCTTTTTGTCTCCCTCTGTCTTTCCGGTGAGCGCACGTGCCCTATAGTGAAAAACGTCTCAAAAAATTTTTAAAAAAGATCTTGGTTCCAGGATGGCCCCATAGCATAGTGGTTAAGGGAGCCATTATCCCACATGCTGTGGTTCAAACCCCAGCTCTGGCAGCTCAATGAACCACACTAGGTGCACATAGAGGTGCCCAAAATTCTGACATGGATGGAGAAACAGAGATTATGGTGTGACCACACTCCATTGGGGGTGCTTTCTCTTCCTCCCTCTCTCTGTCTCTTTTTAGCAAATGCACGTGAAAATTTCACCTAGATCAGGGACCAGCGGATGGCATAATGGTTATGTCACTGGATTCCTACATGGCAGACCACAGTTCAAGTTCCCAACCTGGAGGCTTAAAACTCATGCTGGGCGTGTGCATGCATGCCCAAGATCCTGAGAGGAGAATGATGGAGAAGGGGTTGTGGTGTGGCCATCCCCCTGGGCGGTGATTTCTCACTTTCTGTCTTTCTGTCTCTGTCTCTCTTGTGCGCACACTCGCCCTATAGCAAAAAATCTCTCTAAAAATAAAATTTACTTGGATCATATCAAGGGCATTACCTTCAGTAAGGAACTGGGAACAACTGGGGTAGGAAGAGTGATTCTCTCTCTTTCTCTCTCCCCCATCTTAAAGATAGTTTTCTGCTTTTGTTTTTGTTTTAGGTTTTTGCCATATGGAGGGTTTATTTGGTGGAGAAAGATGGAAGAGGGAAAGTGAGAAATTACCCTCCGGGGGAATGGCCACACTTGGTTAAGGGAGCCATTATCCCACATGCTGTGGTTCAAACCCCAGCTCTGGCAGCTCAATGAACCACACTAGGTGCACATAGAGGTGCCCAAAATTCTGACATGGATGGAGAAACAGAGATTATGGTGTGACCACACTCCATTGGGGGTGCTTTCTCTTCCTCCCTCTCTCTGTCTCTTTTTAGCAAATGCACGTGAAAATTTCACCTAGATCAGGGACCAGCGGATGGCATAATGGTTATGTCACTGGATTCCTACATGGCAGACCACAGTTCAAGTTCCCAACCTGGAGGCTTAAAACTCATGCTGGGCGTGTGCATGCATGCCCAAGATCCTGAGAGGAGAATGATGGAGAAGGGGTTGTGGTGTGGCCATCCCCCTGGGCGGTGATTTCTCACTTTCTGTCTTTCTGTCTCTGTCTCTCTTGTGCGCACACTCGCCCTATAGCAAAAAATCTCTCTAAAAATAAAATTTACTTGGATCATATCAAGGGCATTACCTTCAGTAAGGAACTGGGAACAACTGGGGTAGGAAGAGTGATTCTCTCTCTCTCTCTCCCCCATCTTAAAGATAGTTTTCTGCTTTTGTTTTTGTTTTAAGTTTTTGCCATATGGAGGGTTTATTTGGTGGAGAAAGATGGAAGAGGGAAAGTGAGAAATTACCCTCCGGGGGAATGGCCACACTGCAATCTTTTCTCTTCTATCCTTCTCCTGGGATTTTGGGCATGCATGCCCATGCACCTGGCATGATTTTTAAGCCACCAGGTCCAGGACTCAAACTGGTCAGCCATGTGGGAATCCAGCACCTTAAACCACTGCCACCTGCTGGCCCTTAAAGACAGTTTTAACTCATGAAGGAAAACAACCACCGATGAAGGCCCATGGCTATGCTGGGTGAGTTTATGATGTGCGTGGAGACATCTGCAATATCAACAAGTGATATGAACGCTACCCCTCACCCCGGGTATTTCATTTCTCTTCAGCAAATCAATATAAGCAAAGACAGATGGGAGTAGTCAGAAGCCTCAGAATTAGCCAATGGTATGAGAAAAAGATCATTCATGATTTCAATGTACAGTAAGTTTAAGGTGGCAAAACACACACACAACTTGCAAGTAGAAGTTCTATTTTTAGTCCATTATGGTTTAATAATTTACAAATAACATTTGCTGTCAGCTTATCTAAATTTCTCTCCAAATTAATAATTATACCCTAGTTGATAAAATATACAAGTGATGCTATTAAGTGGCCTAAGTTGAAGGAGGGCGAACTGGTCTGCATCTCCCTACAGAGGCATTAATGCTGGGAGCACTGGCCAGAGGCTAAGACAGGGAAGCCCTCTGGAGGAATTAGAAACTTCCCTAGGGCTTGTTAAGGAGCTCTACCCCTTGAAAGTAACGGAAATGTCATGAACCAGGCAGGTTCGGTTTGGCCCGGGGATGGTGCAAAGACTGGTTGGACCACCAAGGCTGCTGCCAGCTCTGTCGTGATTTCTCTGGCACGATTTACAGGCAGATTTAAGGTGACCAATGGTCAGCAAGAAACAGGGTAAATGAGGGATCTGCTCCCTGCCTTGACTGGCTAGTGCTTGAAAGAGCAGACTGAATGAGCTCCAACCCAGATCCAGGGTCGCTATTAGCTGCTTTGCTCTCCCAAGTCACTGCTGTGATTCCTGCAGACAGTGACAGGGGTAGGGTGGTGCCAGTGCTGGGCAGTGGCTCTGAACACCCACTCTCATGTGTTTGCATGGCCAGACCAGGATGGTCATCCTGACATTATTTTTTCAAAGATTTATTTAATTCTTTTTAATTATGAATTTAATTTAATATTCTTTTTAAAATTTAGCCAGAGAAAGAAAAAGGGAGAGAGAGGGAAAGTGAGAAAGCAAGTTTCCCGGTCCAGGACTTAAACCACAATTGGTAATGTGAGAGTCTAGCACCTGAACCACTATGTCACCTACTGGCCCCTAAAGATTTTTATTTTATTTTATTTTATTTATTTATTTTAAGTTGCTATAGGGCACATGTGCTCATTGGAGAGAGAGAGAAAATGAGAAAGCAAGCTGCCAGGTGCAGGACTCAAACCATGGTCGGCCATGTGAGAGTCCAGTGCCTTTACTATCATGCCACCTGTTGATCCCAGTTCTGACACTGTTTACCCAGGATGCTGAGGAACTTGTGTGATCCCCATGAAGGGAAAAGTGACTTTGTTTGTTTGTTTGTTTTGGGGAGAGGTTTCACTATAGGGTGCGTGTGCTCGCCAGACAGACAAAAACAGAGAGACAGAGCGGGAGGAATCCCCCCCCAGGAGGAATGGCCACGCCGCAATCCCTTCTCCTCCATTCTCCTCTCGGGATCTTGGGCACGCATGCACACATGCCCGGCATGAGTTTTAAGCCACCGGGTCCAGGACGCGAACCGCGGTCGACTACGTGGGAGTCCAGCGACATAGCCATTATGCTAACTGCTGGTTCCCGGGAAAAGTGACTTTTTATCTCAGATGTTATCTCAGATGCTGCCTCCTTGGCCTGCTGCTCCGTCTACCCAAAATACATTGACTGGAAGCAGAGTTAAGGCTCAAGTTGAGATGCTGTGGTAGTCTGAAAAGCACCCCTAAACCATACCTACAACCTAATCTCTATTTCTGAATGTTTCCTCCTCGTATGACAAACAAGGTGTATGTGTGTGTTGGAGGGGGAAGCTTTGCTAATGTGATTAAGGATTTTGAGATGGAGAGATTATCCTGAATTATCTGGGTGGGCTCTAAATGCAATCAAATGCATCCTTATAAATGGAGAGGCAGGGCCAGCAGGTAGTGTGGAGGCTAAGGTGGCCAGATCCCACATGTCCAACTGTGTGGTTCAAGTCTTGGACCCAGTGGATTGAAAATTAGGCTGGGACCAGCAGATGGCATAATGGTTACATCACTGGACTCTCACATGGCCGACTGCAGTTCTAGTCCCAGATCTGGTGGCTTCAAACTTACACCAGGCATGGGTAGATGTGTGCCCAAAATCCCAAGAGGAGAATGGAGGAGAAGGTGTGAGGTGTGGTCATCCCCTCAGGGGGTGATTTCTTGCTTTCTGCCTCTCCAGCAAGTGTACATGCCCTACAGCAAAAATCCCTCTTTAAAGAAAGAAGAAAGAAAGAAAGAAAGAAAGAAAGAAAGGAAGGAAGGAAGGAAGGAAGGAAGGAAGAAAGAAAGAAAGAAAGAAAGAAAGAAAGAAAGAAAGAAAGAAAGAAAGAAAGAAAAGAAAAAGAAAGAAGAAGAGAAAGAAAGAAAAAATTAGGTCAGTCACATGTCCATGCATACCCAAAATCCCAAGAGGAAAATGAAGACAGGATTATAGTGTAGCCATCCCCCCCGGGGGTGATTTCTCACTTTCCCTCTCTATTGGTTTCTCTCTGGTGAGTGCACATGCCTTATAGCAAAACTGAAAAAGCAATTTTAAATAAACAGGCAGGCCCAGGGAGATTATTTTACATACGTAGAGGAAGTTGCATGAAGATGAAGGGAGAAAGCATTGAGGATGCTGGCCTTGAAGACTGTAGTGCCATGGCCATAAGCCAAAGAAATGCCAGCAGCTGGAATAGGAAGAGGCAAGATTCTACCCTAGAGCCTCCTAGGCAGCTCAGAGCCGCTGACAGCTCGAGTTTGGGCCAGTGGTACTTGCTTTGGAACTGTGGCTGCCAGAACTGTGAGAGAAGAGCTTTCTGCTGTGTCTTAAGCCACCCAATTTGTAGTAATGTGTGAGCAGCCCCTGGAATGAGAACCGAGGCACATCTACCAAAGCGGCACATCTCCATGGGGCCAGCAAGCACATGCCACCGTGGGTTGTTGTTACCTCCCAGGACTGAGGTGCTGTTTACTTTCGGGGCCATTGTGTGTCTCCCTCTGGCCCAAACCCACAGTTCTTAAAACAATCGCCAACACACATGGCTCGTCATTTGTCTCCTAGTTCTAAACCTTCAGAGATTGTCTCAGGGCGCCCGGAGCACTAACAAAGTGAGATTCGCTTACAAGGAGGCAACTCCAGCAGTGTGTAAAGCTTGGAAGCAATTTAAGTCATCCCACATGGATGAAGAGCGCACGTTAGAAGTAGACTCTAGATGAACCTTACCCTCTGGCTAATTCCATTACCTCAGGACCAGCAGTTGGTGTAATGGCTATGTCACTGGACTCCCCTGTAGTCAACTGCAGTTTGAGTCCCAGACCCGGTGGCTTAAACTCACGCCGGGCGTGTGTGCGTGCGTGCCCAAGATCCTGAGAGGAGACTGGAGGAGAAGGGATTGCGGCGTGACCATCCCCCCGGGGGGGCGATTTCTCGCTTTCTGTCTTTCTCTCTCCATCTTTTTGGTGAGCACACGGACCCTATAACAAAAAACCTCTCCAAAAAAAATTAAAATTCCATTACCTCATTTCATAGATGAAGAAACCAGAGCCCAGAACTGACGTCATGAACCAACCTAAACTAGAAGACATAGAATGCATTCTTCCCCGGGGCCAGCAGGTGGCATGGTGGTTAAAGGTGTTGGATTCCCACATGGCTGACCGCAGTTTGAGTCTAGGACTTATTGGCTTGGTTTCTCGCTTTTCCTTTCTCTCCCTTTCTGTCTCTCTCTGGTCAAATCAATAATAATAATAACAAATGGAATTAAATAAAGAAATAATTCTTAAAAAAAGAAAAAAGAAAAGAATTGAAAATACATTCTCTCAAAATAAGTCATAGTAAAAGTCCTGAAAATATGCCCTATTCATGAACCAAAGTATTGGGTCGTCAGAAAAGTCATGTCGCATGTTTGCATTGAAAACTGTTATGATTTTCCTGATGAGCTAATAATTGAAGCAGAAAGAAATGTATGAATATGTACATGAACCATTGCTCGTGGTGCCTGGAAAATTAATTTGGCAATTCATCATGCTCTGTCTGTCTACTGTACCATAGTTCTGAACCCTCTTTCAATAGTTTATTTTTTAATCTTTGGTTGGTTTATTGGATTATTGCCTTGAGAGCGTACATTCCTTTAGGTAGGAATTGTAGGCTATCCATCTAGATCTCACCGTCTGCAGCAGCCAGCACAAAGCTTTGCTCAGAGCTAGTGTTCAATAATATTTCATTTACTTCTGGTCCTGTAAGAGCCTCCAAGCTACGTGGAAGCCCCCCAGTGTAATTCCATTTTTTTACAGGTGAGACCACAAAAGTCTATCAGAAGCCGTCTGTTCCAGGGACAACAGCTCAGCCAGCCACCCCGATGCAGGCTCTGCCTACCACCACACCCAAGGCCACCCACACTGCCTTACCAAAGCCATCCCTGTCTGCAACCTCTGCCACCAACAGCCCCAGACCACAGCCCGTGGGCCACAGGAACCAAGAGATGGGTTAGTAGGGAGACGTGTTACTGTGTGCTAGGAAACGGAGAGCCCGGGCCTTAGCGTAACTGCTCTGTCTGATGGCTATGTTAGTGCCATCTCCCACCTTCTTGGCTGGGTGAGTGGAGGGTACTTGAACCCTGGGTCAGGGGTATGTGCTTGCTTGTGTCCTCTATATTCTAGGGAAGACATAGATTCAAAAATAGGACAGTGGTTACTGTATTTTTGAGGTAGGATGTTACCTGAAACTTTCCCATTGCAAAATCCTCACATCTCAAAAGCTCAGTGGAAGGGATAGTAGGTTCCTATGTAAACATAGTTGACTTATTATCGTTGTCATTTTTAACTGACAAACAGTAAACACCTGGAAGGTTTCAAATACCAGGCACAAAACACAACCAAAAGAATCCCTTTGGAAAAGTCAAATAACTCAGTTTTTCTCCTTTTTTATTGCTTTTTGTCTTACCACTTCTACTCATTTCTTTTTTTTAAGCATTATTTAATTTAATTTATTTTTTTATTTTAATTTGACCAGAGAGGGACAGAATGAGAGAGAGTGAGAAAGCAAGCTGGGACTCAAACCACAGTCAGCCATATGGGAGTCCAGGGTCCTTAACCACCGCGCCACCTGCCGGCCCCAATTTCTTAAATCACATTTTGCCAATGCTCATGGAATTAACCTCGCAATAAATCAAACAGGGCCTTAAGAGCTCTTTTGGTAATCCAATCTTGAGTTTCTGCTTATCAATTTATATCGACACCGTCTGGTCTAATCAGCCCCCATCTCATTGCTTAAGTTTTGTAGGGCGTGAGAAATTCGGCAGCTGGTGCATCACCATTGTCCTAGCAATCTTCTCTGAATATTGCCCACCTGGTGTTGCTTTTTCCTTCTATTAATAGAAGAAGTGCTAAGACTTATTCTTCACAGCCTCACCTCCAGATGCCATCCTCACTGCAACATAGCACGGCCCTCTCCCCGCCCACAGGGGCGCCCAGCTGTATCCTTCTCCATCTTTGTATTCTAACACATTTGAATCAACACTTTCAATGTACTAGACACTTTTCTATACACCTGACAAATATTAGCTTGTTGAATCCTCATAATCACCCCTTGAAATAGATGCATTGCTTCTACTGGGAATGATCCATTGTAATGATGAGGAAACCAGGGGGTAGGGCGGTGAAGAAATGCCTGGCTCACATAGCGGGGGTAGCAGAGCTGGAATTCCAATGTCAATGCCCTGGTTTTCCTGACTCTCCTTGCAGGTGACATCCCAGTCCTAAACGAAAATCCCAGCCCAGGTAGAACACACCTTGATGCAGGTGGAGTGGCAAGACTAGAAGGTGCTAGACCCAGCCAACTTCTGTAATTTGTAATAATTCACAGAATGGGGCCAGACCGTGATGGAGTGATAACATGACTCTGTGAGCCCAGAGGGGAAGGTTCTGGGTTCACAAGCAGAGACCACCCTGAGCATGCCAAGCTCTCCATCCAGGGCTGGCTGAGGCTGAGAGAGGATTGTGGCATCAAGTCCCTGTCAAAGGTGCTGTCTCTCTGTCTCACTCTCACTCATGGAAAAAAAAAAATAAAATAAAAAAATAAACTTCTTTAAATTGTTATAATTTCTGGGACCAGCAGGTGGCATGGTGGTTGAGGCATTGGACTCCCACATGGCTGACTGTGGTTCTAATCCTGGACCTGGTGACTTGCTTTCTCATATTCTCTCTCTGGTGAGTGCACATGCCCTATAGCAAATTTTAAAATGATAATAATTTTAAATAATTATTTTTAAAAATATAAAATGTGCATAGTCCATACATTCCATGTGCCAGACATACTGCATGCATTATTTTTTCTTCCTAATAACACTATGAAATAGGGGTTACTATTATTCCATTTTACAGTTAACTCACAGAAGCAGGTGTGATATAAAGTCTCCAATAATACCATAAAAATAGTTTGTCAAGGTTCTAAAATAAATCAAACACACGCCACCATCCTCTTCTCGTTTAACTCAGGCTAATCTCAACACAGACACACAAGACCTAACTGCGAAAGAGAAGGAGGAAGGACGCTGGGTGGCAAGGGTTAATGGAGACCCCGAGCTCTTTCCTGTTTGTAATTTCAGGCTCCTGACTTTGGGATCCTTGCTTCTCAAAGCTCATTGTGTATCTGAGTAAGCTGTTTGCTCCTGTTGTCTCCTTAAAGAGCACCAATTCTGGGACCAGCAGATAGCATAATGGTTACTTTGCTGGACTCCCATGTAGTCAACCACAGTTCAAGTTTTAGACCCGGGGGCTTAAAACTCACACGAGGCATGTGTGCATGCATGCCCCAGATCCTGAGAAGAGAAGGGATTGCAGCATGGTCATCCCCTCTGGGAGGTGATTTCTTGCTTTCTGTCTCTCTGTCTCTATTTATCTGGCAAGTGCATGTGCCCTTTAGCAAAAATCTCTTTTAAAAAAAAGGATATTGAGGGGTCAGCAGGTGGCGTGGTGGTTAAGGGCACTGGACTCCCACATGGCCAACCATAGTTCAAGTCCCCGACCTGGTGACTTGCTTTCTTACTTTCTCTCTCTCAATTTGTCCCTCTCTGGTCAAATTAAAATAATAATAATAAATAAACTAAGTTAAAATTTTTTAACTTCTTTTAAAAAAGGACATCAATTCTTACATGACACTTATAATTAAACATGTGGCATATTTATTTGGCTACACCAGGAGCTTGGAAAAGCTTGCAAAGTGGGCTGTGCTTATGGAAAACTTCGAGAAAATTAAAATAGTGGCTCCCAAGCTGGCAACAGTGCATTATTCCTGGCTTGAGGACAGGAGCTTTGGACAACTGCCTCCCAGCCTGTCCATGTTCCCTCTTCATCCTTGTCCAGTGCTTGCTTCCAGGCTGACCCACAGGCTGCTGGACAACTCCTCAGAGCAGCACTCCATGCAGCATGCACCATGATTGCCAAGGGAGGAACCGGCGGGGTGGGGGGAGGACTTTTACAAACTGTGTTACCTACTCAAAAGACTTACTGTAGCTGTGAAAATTAATGTTTAAATGCCCTTATTTTTTAATAACAGTTTTATTTCAATGTTTTTCATGTATTCATACAATGTACCCATTTAAAGTGTAAAATTAAATGATCTTTAAGAATATTCATAGAGCTGAGTGACCATCCATACAGTCTATTCTAGAACATTTCTGTCACCCCTCCCCCAAAATCTCCACAACTAATCTCCCCCAGCCCAGTAGACTGGTAACTGCTACTCTACTTTCATTAACGCCTATCTTAACGTATGCCTTGGATATTTGCTGAGATCATTTTAGCCTAACTGTATGAAGCAATATTTAGACAGCTCCTTTTTCTTCCAAGGGTTGAGAATATCCTGCTAATTGTAAGAGAGCAAGACAGTTATACTGCAGATAGACACGTGAGCTGCTGTTACTGCCTTTATATCAGGTGTTTTACTTTCTTTCTCTGATATACATGACTAGTCAAAAGGTTCTAGAAATAGCTGTGAATGAGGTGTTGAAGCGAAACCCAGTTCATTTATTCCTTCAACAGGTACTGAATGCCTACTATGTGTCAGGCCCTGAGCTGGGGCCTGATCAGTGATCACCCATTCACTGTCTGCCATTCAATGCACCAAGATTGCTAGCGCAGGTCGTTCTGCGTGGGACACGGGAGGAGTGTGTAGTTGGAGCGGGCACTACCTGTGCTGGGGTCTAGGAGCCGCTTTTGCTCTGCAATGAGGTCAAGCACTGCCCCTTAGCACACAGGAACTTGGAAGGAACCCAGTGGAGAGAAGAACCTTGGTAGCAGGAAGACACCAGGGCTCCCCTAGTCCCTGAGGAAAAACTGCAGGAGATGGAAGCGCTCTGAGGAAGGTGGGGCTGGACACACCACGGCCTCTTAACTGAACCATGAATGTGCAAAACTAGACAGAAAGGACCAATGTCAGGGGGTAAGGGAGCAAACAGCCAGTGTGAGAGAGACTTCTCAGAGGAACAGAGTGAGGTCGTTCTTTATGAGAGAGGCCGAGGACTACAGGGTACCCATTGGAGCCAGGAAGCCACAGAGCTGCACCCCAGGGCCAGAGGAAGGAGCACAGAGAGCCAGGCCCATACATATGCTTAGGACAGAGTTCTGGAAAAAGATGGAAAATTGCCCTCGGCCCAGGAAGTGGGTCAGCAGAATCTACTACGGGGTTAAAAGATGAGATAGCTGCACCCAGCTTTGTTTTCCTAATCAGGTTCATCTCACAAAGGGTCACAGTTGTCCCGGACATCTAGTATTAACAACCACAGACGGACCAGGCGGGAGAGAAGAGCGCCACCTAGGGGCAAGGCATGGCAATGGCTGTGACTGCTCACCTCGCAACTCATCATGTTGTGACCGGGGACAACTGAGGGAGAGGAATTGGTGACACTTGCATCAGGAAAAGATAACAGCCTCTCCCACTGCTTATTTGTTCCACATGCAGTTTCCATTCTCACCAACATTTCTTTCACCTGTGCAAGTTCCTTAAGCACTTAATCCACATTTCTCCTACCTGTGCATCTTCTTTAAGCTGTCCGGAGAAGGTTTTTCTTATAATCTAGTCTAACAACTAGTAAGAAAAAGAAGTATTTCAAAAGGAAAATAGGGGGAACCAGCAGTTAGCGTAATGGCTATGTGTGCGTGTGTGCCTAAAAAAAAAAGGAAAATAGGGAAAGCCCATAATAACAAATTCACCAGGAATCAAGTGCTAAACAGCAAACTGTCATTTTTCAACAATTCATACTAGAAATTGATAATACACAGTTTTGTCAAGAATGTGGAGAAATGACCCAGAATTCACACTTACAGGAATATGCCCTTAAGTAATTATCAGTCAAGGGTGGAAAAAAAAATCATCAACACAAAGGTTCATAATAGAAAAATAAATGGAGACAATTTAATTGGCTCTCGTTAGAATAGCTTTAAAAGTTACTATACAGGGGCCAGTGGATGGCATAGCATTTACATCCCTGGACTCCCACATGGCCAACCACAGACCTGAGTCCCAGACCTGGTGGCTTGAAAATCAAGCTCGGCACATGTGCATAGGTGCCCAAGATTCCAGGAGGAGAATGAAGAAGGGATTACAGCATGACCAACCCTCCCTGGGGGCTGATTTCTCTCTTTCCTGCTCACGGTTCCTGTTTCTCTCTCTCTCCAAGTGCACACTCCTTAAGGCAAAAACCTCTTAAAAAAAAAAAAAGTTACTATACAGCTATCCAAATACTGATAAGGCCTAGGAGTGACGTGATGCACTGCTGAGACACTGTTCTGCAGGCTAGAACCACCTGGGAGACCTGAGTTCAATTCCCAGTCCAATGGAAAGGCCAAACACAGCATAGTATGCCTATAGGCTTGCGACCTACGGAGACTGAGACAGGAAAATCATGAGTTTGAGGCTGGCCTGGATGACAAGGGGAGATACTGTTTTTCTAAAAAGCCAGGCATAGTGACATGTCTTGTTCCAACTGAGAGGCTGAGACAGGAGGATTATGACAGAGAGACTGGTCTGAAAAAAGGGAGGAGTGTTGAATGTGTGCACTTACTGACATGAGAAGAGTGGCCTGTGGTGGATTGTTCAGTCAAAGATTCAGGCTACAAAACAGCATGGGTGCCAGTGTGATTTCTGTGCTTGCGTGTTGTACATCAGAACACGCATATCGGAGAAACAGCTCTAAATACCAACGTTGTACAGTGCTGGGTAGAGGACAGAAGATGATTGCTGACTATGCAATATAATTGGTACATAGTTTTGTTTTTGTTTTTGTTTTTTACAGTGAGTTTTTGTTGTCTTTCTAATTAGAAAATAAAGCTACTTTGAGTTTATATCAAATAATTAGGAACAAAGATGAGTCAGAAGTTGACTACAGGTACCAGCAGTTGGCATAATGGCTATGTCACTGGACTCCCATGTAGTCGACCACAGTTCAAGTCCTGGACCCAGTGGCTCGAACACAAACCAGGCGCGCGTGCGTGCGAGCCCAAG
>NW_006159810.1:1463716-1472165 GCF_000334495.1 Tupaia belangeri chinensis
TTTCCCTCTTGACTCTAAAAGGGGCTTTGCATTTCTCTTTACAGAATCCCTCCTCCCTCACCTCCTTTTTAAAACCTTGCTTTGGAGAAATTGCCCAATAAACAATGAATGTTGAAGTATATTCGATTCTTTCATAGAATAATTAAGGATAACACTGTGTACCTCCGAAGATGACTGAAAGCTAATATTATGTGCACCCATACCATGTTAACACGGTTTAAGCAAATTGCTAAATGTTAAGTGACATTTCTATTGAAGGATTACTTTAACCTCCCCACGACTGGCGGAGTTCAGCAGAATTATTGTAAGAACAATGAAATATGGCACTTTAGCAAAAGATGCTTATTTTGACAACTCTGAACTATAAGGGTTATTATTACCTGGAATTTTCAGTCAGTGTTTTGAGTTAAATTCATTTTCTTTTTACATTCCGATGCCTCCTCCAGGGCTGGTTCAGACCGCCCACCGACAAGGCTTTGCCTAGGTTCGAGCCTTGGTGATGTCTTGCTAGGGTTAGATCATGGGAAGAATGAGAACAGTCAGGTTACAATTCATGCTCTGACCAGTTGAATGTTGTTACAGCACTCTGGTCTACCACCACCTCCACAAGCAGCCAGAACAGTCCCAGTGCCAATCCAGGTAAGAACCTGAGCTCCCTTTCTAGCTACTCATGAAAATTAAGCTTGTTTACATGGGGGTCGCATGTCCCAAACCCTTGCCGTTAGATAATAATTTGGACAGAGAACATTAAGCCAGTTAGGCCAACAGAAGACACTGCTCAAGGGCCTGGGTTATAGGGAAGCTTGTATGGAAAGTAAGGGAGTCCTTAAACAAGCAAAGCCTTTACCCAGTCTTCATTCTCTTGAGGCAGTCTTCTGGAGGTTATGATAGAAATCCCAAAGAACTCAGGAACCAGGCTCTCATAAACTCGATAAAGGATCCTCTCTAGAGTTTATGTTTAAGGAACTAAGGTAAAAGGATGAGACAAATTTGTATCATTTCCTAGGAAAAGGCAGAGCCAAGTTAGCTCGGGTATTTCTATAACTCAGGGGATAGAAATACATTGTCTCCAGGAATTTGCCTATGACTGGGGGACCCTCTGCCTGACCTGTCTTCACTTCGGTGTGCCCCTAATGTGTGAGTCCAAGACTTGGGACTACAGCAAATTCTCTTCTCTGCAACACTGTGGAAGCCTACAGAATTTAGAAAGGAACATTGAGAGAGGGTCGATGATTTTCACAAATTCCTCTCAGGGCTGATGGATTTGATAGGAGAATATCATTCTTTTTGAAGCTGTGGAACAACAGGATCAGAGGCCAGGACCGTAAATGGAGGAGTATTCAAGTCTTTCTCCTGCTTGGGAACATTTGCGTGTCCTCCACATGTTCAAAGATTCCTAGAGATTGTAGGTCTGTTTGCTTTGATAATTGATCCAGAACAGGGGCTCCATGGGATCTCCTGGTCAGGGCTGGCATCTTCCATAAGTTTCCCAATTGCACCTTTGCCAATGTATGGTCGTCCTAAACAAAAGGGAATCAGCACGCTGGCTAAGGCAAGGACTGCAAGGTCATCTTAGGCCTCAGCAAGCCCATGAGACTGTTCAGGAGGCCAAGCCATGGGGCACTCTCTCCCCTTGTCCCTTTGGCCAGGATTTCTGCCTCCTCTGCAATCTCCCAAAGTAGGGCCAATCCTGAGAACTCAGTTGACATTCCAGAAAAATCTGAACAAAGGGTCACTTTCATCAGGAGACAAAATAAGGGGACCAGCAGATAGTGTAATGGTTACGTTGCTGGATTCCCATGTAGTCAACCACAGTTCAAGTCTCCGACCTGGCTGCTTAAAACTCACGCTGGGTGTATGTGTGTGCATGCCCAAAATCCTGAGAGGAGACTGGAGGAGAAGCGATTGCCATGTGGCCATCCCCACCTGGGGGGTGTATGTAAATCAGCTGACCCTGCGTAAACGCCTCTGATTTCCAAAGGCAGGATTCTCCCAGAGCTGCTTTCCAGAAACCTGACAGAGATGTCAGCCTGGGTAAACTGCTGGCTACTTACCAACCTTGCTCCCTGAGAATTTGCTCTGTGGCACCTGCAAATATGGGCCTCCCTACACACTTGCCATTGGCCTCTGTATTTCAACTCCAGGTCACCACGGTTTGGAGACATACCAAGTTCATTTAATTGTGAGAAAATGTTCTCAGCTTTGTTTGTTCTCTGTGTGTAAAAGAGAAAACCTCCATCAACTCAGATGCCCGAGGGCTTACATTACTTTATGCCCCCTCAAGAGGTTAAGTAGCCTGGGCACCCACCTGGCCCATCCCCAGACTGGGAGAAAGCGCAAATACCAGGCATCCCCCACCAATCACACACAGCCTGTTGGGTGGCTGGCATGAGGCACAGTATCTGAGCTCAGTTCTTGGTTTTTTTTTTTTTTTTGGTCTGAAACTGAGATCAGATTCCAGTGTCTTCTATTAGGGCAGACTTTGATGAAATTTGCCATTTGATGAACACTTTTGTTGAAAAAAAAAAAAAACAACTTTTTTTTTTTTCATTAAAAATTGACGTGTATGCTAAAATACAATGGCTTTTTAAAATGAATTAATAGCTTGGGACCAGCAGTTAGCGTAATGGCTATGTCGCTGGACTCCCATGTAGTCGACAGTGGTTCGCGTCCCGGACCTGGCGGCTTAAAACTCAACGCCGGGCGCGTGTGCGTGCATGCCCAAGATCCCGAGAGGAGAATGGAGGAGAAGGGATTGTGGGGTGGCCATCCCCCCTGGGGGGTGATTTCTCACTTTCTCTCTGTCTTTGTCTGTCTGGTGAGCACACACGCCCTATAGAAAAAAACCTCTTAAAAAAAAAAAAAGAAGGGACCAGCAGTTAGCATAATGGCTATGTCACTGGACTCCCATGTAGTTGACCGTGGTTCACATCCCAGACCTGGTGGCTTAAAACTTACGCCGGGCACGTGTGCGTGCGTGCCCAAGATCCCGAGAGTAGAATGAAGGAGAAGGGATTGCGGTGTGGCCATCCCCCCTGGGGGTGATTTCTATCTCTGCTTTCTATCTCTCTGTCTCTCTCTGTCTGGCGAGCGCACACGCCCTATAGCAAAAAAAAAAAAAATTCTCCAAAAAAAAAGAGTAAAATAGTTAAATTGCCAGTTAATATTCTGTTTCAGGGCCTGGCAGGTTGCCTGGTGGTTAAGGATGCTGGACTCCCACATGGCCGACCACAGTTCGAGTCCCAGACTTGTTGGCTTGCTTTGTCACTTTGTCTCCCTGTGTCTGTCGCTAATCAAATTGGAAAACAATGATAATAAATAAATAATTCTTTAAAAAATTCTGTTTCAAATGAGAGAATGCACAATTTATAAATGATAAAAATCAATGAACATACTTCAGACAAAAGCCCTTGAGGTTTTTTACTTTTAGGTTTTTGCCACAGGGCATGTGCACTTGCCAGGACAGAGGGAAGCAGTAAGAGGGAAAGTGAGAAATTACCCCCCAGGGAGATGGCCACACCACAATCCCTTCTCCTCCTCCTGGGATTTTGGGCAGGCATGCACATGTACCTGGCATGTTTTTCAAGCTACTGGGTCTGGGACTTTAATCACAGTTGGCCATGTGGGAGTCCAGCTCCTTAACCACCATGCCCCTTACTGGACCCTCTCGAGGTCTTTGATCTTCTTTTTTAAAGCTTTATTTATTTCATGAAACAGAGAGACAGGTATATTCAGCAGGGTCCTCACACCACGATCCATCTCCAGCTTCAATCAGTCCAGATCATAGGCACACGGATATTCTGTGTGTGTGTAAGGAGGCCCCAGGTGACAAACCAGGGATTTTCCCATGTGAGTCCAGTTGTGTGACTGCTGTGCCACCATGTGGCCCCTCGTCAATAATTTTTTAAATTATTTAATTTTATTTATTTATTTATTATTTATTTTTAAATCTAACCAGAGAGAGAGACACACAAAGAGAGGAAGAGAAAGTGAGAAAACGAGCCGCCAGGTCCAGGACTTGAACCATGGTTGGCCATGGGGGAGTCCAGCTCCTTAACCACTGCACCACTTGCTGACCCCTCATTGATCATTTTTAAAAGCATGAAGAGGCTGGCACTCTTTGAAAGACTCAAATTTGAAGACCTTTTGGATATGTAGAACTAGCCTTCATGTCTCCTTTGTCTCATCTTTTCTGGGATGAATTTCTTCAGCCCCTCTACTAGGCCTTTACCTACATGGTAGCACACCCTCTAGCTATACTACAGCCTGTCAGTGATCCAGAAAACAGAGCACTCAGAGCAGACCCATGTTGTAAGGGAGTTGCCTCTCTCATCCTAACACTGTCTTAACCAACACATCCTAAGGTCCAACTGGAGAGAGCTGTGGTTTGCCACTGGCTCATCTCCTACCAAACTTGCAAAAACCAAGTCCCCAGATTTTTTCTCTTATACTTCCATAGATGCAGCTTACCACAATCTTGTCTACGAGCAAGTGAGTTTTTGGACGCAAGTTGGAATACCACATATATCATAAACATCTCTATCAAAGTCCCCCTTAGTTTAATCTGTTGCAGTCTTCTCATCTTGTCACTTAATGTGTTAACTCTCCCTCCAGTCTTTGTCACCTGGAAAATTGATAACCATGCCACCTCTCTTGACTCCAGTCACTGATAAAAATACATCACATGGGACCAAATCCTGTGAGCTCCACTAACCACCTCTTCTGTGTTTAGATCAAACCATTAACAGACACAAGCAGCTACATACGGACCTGATGGTGTTGTCCTGCTCAATATTTCACCCCCTCCTCTCCAGGACATCAGACTTATGACCATGAGTGATTCCGGTGACACCACTGTGACAGTAGGACTGGGTCTTTTGCCCGCAGATGAAACTTGACACGCCCCCAGCTTAAGCCCTCTCACTGCTGGGAAACTTTACATATGAGAAGTATTTATTGAGCATTTTTTTTTTTTTTTGGAGAGGTTTTTGTTATAGGGCGCATGTGCTCGCCAGAAAGACAGAGAGATAGAAAGCGAGAAATCACCCCCCAGGGGGGATGGCCACACCGCAATCCCTTCTCCTCCATTCTCCTCTCGGGATCTTGGGCACGCACGCACATGCACCTGGCGTGAGTTTAAGCCACCGGGTCCAGGATGCGAACCACGGTCGACTACATGGGAGTCCAGCGACATAGCCATTACGCTAACTGCTGGTCCCATATTGAGCATATTTTATATCAGTCACTGTGCTGGATGTTCGAACTACAGAGATGAAACAAACATTTCCAGATTCTAGACTTCTTCAGTGAGAACTTCTGCCTCACAGGTCCCACCCTCCCCCTAGTAGAGTCATCAGCAAAACCACTGCCTTGTACACCAGGTCTCCACGGCCAGAGCCCAACCCCTGACACTAGGGCCCTCTGAGTCCTGGCAGCTGCTCTTGTTGCATTTTCGAGGTAGGCAGGGGCCATGGGTTTCTGATTATGCAAGATAGAACCAGGTGGCTTTTCCTCAGACCATGCCTATATTACTGGAAAACTATAATAAGTTCATCTACCTCTACTCACAGTCAATGAAACAAGAGGCAAGGGGAAGAAGGGAGTTTATTTCTACAACCAGGTTATAGAGAGACGTCGGCGACCACCACCAAACTGGCTCCAAAAGCACCTGGTCTCAGTCTTTATGGATACACACATGTACAAAAGGTCCCTCACTACCATCAATCAGAGTCCATTGCTTTCTCCTAAGTATCCTGATTCCTTCAAATATCCATTCCTGGTTTCTCATCTGACAATTCCTCCAACAGCTCTCCCTATGTATGACTCAGCACTTGGTCAGGCTGTTCTCATTAGAAGCCTTGCTTAATTTCAAAATGGCTGCAGTCCTGCTGGCCTGCTTCATTTGAGCGGATTGGCTTCATGGTTCTATGAAGTTCAGTGGCCTGAACTTCGCTGGCCAGGAAATCCAACCATAAAGTTAATCCTGTTTCTATGAGAGAAGGCTGACAGGTCCCAAACAGGTACCTGATGCCAATTTATAAACCTAAGACTACGGATGCTCCACTGGCATGATGGCTCATGCCCAGGACCTCAAGTTGTCCTCAGCCTCCTCGGAAAGTCCTCATGTGACAGGCTGCTGGTCCGACGATGCCTACGGCACAGCTGTGGTGCCCACTCTCCTAGTGCTCCCTGCTTCAGCACAGCAAGATCTCCGAGAGAACTGTCCACTCCGGGGCGTGAAACCAGGCCAAGGACAGGGAGGTCGGGCCATCCCCCTTCCAGAGGCCCACAGACTCCCAGACTGCCTCTTCCTCTAAAACTCCACCCCAGAGGAGTCGCTGGGGAGAAACCAGGAAGGGCCATCTGGGCTTCCATCTTATAAAACTTTAGAGACCTTGGGGGCCATGTGTTGTGGCTCCTGCTTGGGTCCTATGCTGGTGACTTCCAGATGTGCCAATGAACAGAAGGGACTGTAACCAGTGCAAAGATTTCCCCAGGGTTTTAGAAGCATGAATGGCCCCAGGCCCTTTTGAAGACTTCACTGCATTAGGGTGAGTTACCAGTGGCTGCACCAGGCCTGCCTCTTCAGTGGCTTGACTGAGTACCCTGAGATGCTCAAGCGACACGGACACCTCCTCAAGTGTGATAAAAAGGTGGTGGTTACTGCAGGGTCTGCCTGGCCTTCAAGTTCAGCTCTGCCACTCCCGGTGCAGCAGTTTCCTCGCCTGTACAATGGAGTCACAGTTGTACCTAACTCGCAGTTACTGTGACTGAATGCTTCAAAGTGCTAGGTCAGTGCTTGATACTGAACAAGTTCTCAGTGAGTGTGAGTGCTTTCCACGTTTCTACCATGAAAAGCATTCAGAACAAATAGTTCTTTTTGACCTGATATTACCCATGAGATGACCAAGCAAATATTATTACAAAAACAGTTCTCTTTTTAAAGAGTGATTTACACTTTGCAGAGTGATTTTATACACGTTTACCTCCTTGGAGTCTCCGCCAGGAGAGCAGGGCAGGACGTGTCTTTATGACCTCAGCTTCACACGGGAGAAAACTGTAGGTGACCTGTAGAGAAGGTAGGCGAGCCGCCCAGACCCGCGGTTAGTGTCTGATAGACCCCGGTGGGTCTTCTGACTTCTCTTACCGTATCACCCTGCTCCTCCTTGACACCAGAAAACAAATGTGCTCACAAATTTACTTCTCATTACTACCAAGTCCAAAAAACACCGCGTCTCAGCTGTCCAAATATTTTTCAGCCCTCGGTTTTTGGATGAATGTGATTCGCTTCGAACTTGTCCCAAACAAAACGAAAGTGGTATTAACAGGAGAAGGACAGGCTTCCAGCACAGGAATAAGGGGCTTAGAAAGTCCTGATGTCCAAGGACTATTTATCTCCTGTTGAAGTGATAGAGCATTTAGCATCCTATTCCTCTTGACCCTCGAGGGTGCTTAAGAGGGAGAAAAAAGCCTTGGGCAAAAGCCTGAAAGATGCACCAGCATTTTTTTTTTTTTTTTTTTTTTTTAAGAAACAGAGTAAAGTGCCTATTTTCACCAGTAGGTGGCAATCGAGTAATGAGACTAAAGAAGCAGAATGTTTAAACATAAATTATAAACACTTTCAACCTGGAGCCCATCTCGCCCAATCTGCTCAAGTTATTTACAAAGCAGTTAAGGTTTACAGAGCATGCGTGACTTGCTCAAGGTCACACACCTGGATTGCTAAACCAGATTAAACAGGTCTCACCATTAAACCTGAATACGAGAGATCACAGATTGCCTTTCAAAAGTGCCTGGCGTCCTAATTGCATGAAGAATAATGCCACTGTTTTTGAGCATGCTAATAATTCCAGCCAGTGGCAAAGCTAATAGACTTTAAGAAATGAAACTGTTGATCATACTCTCAGTCTTCTGCGCTAAGAGAGGGAGGAGTAAGACAGAGAGAATAGCTATTTTTGTGTCCTTCTGAGGTGACCTAAAAGGATATTTGTGCTGAGCCCCTCCCAACCATGATAACATAAAACTGATCAGGGACTCTTGGGTAATCCTCCCCCACCACTCTGTCCATTCTCAGCCCTACTTGGAGTAAAGATCATTAAATATCTTCCCGCATACAGAATATAGGTGCCACTTGACTTTGTTCTACTTGAGACACGGTGAGAAGCAGACACTCGGGAGACCAGCAGTTAGCATAATGGCTGTGTCACTGGACTGCCATGTAGTCGACTGCGGTTCGAATCCTGGACCCGGTGGCTTATACTCACACCAGGCACGTGCGCGCGTGTGCATGTGCGTACATGTCCAAGATCCCCAGAGGAGAATGGAGGAGAAGGGACTGTGGCATGGTCATCCCCCCTGGGGGGTGATTTCTTGCTTTCTGTCTCTCTCTCTCTCTCTCTCTGTCTTTCTGGCGAGTGCACGCGCCCTATAGCAAAAACCTCTCCAAAAA
>NW_006159810.1:1472193-1489069 GCF_000334495.1 Tupaia belangeri chinensis
GAGTGCACGCGCCCCATAGCAAAAACCTCTCCAAAAAAAAAAAAAAAAAAACACGAAGCAGAATCTCAGGAAATACGTGGATCACCTGCTCCCTGAAGGGGCTGGCTTAGTTCTCTGTAGATCCGAGGAAGAGAATTGAATCAATATTAGGCATATAGTAGGAGTGTAGTAAGTGTGGATGGATGGAGAAAGGTTTCAGATCAATAAGCTTTTTTTCTCAATCCCAGTAGTCCAAGAAGGGCGCTACTCTGGTGGGAGATGTAGCGAATGCACCGCCTCTGAAGGTACCCCCACACCAGCCAGCCGTTCTTTGACAGGACTGTTGAAGAAGCAGATCAGGGCGGGGGTGTGTGTGTGTGAACTGGATAAGCTTTTAGGTCCTGTGAACCCCGGGATTCCTATTATTCCACGATCTTCGGTGCCTAGGGAAAGGAAGCAGCAAAGATGTTTCTGCTTTCAGCTTTAAGAGTTTAGGTGGGGAAAGCCACACGGATGTTCAGGGGCTTCACCCAGAATCCTGGTCCTTTGCTGAACTTTCTGCCACAGCTGGAAAACCTTGTCACACTGGCAGCTCACTCAACTTCCTCTAGTTTGGTTTAAGTAACCAGTTTGTTTCTTCTTAATTTTGAAACTCAGGAGAAATGGACTTGTGGAAACCTGGATCGGTCCTCTTAGACGCAGGTAATTACACAGCTCAGCCTCTTGGCCGTGACTAGATCGAGTCACGGGATTATAGGACTGGGGGTCTAATAAGCAGCTCGCCCAGGGCGTCCTTTCTAAGGCTTTCCCCGCACAGTAGGGTCCAGTTACTGCAGGAAGGGAACACTGGAACCTCCCCAGGAAGGCCCCGGGGAAGGAGATACCTGGATGACAAAAGAGAGAACTGTAAATATGAAGACAAAAAGCCAGTAGGGAGTTGGCTCCCCACCCTGAAAATGGTGTCGCTCCCCCTCCATCTGGCCGCACACCCTTCCATCTTTGCAAAATAATATCCAGGCTTTCTCTTCCCATAAACAAAAATGCTGTTTACTGCATTAAGGGCCTGAAACTCCAACAACCAACAAGACCTTCCCACTCTTGATTCGAGGGAAGATTTTTATGGCAGGAGTCTGAGGCAGATGAGAGGACTCAGCTTTGGAACACGGCCTTGCTCCCCCTCCTTCCAAGGTGGTGCCTTAGGGTGTTTCCCTGAGAGGCTCCTGGCTGGGAAATGCTGTCAGACACCCAAGTGAATGTTTTAAATGATGTGAGGAAGTGGGATGAGCTAGCTGACCTTGCATGGAAAGATGAAATCATCTGCTTTGCAAATTGGGAAAACATAATGAGCCAAGAGAAAGCTCATCTCAACCAAGGGCAAGCAGAATCCCCAGAATCTTCCTCCCATAGAGAATCCCAGAACTTCTGGGCGTCCTGGAAAAACGTGGAGACTCACTTCCAGCACTACCAGTTGCTCTGCCTGGAAAACCGATTGGGCTCACCAAGCTTAAGATTCTCACTGTCTTTATTTTCCTAAATGGTATACTCGAGACTTTGGCTCCCATGTAAGACGGCTTAAAGAAAACTCTCTCAAGGCTCCAGTTTGATTTAGAGTTTCTCAAAGCATGACATTTTTTGCATGTAGACCTCTAGTCTCAGAGGTCCAAACTGCTGGGGGACGAGGTTGCATTTGAGACGCCCTTACGTGAGTTATTTTATCTGGGTCCATCTACATCAACCCTCATTAGATTGTCCTCCTTGAGTCGGACTCATTGTTTTCCACTGACTCAGTCGCCAACTGCTGACAGGGCTACGTTCACTGGGCCCAGGGAAGGTTTATATGATGAATGAGATGCATTCCCTAACCTCAGGAGTTTGGGAATTTCACAGAGGGATAGTTTACACTGGCAAAGTGCTTAATACTTTCAGATAAGGAAACCGAAGCTAGATAGAATAAGTTGAGGGGACCAGCAGATGGTGTAATGGTTATGTCGCTGGACTCACACATAGTTGACCATGGTTTGAGTCCCAGATCCAGTGGCTTGAAACTCACACCAAGCACATATGCCTGCATGCCCAAAATCCCAAGAGGAGAATGGAGAAGGGATTGCAATGTGGTCATCTCCCCTAGGGGGTGATTTCTTGCTTTCAATCTCTCTGTCTCTCTCTGTCTCTCCAGCAAGCACATGCGCCCAATAGCAAAAAAAATCTCTCTTAAAATAAATAACAAGTTAATGGGAGTATAACTCAGGTCTCCTGATTTCAAATCACCTTGTGCACCCACAGGGGGCTGTGTCTTTAGTAGGCTGTCAGTAAATATGTATCGCTATTTTTCTCAGGAGGGGGATGGTGTGAAGAAGAGCACAGTTAGCTGCAAGCCGCCCTGGGCTGGGCGTGAATATCCACCCTGTCCCCTTCCCTGGGATAAAGCCAAATGCTTCCCATGCTTTTAAGTCACCAAAAGTTTTACTGCTCTTTCCAGGATTTGTTCCAAACGAAGAATTAAGCACACAGTCTTTGGAGCCAGTATCCCAGGGAGACCCAAGTAAGTTAATTGACAACTGGAAACCCATGGTGGCTTTGACATCTGATCTGCTCTCTCTCCTCTCTGCCCACTCACTCCTCCGCAGCCTGCCTCCTACCCTGCATCCATTCATGGCCTCTCTTCTGTCACTTTGTTCGAGGGGGAAAGGGAAGCTCTTGAAGGATTTAAACTGCCTGTGTGTGTGAGGGGAAGAGAATCAAGTTTTTTATACATCGCTATGGCAACAGGGTGAAGAATGGGATGGAATGGGGAGACAGGGCAGATGAAAGGAAGAGATGGGCTGGTCTTCAGGGGCGGTGCTCTGGTGGAGGTGGTGGTAGCCAGAGCCTGGAGTTGGAGGTGGGAATGGGGAGAGATAGGCAGATTGTAAAAAGGCAGAATTTAGAGGACCGAAGCAGAGGTATGAGAGACAGGGCAGTTAGACATTGAAATTCCTGGGTGAATCACACTGCAAGATGAGCATCAGGAATGGAGCAGGCCAGGAGCAGGGAGATCATTTCTGTCCGTCATTTTCTCTGAGACATTTGGTCTGATAGACAAGCACCAGATCTGGCGTTCAAAAGGAACAGCCCAGTCCAAAATTTAGAGTTGAATGACAATGAGCTGTGGTTCAAAACCAGGGCTGAGACAGAAAGCGTGCCCCAGGGAGGTAGGGAAGAGTAAGAAAAGACAGAGGACTTAAACTGGAAGAATCCCACTAGGTGGAGGAGAAGCCACCTGTGGCTACCAGAAAGAGGGAACCAGAAAAGGCAAACCAGTATAGGGTAGTGTCTCACAAGCTACAGAACTAAAGCATTTGAATAGTCTCCTATAAAGTTACCACCAGTCAGCCACCCACAGACTGAAACGCCTGAAGACATTTTAAAAATTAAAGATGCAGGACCAGCAATGGCATAATGGTTACATCGCTAAACTTCTACATAGTGGTTCATGGTTTGAGTCCCAGATCCAGAAGTTTAAAACACTCTAGACACATGTGCGTGTGTGCCCAAAATCCCAAGAGAAGTGTCCAAGATCCCGAGAGGAGAATGGAGGAGAAGGGATTACAGCGTAGCCAACCCCCTGGGGGGTGATTTCTCGCTTTCTGTCTCTCTCTGTCTTTCTGGAGAGCGTACATACCCTATATCGAAAACCTCTCTCCCTCCCCCAAAAAAAAAGAATTATTTCATTTTATGTATTATGCTTATTTTGTTTTGAGAGATTTTTGCTAAAGGGCACATGCACTCTCCAGAGTGACAGACACACAGAGACAGAAAGTAAGAAATCATCCCCTCAGAGGGAATTGCCACGCCACAATCCCTTCTCTTCCATTCTTCTCCGGAGATTTTGGGCACAGACACACACATGCCTGACATGAGTTTCAAGCCACTGGATCCAGGACTTGAACTGCAGTTGCCCACATGGGAGTCCAGCTGGCCTCAGTGGCTATATTATTATTTTAATTGACCAGAGAGAGACAGTGAGAGAGGAAAAATGAGAAAGCAAGCTGCAAGGTCTGGGACTCAAACTGCAGTTGGATGTGTGCAAGTTCAGCCCCTTAACCACCATGCCACCTATTGGCCCTTCCCCTTTAGTTCTTATTAACAGTTATCCCCCTCTCCTCCCCAAAAAAGTGTGTATCGTAAAAGGCATCTTGAACTAATCTGTTGACATCTGGAAGAAAAACCCCAACCTCAAACTTCACAGTGCACGAATCACCTGGGGAGCTTGTTAAAGTGCACATCTAATTCTATAGGTTTGGGCGAAGCCTGGGAGTCAGAACTAACCTCCAGCCAACCTTAGGTATTAGGTGGGTGGCGAGCCCTAAATGGCACCACTGCCACCTGCTGTCAAGAAAGTCACATTGCAAGTGCAGACCCAGAACCAAGTGGGCTGTTCCGAGAACATAACAACCGTACAACATCTACTTCTCTCCTGCTTTACCCCAGGTTTTAGTGGTATCTTTCAAGTCCACCTCTAAATTTTATTTGATTCTTCTAATCTTCATCTAAAAGGTCACCCTTGGGTACAGGCAGTTTGAGGGTGGCAAAGGACAGAAGCCAGCTGAACGGGAAGAATTGGCAGGCAGCAGGCGGTAAAAGCTGTTGAGCTCTGCTAATGAGCCCAGGCACAAACCAGTGCTTTGATTCCAGATGGAGTGGAGTCTGCCAGCCCCAGAGATGTCCCAGTCATCTCCTGTTGCTCCTCTGGTTTTGACTACTGTGCCCCACTCCCTGCAAGATTATAAAACACATTCTCAGATACAGCTTTTCTTTGGTTCACCAATTCTGCGGTAGCATTCATCAATTAAGTGCTCAATAATTCTGCTTGGAGGGAAGGCAGATGGCATAGTGGTTACATTGCTGGATTCCCACATGGCCAACCATGGCTTGAGTCCCAGACCTGGTGGCATGAAACTCATGCTGGGCACATGTGGTATGTGCCCAAAATCCCAGGAAGAGAATGGAAGATAAGGGATTGTGGCATGGCCATCCCCACTGCCGGGTGATTTCTCACTTTCCCACTGTCTCTCTCTCTCTCTCCTTCAAGCACATGTGCCCTAAGGCAAACACCTCTTTCAAAAATAATAATAATAATTCTGCTTAAAACTTGATCAACTCATATTTCTTTATTACTTTCACTTCTTTATGGCTTTCATCAAAATGACAACAACCCCCTCGGTCTATGGCACTTCTACTGCAGAATGGGGAGACTCCGTACCCACAGAAGCTGTGTGGCGTTAAGAGCCTGTGCGATGGTGGACCATGTAGACAGACGCGGGGTGTAGAGTTGTCCGGCAGCTGTTTCCTGCCACCCCCAAGGGCGACGCTGACCCCAGGTCCTCTTGGGTACTCCAGCCCAGAAACTCCTAACTTTACTTTTTCTCTCTTTTCTCCATGGAATTCTGTTTCAAAATATTTTTGTCTCCCAAATTGCAATTGTTAAATAATGGATTCTTCATTTTTTATTAACCAAAGGGATAGAGAGCTCCCAGTAAGAACCTCTGGTCAGCATGGACTAAGAATTTATCATTTCTGTCAAGAGCAAACAAACAACAACACTAATTCCTATTAGCCTGGATGGCTTTTTGCTAATTCCTATTAGCATCTGAGAGGTTGAAAATAGCTTGCAGCCCTTACCTCCATAGTAACCTTCATATATTCACACAGGTCCAGGGATCTTAGCTAGAACGACTGTCTAGTCTGTCTCACAACTAAAAGAAAGAAAACCAAGATAGTGACATCCAGGTGCTGAAACTGTGTAGACAGATCTGTGTTCATCATTCCTTTGGTTGCTTCTCCCAGAGAAGGGAAGGTTGGTGTCAATTCCTTATTCTACACTTCCTGTCTGCCCCTCAACACTAACTTTGCAGATTCTGTCACACCCTGTAAAAACCCAACACATATTTCTAAAATGTTAAAATAAGAGTGAAAGGCTACAAGCTCTTGAGGCTCAGACTTGAATTCCTGCCTGGACACCACCGGAGAGCCTTCCTGAGCTTGACTGGGACATCGCTGCTCCTGAAGCGAATGAAAGTGGCTGGTTCATCGGATTCTAAAACGGGGGTGGAGATAAGTACTGGCCCAGCAGGGCCTCTGTGCCCAGGGAAACTCTGTTAGAGTTTAGATGACTAAAAGTACTCTGTCTTACGACCTCTTCTTCACTTCCTTGCCATTGGGATCTCAGGTGTCCTAGTGGAGAAAGAAAGAAGTTAGAGGATGCTAGGTGAGCACAGTGGGAAATAACCAGAATAACCGAGTCTTTTTCCATTCCTCAGACTGCAAAGTCGATCTGTCATTTTTAATTGATGGAGGTTCTGGCATTGGAAAACGTCGATTCCGAATCCAGAAACAGTTCCTGGAGGAGGTTGCCCAAGCTCTTGACATTGGCCCTGCTGGTCCACTGATGGGTGTTGTTCAGTACGGGTAAGTGCAGTTAATGTCCCAAATCCAGAAACCAAATGACACTGCATGCTTCTTTTTTTCTTTTCTTTTCTTTTTTTTTATGCAAAAAAAAAAAAAAAAAAAAACACCAACATGTCGGGAGAGCACAATTTCTTCTCTTAACTAATGCAAATGTAAATGAAAAAAGGAGGGGGTGAAGAAATCCAAATGCCATTGAAGAAATCTGAGACCTCCTGAAGGGAAGGATAAATTAGCAAATGCTTGCAAGTAAATGGCATTTGTGCTCATGATTGGCAGAGAGTACTGGGCTGGGAATTAGGAGGGGTGGGTGCAAGTCTTAGTTCAGCCACTAAGAAACTGTGTGGCTTTGGGCTAGGCCCTCAGCTCTCCAATCATCAGAGTCCTCGTCTGGAGATCAGGAACACTGACTTCCCTCCGGTTCCTGACTTGAAGAGCATTTGTTTGAGGGGCCGCACCCTGGGCTGCAGCCTACTCACCTGTAAGAAGCCTAAAGAGCAGAGTGCTGGGCCAGCAGATGGCATAGCAGTAACGCTGCTAGACTCCCATATGGCTGACTATAGTGTAAGTCCTGGACCCGGTGGCTTAAAACTCACTGGGCGCATACATGTGTGTGCCCAAAATCCCAGGAGAAGAACGGAGGAGAAGGGATTGTGGTGTGGCCATTCACTCTGGAGGGGTAATTTCTCACTTTCTGCCTCTCTGTGTGTGTCTCTCTGTCTCTCTCTGTGTGTCTCTCTGTCTCTCTCTGTGTTTCTCTGGTGAGTGCACATGCCCTACAGCAAAAACCTCTCCCCAGAAAAAGAACATAGTGCTTTGGGTTGTACTTCATCTCTTCTAAAAACCTGGGGCCTCCGCACTGATACTGGAAAATCTCAGCAGGCTGTGAGGAAGACCAAACTGTTCTCACTTTGCTCTATTGTTTTATTAGGGTAGAAAACGAGGGCCCATGTTGACATCCACTCTCAATCTTCCTTTCCTTTATTTGGGATAAGAAGTCCCTTTTATTTCAGATATGAATAGGTTTCTCCCTAAAATGAATATACAAATATTGACAGATAGAAATGATCAAAGAGCAAGTATGCCTAAATCCCTAATTTATACATACACCTTAAAAAGGTGGTCTTTAGACCAAGAACCTCCATATAATTATCATTATCACAAGTAAAGTTACCTATACCTGACAACACCCATGGGACTCCCCCAGCCCCTTCAAAGATTTCCTAAGGGCTTCCCAGGGCAGCATTGTAACTGAGGTTATTATGTTATATCGAAGACACTGGAATATTTATTTTTCAGTTGTCAAGAGAAACAAACAAAAATGCTTTATAGTCTTAAAACTTACAATGTGTGTATTTTTAGAATTAAATGCCAATCACACATCTTGTCCTATCTTCTGTTCCTCTGAGGAAAAATCGGTAGATTACTTAACTGGTACTTGTGTGTAGTCAGAGTTGATTATTATAAAAATAGCCAATGGCTGCAGATGCTACCCCGCAGGGTCAAATGATCTATCTTGAGGTTCTGCCTTGAAATAAGAAGGGAAATACTTTTGGCTATTGTTTTCTTGTTTTCCAAATGTCAACCCATTCTTATTCCTGTGTTACTTTTTAAAGATAGCAAATGGGTAGCGGGCTTTTCTGGGGAGGAAATGTAAGCGTTTTAATGCCGGATGTCCCTAGTCAATTTTATTGGTGGGTTCAAAGCTTGGCGTGTTATCTTGCATTAAAAATAGCTGCTTTCAAAGCTGTGTAGACTGAGGTTTATAGTGTAATGAGAAAATAAGGTGATAAATATGTCCAGAAAAAGAAAAATGGCATGAGAATAGTATTGCAGGCCGATGAAAACGTGGCTTAAAGAACAAATATAGCAGGGGGGGAAACAAATAAAGATTCCTTTCGCCCCTCCCCCCAAAAAAATCGTTTTCTCCCACATTTTCCTAATGTGATCACCATTTGCAAGAAAGAGTTCAGCTCCACAGCTCCCAGTTTCACTTTGTGAAAGTCCCAATGCTGCCTGCCTTTTTCTCTCCAAGTCCTCATTAGTTGGAGAACTGAAGGGAAATGTGAGCTTGTCCTCCACTGTGTGCTCACATAAACTAATCCATCATCTTCACCCTCCTTTGGCATCGGGGTGGCGTGGAAAGCACAATGAACCGCTAGCAGGCTATCTGAATTCTGGCCTTAGCTCTGCTGTGTGACCTTAAGCAAGTCACTTAACCTCTCTGTGTAAGTGCTGCCATCTGTAAAGTGCGGGGTCAGACCAGATGATTTATTTGGGCTCTGCCAGCCCTGGCGTTCTGTAATTCAGTGACCGTCTCTGTGTTCAGAAGACATCCGGTGAATGCTGGACTAACAGATTAGATGAACGGCCTCCCCCTTGCTCTCAGCCTTGGGGTCCTTAGGTGGGGCGACCCATATGAATTGGGTCACAATGAGGTTATGCATCTGTCTGTGGAAAGTGGGAAACAAAATAAATTGGAGGGGAGCCTATGAAGGGTGTGAGGCAGCTGAAGGGAAGACGCATGTATCCAGCTCTTGAAATCGCTCTCGAATGTAGTTGTCCTGCTTCTCTTCCAGGAGGCTCCCTTCAATCCTTCCCTCATCAAATGTTATTGGTACATACAGAGGAAGGGAGTGGGGTGGGAAGGGATAGGGAGGAGGTTCATTGCATTTGCCTCTCAGCAGCCCAGCATCCTCTGCCAGGTGCTTCGTCTCTACTTCTCTGTAACTTTCCTAGGCTCTGGCTGAGTTCTTACCTCTGATCCAGACTCGAGGGAAATCTGAACCACTTTGGAGCTCGCATGTTCCCTCTCCCATGTTCCCCGCCTAGAAGGTCGATAATCCACAATCATGTTAACCTCTCATGAACTACAATGTTCCTAACACACCATTGCACACCTCCAGTAAGAGAGTTGGTCTTTGATATAGACTCAGAGAAGTTGAGTGTCTTTCTCAAGAAAACACAGCTAAATGCATGACCAGGGACAGGGGACAAATATGAATCTGGAGTTAATCCCTAAAGTGTCAAACAAAATTGCCCTCTAAGTGAAGATTTTGCTCATCTGCCAAGAAAGCTTCCACCACCCTGAAGACTAAACGAGGATCCAGGATCAAGCCCTTGTCTTGCACACAGGTTCTAAGTTAAAATTATACGGTTTAACCAACAGGCTCATAATTGCACTGGATGCCAACAAGAACACTAAAAAGCTGAAGGAAAGAACAGCTAGAGCAAGCAGCGATTAGGGGAACTCCAGTAAACAGAATGAATATGGGCACACAGCTTGCGTTCGGCTGCAGCTCAGACCCCACAGGTGCTAAATGCTCTCTACACCTTCAGTGTGCATTCATTTGAGGCCCCAATGTCAGCATAAGTGGGACAGAACTGTACATGTTCTTTTGAACTTTGCATTCAACCCTGGGATATCAAAATTGGAAAACAGATTTTGGAATAAAGCAAAATGTTAGTTTTTCTCCATGTATAATGAAATACTTTTCTTTGCTCTTGGGTCTATGCCAGCTGCCCACTGTTTCAGGCAGGGCAGGATTCTGGACTGGGTTGTGTTTCCTTAGTCTTCTTGGACCACAGACTGACAGTCATGCACTCCGCTGACCATCCCTTCCTGCTCTAGCATGCAAGGAGGATGCTCAGAGGTTCCCTAGATCGGCAGAGCTGCCGTGTACAGAGTGGAGGGAATACATGAGAGGTCAAGTCTGGTGTGTTAAGCAAAATAACGACCCCCCAAATTATTCATATCCAAAGCCCGGGCATCAATGAATGTTTTGCCTCAATAAGAAAAAGGGACTTGGCGTATGTAAAATGGGGGAGGTCATCCAGGATTATCTAGGTGTCCCAATCTGATCATTCGAGTCTTTAAAGATGGAAAACCTTCGTCAGCCATTGCCAGTCAAAGGGAGACATGACTGTGGGAGAATCGTCAGGAAGCTATGGAATCGCTGGCTTTGAAGGTGGAGGAAGGACTGCGAGCAAGGAACACAGCAGCCTCCAGAAACTTGGAAGGGCAGGGGAAGAAATTCTCCCTAGAGCCTTGAAAATGGAATACAGCCTTGCCACAGCTCAGTTTTAGCCCAGGAAGATCCAGGATGGACTTTGAACCTCCAGAACTATAAACTATTAAGTGTGTGTTGTGTAGGCCACTGAGTACATGGAACAGCAATAGGAAACTAAGAAAGTGGGCACCACCATGTTGGTGGACAGACCACCCTGTGGCATACTCAGTCTGCAGCAAAAGAGGGATTGAGAGGGGTTAAGGCATGAGATACAAGGGGATGGGCCACAGGAGATGCGAATCACAGCATTGGCCATGGACTTCAGAGCAGGAAGGGGCTGTCTGGGCCCTGCCACAGACTGACAGTCATGCACTCCGCTGACCATCCCTTCCTGCTCTAGCATGCAAGGAGGATGCTCAGAGGTTCCCTAGATCGGCAGAGCTGCCATGTACAGAGTGGAGGGAATACATGAGAGGTCAAGTCTGGTGTGTTAAGCAAAATAACGACCCCCCAAATTATTCATATCCAAAGCCCGGGCATCAATGAATGTTTTGCCTCAATAAGAAAAAGGGACTTGGCGTATGTAAAATGGGGGAGGTCATCCAGGATTATCTAGGTGTCCCAATCTGATCATTCGAGTCTTTAAAGATGGAAAACCTTCGTCAGCCATTGCCAGTCAAAGGGAGACATGACTGTGGGAGAATCGTCAGGAAGCTATGGAATCGCTGGCTTTGAAGGTGGAGGAAGGACTGCGAGCAAGGAACACAGCAGCCTCCAGAAACTTGGAAGGGCAGGGGAAGAAATTCTCCCTAGAGCCTTGAAAATGGAATACAGCCTTGCCACAGCTCAGTTTTAGCCCAGGAAGATCCAGGATGGACTTTGAACCTCCAGAACTATAAACTATTAAGTGTGTGTTGTGTAGGCCACTGAGTACATGGAACAGCGATAGGAAACTAAGAAAGTGGGCACCACCATGTTGGTGGACAGACCACCCTGTGGCATACTCAGAGTCTGCAGCAAAAGAGGGATTGAGAGGGGTTAAGGCATGAGATACAAGGGGATGGGCCACAGGAGATGCGAATCACAGCATTGGCCATGGACTTCAGAGCAGGAAGGGGCTGTCTGGGCCCTGACTCCCCATTGCTACTACTGGGGAGCTTTGAAAACACACTGATGTAGGAGACCAGATGGTAATGCAACGGTAACACATACTTTCCCAGGCTGATCCACATGGGAAGTTCTGGGTTTGCATCTGAAGACCTCTCTGAGTTTGCTAGGAACACGATCCAGGGCTGGCTGAAGTTGGGGGTGGTGACAGCACCCTTAACCCCCAGGGTTCTGTCTTGTTTGTGGAAGGGATAAATTTTTTTTAAGAAATAACCTTTTGGGACCAGCAGTTGGTATAATGGCTATGTTGCTGGACTTTCATGTGGTCAACCACAGTTTGAGTCCCGGACCCAGAGGCTTAAACTCATGCTGGGCCCATGGGCGTGTATGCCCAAGATCCCGAGAGGAGAATGGAGGAGAAGGGATTGTGGCATGGCCATCCCCCCGGGGGGTGATTTCTCACTTTCTGTCTCTTTCTGGCGAGCACACATGCTCTATAGCAAAAAACTCTCCCCCCCCCCAAAATTTTTTTTTAGAAAAAATAACTCCAGACCTATTAATCCAGAATCTGGATGAGATCAAGAAGTCAGTATTTTAATTTGTAATTCCAATCTGTAGTCAAGGTTGAGAATCGCTAACTCCCCAAGGTGGCAGTGGACTGAGGGAGGGAGATAGCTCAGGTTCCCATGTACAGAGTGGACACAGTGGCTGGAACATGGATCTCTCAACTCAGCCCACTGTACTTCTCAAGACATCCCTTTCCCCAGTCTCCGCTACCTTTAGAGGAACTAGCAGAATCCCAGAACAACACTTGTCATCTGCCTGAACTAACTCTCCAGGGCCTAAGGGCCATTGCCAACAGCTTAGTTTTAGCCCATGAAGACCCACAGTGGATTTTGAACCTCCAAAACTGTAAATGAATAATTGGGCATTTTTTAAGCCACTGAGTTGCAAAGACCCCACTATGCTACTTCTCTTTGAGACACTGACAGGCAAGCCTGTGAGCTGAACTCCTCAGGGACAGAGTCTCAAGGCCACGTGAGCTGTGAATGCAACTTACACAAGAATCTTATGCTTTTCTTATCCCCCACCGTGCAGTGCTCCTGGAGGCACATGCAAAACAACTACACTTGTACACTTGACTTCATCAGTGATTCCCCTTGAACTCCCATCACGTGTTCATTGGGTTTATCCAGGGTCCTCCTGAGACATTCACTCTCTGGAGAAGCATATGGTCATTCATACACGTTAGAACCCTTGGGAGCTCTTAAAAATCCAATGCCCAGATCAAACAAATCAGAATTTCTGAGTGTAGAGACCAGACATCATTATTTTTTAGAACTCCCCAGGTGATTGAATTTATTGCCCAACTAGAAAGTGAATGTATGAATATTCCCACAGGCCTGTGCTGTCCTCTGGCGAATCTCATGACTCCTCTCTCTCATCTCCCCACAAATGATCAGTGCAGAGGGGTGCCGGAGCATCATCCCCTCCCTTTCTCAGCCTTCTTCTTACTTCTCTCAACATTTTGTTTTCAGAATTATCTATTTAATTTTATTTATTATTATTCTAATTTGACCAAAGAGAGAGAGGGAAAATGAGAAAGCAAGCTTCTGGGTCTGGGACTTGAACCTTAGTCAACCATGTGGGAGTCAATTACCTTAACCACCATGCCACCTGCCAGCAAAACTTCTCTAGATTTTTTATTCTCCTTCCTTCCTCATCAGTGGCAGCCCCACTATTGACTTTCTTGATTCTCAGAACATTCTCTAAACCGCTGCTATTCAATACAACCCACAATATCATCCGGGAAGTTGTTGGAAATGCAGAACCTCAGACCTTACTCCAGTCCAACAAAATTTGAATCTGTATTTTAAGAAGTTCCCCAGGTGACTGGATGCACATCTGAGCTTGGGAGTCTCATTTTCCAAGACACCCACTTCCCCTGCACTCACCAAGCCCTGGGAGGTGGTGACAGATTAGCAGCTGGGAGCCAGTTGGTTCAAGTGAGCCTATCGGGTCACAGATCACAGGACCACCTTTCCTCCAGCAGGAATAGGGTAATACTGGTTAATTTTCTGCTCTTTTTGGTGAATGGGAGGAAATATAGTTATTAGCAAAAAAAAAAAAAAAAAAAAAAAAAAATCCTAAAAGTGAAACTTGGTAATAAGACATTGCTCCCCTTCTCTGATTCTAGTAAATGTGAAAAGGCCAGTGTGCATTCATCGAGGGCTCCTTATTCAAAGTCCTCTAGCAGGGTGTTCCTGGCCACTGCACCCTGGGTTGGCTATAACTACTCCAGCAGAACTCATTAGCTGCCTTGACAGAATCATTTTCAATCAGAGCCTCGTAACATCCTCAAGGGACAACTCTGCCAGCCAACCTGCACCCACCAGCATGTCATCCTGAAACAGCCTCCTGATCTCACAAGGATGCCTCATTTCTTTGACGGAGTTCATAAGTCATCACATTTCAGTAAAATTGAAATGCTAAAGAGTTAGGTTATTTGATTATAAAGTGATGTTTTATTGGAGGAAACGGTTTCGAAAAGTTCTTGCAAGAGGGAATATGATTAGCTAATATTCCTCTACTGACATAAAACTCATTTGAGAGGCTCATTTTATGTGACTAACACTGTTATTGGGGTAAACAAGTGGACTCTGGGATTTTAACAGAATAGGAGCTTTCAGACTGGAAGGGCCTCAGAAGTTCTCTCAGATCCAGGGGTTCTCACACTTCCCTAAGGATAAGAACTACCTACATCCTATTTAAAAAAAAAAAACAATCCCGGGGACCAGCAGATGGCGTAGTGGTTAGTTACATCGCTGGATTTGCACACGGCGTACCATGGTTCAAGTCCTGGACTCAGCAGCTTGACACTCACACCAGGCACACGTGTGTGCATGCCCAAATCCCAAGAGAGAATAGAGGAGAATGGAGTGTGGCATGGCCATGCCCCCTGGGGGGTGATTTTTCACTTTCTTTTCTGTCTCTCTGGTGAGCACATGTGCCCTATAGCAAAAATCTCAATCAACCAATCAATCAATCAATCAATCAAATGATCCTGCATCCCATTGATTTCTTCCAGAAGAAGCCTGTGGTCTACCTAGTTTAATGAGTGTCCCAATGACTTTTATTATCAGGGAGGTCTGGAAACATGAAGCTCCATCCCACTTCCCTGCCTTTGGTCCCAAGACTTATTAGGAATCACCTGTGCCCATCTCTGACAAGTGACCCCTTGCTTCTTCACCCATGTGCTCATCCTAAGAGCTGTCAAAGACTTACCATCCGTCCCCAACACCTGGAGTACCATTTATCCAAGACGACGTGTTTACCATGTACTGAGCACTGTGCCTTTGGCAGGGGATGTGCCATCACCAAGGACGTGCAATCCGTCTCAGTGGTTTGATCACAGTAGCCTGTAAGACCCTTGATGGATGAGCTGTGTGCCTTTGCCCCAATCATAATGTTAGCTACTGGGCATCAAAGGTCCTCTGCTCCAAACTTTTGGCCCATTAAATCAATAAGTAAATATGCGAGAGATTCTGTTCTTTTAGGACCTCACAATCTAAAGAGGGAGGCAATAGCTTCTACAGGAAATAGCATTAAATACATATAATTAAAAGCACCTGTTCGTTAGGTATATGAATAGCTCCTCTGGATGTTCCTGAAGATGGGTTTGTCTGTGCCTGTGGTGTAATTGAGGCAGAGGATGATCTGAGTGGATCTCAGAAGAAAAGTATTCAACTCCGCTGGGGATGAGCTGAGAGGAGGAGGACATCTGAGCTTTCTTTCTTTCATATATTCATTCCACATGATCTCTTCCATTCCAAATGCTGGGTACTGGGGATCTGAAAGTGAAAGAGAGGGCCTTTTCTCAAGTAGGTTGCAGGCGATCATCCTGATTTGCAGATTGCATACTTGCAAATTCATCTACTTGATAAAATGTATTTGTCACCCCCAAATCAATGCCCATGGCACGTTCACAGTCATTTTTGGACATAGGTAGAGGGGATGACTTTTAAGCTGCCCAGTGCACATGTTCTGGCCAAGGTCAAACAAGACAACTCTCTACCTTCTTACTTCAGCTATTTCCAAGTATCCTTTTCAACGTCTGTTTAGCACCACATTTTTTCACACTTTTATGCCTTCCTTTGGTGATTTCACTATTTAAAATGGTCCCTAATGGAACCAACAGGTGGCATCATGGTTACAACGCTGGACTCCCATGTAGTTTACCACAGTTCGAATCTCAGACCTGGCAGCTTAAACTCACGCTGGGTGCATGTGCATGCGCCCCAAAATTCCAAGAGAAGAATGGAGGAGAGAGGATTGTGGTGTGATCATACCCCTTGGGGAGTGATTTCTTTCTTTCTTTCTCTGTCTCTTTGGTGAGCACACATGCCTTATAGCAAAAATCTAAAAAAAAAAAACCAAAAATTATAAAAAGGTCTCTAAATACAGTACTGAAAGGCTGTCTAGTGCACCTGAGTGCAAGAAGGCTGTGTATGCCTTCCAGAGAAAATAAGTGTGTTAGGTAAGCTTCGTTCGGGCATGAGTTAAGGTGCTGATGGTACGTGCAGTGTTAATGACTCCATAACCTGGTACATTCAGAAAAAGGAGAGGAAATTTGCCAATTCAATTGTGAGCCCACTTCAAAAAGTACTAAATAAAACCTATAGGGTGTGATAAAGCCATGGGAAAAGGCTAAGCTTATGGACTCATGAGACGACTGGTGCAGAATAACAACCAAGCAGAGCGGACAGCATTGTGGCGAGGCTCACAGTCAAATACTTCTATAGTCATATTGCCCACGGTATTGAAAATATTACTCCCTCTCGGCGAACATTTTATTATAATAAATGCTGCATATAATCATTTTTAAGAAATATATGTTAAATTTGATGTTTTGAAAGAAAAATACATGTAAGACAAGGTTATATATGAATCTAAAACTGTTCTGACCAGAGGCTCCTAAGAACTAAACTCCATTTTCCACCAGGAGCAATGAATGGCCTATTACTTACTAATTCAGTTTTCCTGGCAACTTTATAGACTGTAACTACCAAGAATAACAAGACTCCTCCTATTTGTAGTTTGGGAAAGAGATTGGTGTCCGATTATTGCTCTACAAAGTAAGAAGCATTAAGACAGCCATCTTAATGATCAACATTTTAAAAATTATGAACATGGGGGTGGGCAGTGGGTAGGGTGGTGGTGAAGGTGCTAGACTACAGTTCAAGTCTCGAACCTAGTGGCTTGCGTGCTTATTCTCCCTTTTGCTCTCTCTCTCTGTCTGTCACTCTCTGATCTGCACATGTGCCCTACAGCAAATT
>NW_006159810.1:1492580-1497299 GCF_000334495.1 Tupaia belangeri chinensis
GAGCACATGTGCCCTATAGCAAAAATCTCAATCAACCAATCAATCAATCAATCAATCAAATGATCCTGCATCCCATTGATTTCTTCCAGAAGAAGCCTGTGGTCTACCTAGTTTAATGAGTGTCCCAATGACTTTTATTATCAGGGAGGTCTGGAAACATGAAGCTCCATCCCACTTCCCTGCCTTTGGTCCCAAGACTTATTAGGAATCACCTGTGCCCATCTCTGACAAGTGACCCCTTGCTTCTTCACCCATGTGCTCATCCTAAGAGCTGTCAAAGACTTACCATCCGTCCCCAACACCTGGAGTACCATTTATCCAAGACGACGTGTTTACCATGTACTGAGCACTGTGCCTTTGGCAGGGGATGTGCCATCACCAAGGACGTGCAATCCGTCTCAGTGGTTTGATCACAGTAGCCTGTAAGACCCTTGATGGATGAGCTGTGTGCCTTTGCCCCAATCATAATGTTAGCTACTGGGCATCAAAGGTCCTCTGCTCCAAACTTTTGGCCCATTAAATCAATAAGTAAATATGCGAGAGATTCTGTTCTTTTAGGACCTCACAATCTAAAGAGGGAGGCAATAGCTTCTACAGGAAATAGCATTAAATACATATAATTAAAAGCACCTGTTCGTTAGGTATATGAATAGCTCCTCTGGATATTCCTGAAGATGGGTTTGTCTGTGCCTGTGGTGTAATTGAGGCAGAGGATGATCTGAGTGGATCTCAGAAGAAAAGTATTCAACTCCGCTGGGGATGAGCTGAGAGGAGGAGGACATCTGAGCTTTCTTTCTTTCATATATTCATTCCACATGATCTCTTCCATTCCAAATGCTGGGTACTGGGGATCTGAAAGTGAAAGAGAGGGCCTTTTCTCAAGTAGGTTGCAGGCGATCATCCTGATTTGCAGATTGCATACTTGCAAATTCATCTACTTGATAAAATGTATTTGTCACCCCCAAATCAATGCCCATGGCACGTTCACAGTCATTTTTGGACATAGGTAGAGGGGATGACTTTTAAGCTGCCCAGTGCACATGTTCTGGCCAAGGTCAAACAAGACAACTCTCTACCTTCTTACTTCAGCTATTTCCAAGTATCCTTTTCAACGTCTGTTTAGCACCACATTTTTTCACACTTTTATGCCTTCCTTTGGTGATTTCACTATTTAAAATGGTCCCTAATGGAACCAACAGGTGGCATCATGGTTACAACGCTGGACTCCCATGTAGTTTACCACAGTTCGAATCTCAGACCTGGCAGCTTAAACTCACGCTGGGTGCATGTGCATGCGCCCCAAAATTCCAAGAGAAGAATGGAGGAGAGAGGATTGTGGTGTGATCATACCCCTTGGGGAGTGATTTCTTTCTTTCTTTCTCTGTCTCTTTGGTGAGCACACATGCCTTATAGCAAAAATCTAAAAAAAAAAAACCAAAAATTATAAAAAGGTCTCTAAATACAGTACTGAAAGGCTGTCTAGTGCACCTGAGTGCAAGAAGGCTGTGTATGCCTTCCAGAGAAAATAAGTGTGTTAGGTAAGCTTCGTTCGGGCATGAGTTAAGGTGCTGATGGTACGTGCAGTGTTAATGACTCCATAACCTGGTACATTCAGAAAAAGGAGAGGAAATTTGCCAATTCAATTGTGAGCCCACTTCAAAAAGTACTAAATAAAACCTATAGGGTGTGATAAAGCCATGGGAAAAGGCTAAGCTTATGGACTCATGAGACGACTGGTGCAGAATAACAACCAAGCAGAGCGGACAGCATTGTGGCGAGGCTCACAGTCAAATACTTCTATAGTCATATTGCCCACGGTATTGAAAATATTACTCCCTCTCGGCGAACATTTTATTATAATAAATGCTGCATATAATCATTTTTAAGAAATATATGTTAAATTTGATGTTTTGAAAGAAAAATACATGTAAGACAAGGTTATATATGAATCTAAAACTGTTCTGACCAGAGGCTCCTAAGAACTAAACTCCATTTTCCACCAGGAGCAATGAATGGCCTATTACTTACTAATTCAGTTTTCCTGGCAACTTTATAGACTGTAACTACCAAGAATAACAAGACTCCTCCTATTTGTAGTTTGGGAAAGAGATTGGTGTCCGATTATTGCTCTACAAAGTAAGAAGCATTAAGACAGCCATCTTAATGATCAACATTTTAAAAATTATGAACATGGGGGTGGGCAGTGGGTAGGGTGGTGGTGAAGGTGCTAGACTACAGTTCAAGTCTCGAACCTAGTGGCTTGCGTGCTTATTCTCCCTTTTGCTCTCTCTCTCTGTCTGTCACTCTCTGATCTGCACATGTGCCCTACAGCAAATTAAAATAATAAGTAAAATTTAATTTAAAAAAATCATAAGCATGACTAGGTGACCAGGTTCCATAATGAATATGTTTTTTTCTGTGAAAAAGTTTTGAAAGGGGGCTGACCCTGTAGCACGGTGGTTAAGCGCTAGGCATTGGGAGCTGACTACTACGTGGTTCAAATCCTAGGACTTGTGCTAGCTTGAAAAGTATGCCATGTACATGCGTGTGCATGTCTAAAATCCTGACAGGAAAGAGAAATGGAAGAAAAAGAACTACGGTGAGGCCTCGCCCCATTGAGTGTACTCTCACACGCATGTGCACACATCCTCTGGCAGTAGGAAAAAAAATTTTGAAATAAAATATTATATTTTTGCTTTTTAAATGATTTGTCTATATGCAGTTTTTAATTTATGGCTAATTTCTTGACAATCATTGGACACACCCAGAAAATCTTGCAAAGTGAGAAATTACTTAGCCCACAGATAATTTTCAAATGCAATTAAATTTTTATAAATGAAAAATTTTACAATTAGTAAAGAGTATATAGCATTGTTTGGTAGACAATGACATATTGATTGTCAGTCTAGATTTTGTCATTCTTTTATTTTGAGGCAATGATTTTGTTTATGTTTCGGTCCATTTTTTTAGGCAATCCTTGGTCATTAGGAGAAGATTCAGACTTTGGAGACGTTAAAGTTTATATAGTTTGGGGCCCTTTTAAGAAAAAGAACCCAAAATTACAAATACACAATCAGGCACCTCAGAAGAGGCATCATTACCTTCCCCATGAATCTGCTTCTGTGAAGCACTTAGAGCCAGTTGGCTCAAAATCCACTGCAGAGACCACCCTCAGAACTGGAAGACCAAGCAGGAAACTATGGGAATAGCCCAGGAATGAGAAAATCAATGTCCAAACTTCGGGGTCGAAAGAATGGAAAAAGATATTTAGGATATAGGTCTGGGGACCAGCAGATGGTGTAATGGTTACATTGCTGAACTCCCACATAGCTGGTCATGGTTCAAGGCTTGGACCCAGCAGCTCAAACCTCACACCAGACATGTGTGCGTGTGTGCTCAAAATCCCAAGAGGAGACTGAAGGAAAAGGGATTGCAGCAGGGCCGTCCTCACTGAGGGAGTAATTTCTCGCTTTCTGTCAGTCTCTGTCTCTCCAGTGAGTGGATTCCAAAAAAAAAAAAAAAACCCTCTCTCTCTAAAAAATAGAGGTCTGACAGGACATGCATGGTATTTGATGACTTGACACGTCAGAAGAGAAGAGTGGTCTGGGTGGTTGGGTAGAGCAGGCTTGAATAAATTACTTCAGTTTGGGAAATACCAAACCTGAGATGCCTTTCAGATGGAGATGCATGGAAGCCATTTTGTGTACCCCTGGGGTTCAAGAGAGAGGACCGGCCAGCATGCAGTGAACAGCTAGTTGGTATGTGAATGGCCACTGAAACCCAGACATTGAAGAGATCTCCCAGGGAAGTGAATAAATTAAGAAGAGATTTGTGATGGATATAGCACCCTAGAGACCACCTGTGTTTAGCCATAGAGAAGCACAGAAATAAAACAAAGAAATCATGTTTCCTCAGTACCGTTAGTTAAGCCCGTGGAGACACCACGTGCATGCATGATGTCGTAGGTGACAGAAAGTTGAGGCAGGCACAGAGATCACCAGCCAGAGCAGAGGGTAAGGGAGACAATGGCTGGAGCTCAGGGTGTGGGTTTTCCAGATGAAAGAAGAGATGTGCAAAGGCATACAGCCAAAATGAGGATAGGGAGCAGTTCATTTTGGCTGGAATATAGACTAGCCTGTCAAAGAGAGGGAGAGGATGGAGAAGGAGAGAGTGAGAAGAAGACAGCATCGACTAGTTAGGTTGGAATAAAATTACGCCTACTTGGAAAACCAAACCATCAAACTTAACAGCAGGAACTTCCAATGTTGTTTGAACAGCGAAATTTCACAATGAGAACTGAGGTTGAACACGAGAGAGAGTTCTCTAGCAGATATGCATACGACTGGCATTTACGGAGGCTACCGTGGTCCTGGGGAATCTGGCTTCCTCTGCACAGCGCTCGACAGCTGCAACTCTTCCTGGGCTAGCCCCACACTAGGTTTACAGTAAAGTCATGCTCAGCTCAAATGCCCACATTGCCCCATTCTGCTGAGTGCTTTGCTGTTTGTTCAGTTTTGTTTAATCCTAACCATAGAACTTGTTTTCCTCTAATAGAATTTCCTCTGGTTGGATTTTGCCCCAGTGCCCACCTTGGTTGAACTTTTTTAAATGTCCTCTGTCTTCCCTAAAAGTGGTCAGCATGCCCTATTTTATATCGCCTGCCATTTGGATCAGCAGTTTTTGGGGGGACAGATCACCTTGAGATAGGTAAGAAGGCTG
>NW_006159810.1:1497310-1515359 GCF_000334495.1 Tupaia belangeri chinensis
GGGAAAGAGGAAGGGAAGGAAGGAGGCAGAGAATGTCTCCTCTCTCTCAGGTCTTGGCAACTGTTTCCTGGTCTCTGTCCTGCCTGTCTCGGCCCCCAAGAACTTGTGAGCTGTCAGCAGACACACTCTTGGAGTTCTCACCACAAACTGCCTAGAGCTGCAGCTTCCCGATCTACTTCTGGTGTCTTGTTTGTGGAAAGGCTGCTTTTCAGTCTCCTGCTCATGGATCCACCTGCGGTGTAGGTGGCTGGATCCCACATGGCCGACTATATGGGTGCCCAAAATCCCAAAAGGAGGGAGATATGGAGAACGGACTGTGGCATGACCACTCCCCAAGGAAGACGTGCCCTCATTTTCCTTCTCTCCCTCTCTCTCTCTCTCTCTCTCTCTCTTCTTCGAGTATCCCCATCCTCTGGCAAATTTTCTTTTTCAATACAAAGAAAAAAAATTAAGTCTTTTTCTCCCCTCTTAAGAACTTGGTAACCTGCAGCCTTGCTGGCAGGGTCCCCTGTTGAAAAATGATGAGGCTTAAAAACAGCAGCAGAGCATTAACCCAGGCGTGGGCCTTACTGAGTGTGGGCCCTTCGGGAGCACCAGCCCTGTTTGAGTGCACAAGTCATGCACCCACAAAGTCAGCCCTCCCGCAGTGAGTGTCAGTGCTTCCTGAGCTGCGATCTCACTGTGCATTCCACCCCATCCTGGTGTGGGCGTACACACCCACCTGGCAGAGTCTCATCCCTCCAGTACTCTTCTGCTAGGTCTTTGAGGGTGTTCCATGCCCTCTGCTCAGCCACTTCAGGGTCTATCCTCATGGCAGACCCATAGAGACCCATCTCTAGAGCAGGATTCTATTTCTCCATTGAATTCACTCCTCTCCAGTTAATCTTTTTCAGTCCTCAATAAAATGATGTTGACCTTCTGGGTGAGATTTAAATCTCATCTGGGTCCCAGGAGCAATGAGAAAAAAGAGTAGTCTGCTTTTTTTTTTTTTTTTTTTTTTTTTGGGGGTGTTTTTCCTTTGGGGGCAGTCGCCCGCCTAGAGACAGAAAGCAAGAAATCACCCCCCAGGGGGGATGGTCACACCACAATCCCTTCTCTTGGGATCTTGGGCATGCACGCACACGCGCCTGGCTTGAGTTATAAGCCACCGGGTCTGGGACGCGAACCGCGGTCAACTACGTGGGAGTCCAGCAACATAGCCATTACGCTAACTGCTGGTTCCCAAGAGTAGTCTGCTTCTTAACACCACTAGTCACATCAATTTAATACTAGTGCTGATAACTATCAGCTGAGATTTTTCTCTTCTCTGGAGAAGAGGGTCTAGGGCAGCCTGGGGACACTGAGGACCCTAGAGATGAAACCCTTACATTTCCCAGAAATCTCATTCGATAACAGTCCTGTTCATTAGCAGTATGGAAACTATGATGTTTTTATCCAGATGAATAAACTGAAACCCAGAGAAGTTAAGTGACTTCTCAAGATCACACAGTTAGGAATTAGCACGAAGTAGAACACACACTATCTGAGTCCTGAAATAACCTGCTTTTCTCTACACACACTGAGGATCCCAGCCTCTCTGTCTTGCCATTACTTCTGTCCACAGTGGGACATTTTATAAACCACAGCTTAAAAGTTTGAAGCAGTTTTCATTCTATTGGTCTGTAAAAGAATCAACCATAATTTCTGCCTTCCCACAAAGGTAACAACTTTGAACCTCATTTTTATTTCTTGTTCTGATTCTTCAGAGACAACCCTGCTACCCAGTTTAACCTCAAGACTCACATGAATTCCCAAGATCTGAAGACAGCCATAAAGAAAATTACCCAAAGAGGAGGGCTTTCTAATGTAGGTATGTGATCCAGATTCAGATAATTCTGTCTTGCTACCATGGTTCTCTTCCCACATGTTATTCACCTGAAATTTTTTATATAAGAAGGAAAATTAATCCATCAAGCAATGACTTACATAATATCTGTATCTTTTTTTAAAAAGTGTTATTGTGGAATCAGGGGCAAGAATCACTAGAACTCAAACACTGCAGAGTTCCTATGTGCTTGCTTCCTTGGGTTACAGCCGTCTTTGAACACGCAGGACCAATTGTGTGACTATTTTCTGGTTGACCTACAAGCCATTAGCTATTTAACATTAAACTGTATGACCAAGTCCACTTAGAAAGCCCCTCAGTGACCCTTGAGTATCTAGTCCCAATCAGTTACTATTGTAGTGAGGACTGTGTGAAGAGAGGCAGGTTCTCTCTTTCAAGCTAAGTCTCTAGTGATGTGTAAGCCTTCAGGGAGATAACCAGAAGCTAGTCCTCAGTGGGGTAAGACCAGAAACTATGATTTACTAGTTCACCAGAGGTGATTGGACATTAGTTTCACACTAACTAAACTCAAAGACTGTCAAAGGGCTCATGCCAATGGATTTGTTTATAAATGGTAGTCTGGCTTTTAGGGCACTGCGGTAGGGGATAATGGGCTTATTGTTCAGTTCTCAAGGACAAGTTCTCAAGGTTTCTACCAACATTGTCCAAGGAAATGGAGACATGAAATACAGTTGCTTGGCATAGAGCACATGCAATGAATAGAACTGTCTTTGAGGAAACATCCTTGGAGTTACGTAAATGTGATTACTTTCCTTCCTTACCACAGTGTCCATCTATGTAGAGACCAGAACAACTAGTATTTAGCAAATATAAAGCCTTTCAGTTTTAAACAATTCTAAATGAACACCTGTCAAGTCACTGTTCTTCATGCTCCAAAATTAATATTATCCTCATCACAAACATGATAATTGATTTCTGATTATTTTTTAGTGTTTCTGTTTTCTTATGTCTTTGGTGGTTTTTTGTTTGTTTGTTTGTTTGTTTTTTGCCATGGAGCAAGTGCACTCACGAGAGGGAGATAGAAGGAAAATGATAACTCACCTCCCAGGGGGAATGGCCATGCCACAGTCCCTTCTCCTCCAATTTCCTTAAGGAATTTTGGGAACATATGTACACACACCCGGTGTAATTTTTCAAACCAATGGGCCCAGGACTCAAACCATGGTCATCCATGTGGGAAGCCAACATCTTAACCACCATGCCACTTGCTGGCCCCATTTCTAATGTTTTTACTTAATGCTTAAAAATTCCAATGGGAAAAAAATCTTCAAAAGGCACTCAATTTCATTGATATTGCAGAGGTGTCTTAATCCAATCAATGTGCCATTTTTCAATGACTGACATGTTCTAACACTTCCTCTGTATTATTCAGGGTTTTTTGTTATTGTTGTTTTTGTTTGGGAGGGTTTTTTTTTTGAGAGTTTTTTTCACTATAGGGCATGTTCGCTCACCAGACAGACAGAGAGACATAGAGACAGAAAGCGAGAAATCACCCCCCAGGGGGGATGATCATGCCACAGTCCCTTCTCCTCCATTCTCCTCTCGGGATCTTGGGCATGCACGCAAACGCACCCAGCGTGAATTTTAAGTCACCGGGTCCAGGACGCGAACTGTGGTCGACTACGTGGAAGTCCAGCAACATAGCCATTATACTAACTGCTGGTTCTCTTATTCAGGGTTTTAGTAAAGAGGACAGAATCTATATAACTGATCCAAGCAAAAAGAGGTCTCGGGTATGAAGTAGTATTGAAAACTATGGAAAGGCTGGAGAAGCAGACCATAATCTGAGCTTTCAGAATGACTTCTGAAGACTTCTTACAGAATCAGGGCCTCCAAGGGAGCTTGTGTTTCATCCAAGATCAAGAAACTTCTGAATTCTACAGTATAACCTCTTCAGGAATCTAATAGTCACCATAATCATAAAGTTGTTGCTACAGCTATCAGCCCCAGAGCTGATAGCCTACCTGCCCCATTCTCACCCACAGAATGGAAGCTCCATACCCTATCACCTCCTACCATCAAATCTGGCAACCAAACACAGCACTTCTGCTACCAGTGCTCCAGAGAAGCCACATACCCTACAGATACAAGTCATCAGAAACAGCAGAAACAAAAGTACTCTTCTGCTTCACTTTCATCTTCTAAATCTCATGCAAGCGCTAGAACAGAGCTAGAAATGAGGCTGTAGGGAGTCTGAACAATGTTAAGTTTCTGATTCCCAGCCTCTGCCTTCAAGACAGAGTGGAAAGTGTGTTGAGCATTCATTCACAGTGATCTCTAAATTTAAGGTTAGGTGAGGTTGAGGTGATTTTCTATGATTCCCTGTGCTCTGCCAACAGGTGCCTAATACTGGGTCTTGGGGGCCAGCCAGTGGTGTGGTGTTGGGGAGGATGGATCACACATGGCTGACTGAACAGTTAGAGTCCTGAACCTGAAGGCTTGAAAAACATGCTGGGTGCATATGTGTTCATGCCCAAAATCCCAAGAAGAGAATGGGAGAGGGACCATAGTGTTACCATTCCTCTGGGGGACCAATTTCTTATTCTCTCTGTCTCTCTGGCGAGTTCATGCACCTTGTAGCAAAAATTGAAGGAAAAAAAATTAAAAAGAATGCTTTGGGTCTTGAGAGAAATTATCCCTTGCTAATAAAAGCAGTTCTCAGCAGCCAAGGTTTTCCCTTAGTACCTAGATTCTGTGCAGCCAGTTCCCATGGCTTCTTCAAGACATTCTTTGCATGTACCTACTTGATATCTTCATTCAAAAGGTGAGATTATTCTAGCCATTGGCCAGCCAGGATGCTGGCCCAAACCAGAGAAGCACTGAGGGCAGTATTAACCCTAAAGTTTAAAGGAGGTGGTAAAAATTTGAAAATTTCATGAAAGCTCTAGCCTTTCTGTCCAGATAGCTACTTATATACCTGAAATACTGTGTAGGATTACAGGAGATGTATGGCTGTAGCCCCAGTGTCCCGAGGTCCACAGAGCCCACATTAAGAGCTTTCTTCTATGCAGGCATGCCGTCTCTAGGGTGATCAGTCATCTCAGTTATCCCAGAAGAATGTGGGACTCGCAGTGCTCAAATTGGCCAAGTCCTGATGAACTGGAACAGTGGGTTGTTCTGGTCCGCCGAAAACGTAACGAGGGCCAGCAGAGTGTGAGGTGTACCCTTGGGAAAGGCATGTCAGGCGGCTTCATAACACCTCATGACTGCTGCACTCAACTGAAGCAGATTGTTATGGACATCTAGACCCAGACACCTAGAGTGACTTACCCAGGGCCACACAGTCCATTGGTGGCACAACCAGGGCTACCACACAGTCAATTCCTAGCGGGTGCAGCTCTCTCCTGATCAGCCAGACGTGCGCCCCTGGCCTGGAACTGGAGAAAAGATACCGCTGACCCCAGAATACAGCTCTCCACACCCAGCAGCTCCTGGAGCACCAGGCTCGACGCAGCCTACAGAGGCCAAGAGCCGGCTACTGTCACTCCTCCCACCCCACGTGCTCAGAAACAACCTGGGGCCAGTTTAGGGGCTTAGTGTGTGTTCAGCACCCAGGCAGAGAAGGAGCCCGTTTGTGCTTATGGAAATCTTTTTCACATGCTTGCTGGTCCCTACAACTTTTTCTTAAACAAAAGACAAGAGACAATTAGAGGTTGAAGGCTTAAAATGAAACTGGAGAATGAAATGAATAGCGGTGATGATTGCACAGCGGTATGGAAGTGCTTAATGCTACTAAGGTATCTGCCTAAAAATAAAGAGGTTTTAAAAAAAGAAATGGGGTTAGCTGATGGCATGGTGGTTAAGGCAGCTGCATCCCACAGAGCCGATCTCGCAGTTCAAATTCTGGACCTGGCAGCCTGGGAAATACACTGGACACATGTGTGCATATGCCCGAAATCCTAAAAGGAGGGGAGACGGAGAAAGGATTGTGGCATGACCACCCCCCCACAGGGGTTGCTTTTTCACTTTCCCTTTCTCCTTCTCTTTCTCTTTCTGCGGCAAGCACACATGCCCTCTGGCAAATAAATAAATAAGACCAGAGGGAATAAGTGTTGTTTTGCTTTTATTTTTTTTTTTTATCCCTTTGGGCTGCTGTGCTCTGTTCCTGTATTTATAATCACTCAGAACACAAGTTTTCTTCTTCTCTCAGGTCGTGCCATCTCCTTTGTGACCAAGAACTTCTTTTCCAAAGCCAATGGAAACAGAGGCGGTGCTCCCAATGTGGCTGTGGTGATGGTGGACGGCTGGCCCACAGATAAAGTGGAGGAGGCTTCACGACTCGCGAGGGAGTCGGGAATCAACATTTTCTTCATCACCATTGAAGGTGCTGTTGAAAACGAGAAGCAATACGTGATGGAGCCCAACTTCGCAAACAAGGTATGGAACCGGACCTAAGGTCCCCTGCTCTCCAACGGTTGTAACCCTCTCCTTGCTGTTTCCTCATTCCTTTTAATGTCTGCTAAACTTACTTCTAGGCAACAGGGCTGCCAAGGCGGGACTGCTAGGTCTAGAACCTGTAATTACTTGCTCAAAGCAAAACCCTACTCCCACTCCAGGCCAGGAGCTCACACAGGCATACAAGCATGCACACGTGTGTAAATGCATTGTCTCATGCACATACACACACATAGTCTCACATGCACACACTCTGCAAACTAACCAATCTGATAAACCAGAAAAAGGAGGTATTAAACCAGATCAGTGAGACCATGTTTTCAAATGCTACTCCTGGTTCTGTGGAAAAGCCTGGCAGGAGATGGGGGGAGGACAGGGTGTGGATCTAGGCCTCCCACACCCATTCCACCAAAGCCAGTGGTTTACACATTGGGACTCCACATAAAACTTCCTCCAAAGGAAAGGCTCCAGCTTTGAAGAAGAAATAAAGACCCCCTAGGACAGGTCTCTTCAATGCCCTTCCAGGTTTAATACCTGTGTGTTTAGAGCTCCTAAGGCCCAAACTCCTGCACCATATCAAACCGCTGACCACTTCATAATCCTTGAAATTCTCTTCCCCTTTGACTTGCAGGATGTGGCATGGCTCTTACTTCATTTTTTTTTTCCTGTCTTGCATCGTAACTGCGGTCTTCCCCAGGACTTGATCCCCGGCTCTTTCTTCATGATTTCTCTGGACTCTCTCCAGGACCACAGTCTCAGCCTTTGCCCTTTGAGCTCTGTGGTCACTGATTTCCAGCTGACTGACTTCTTCACCTGGGGTCCTGTCAGAAACTTAAATCCCACGTGCAATAAGCCAAGTTCATCATCTTTCCCACCCAGACTGCTTCCCTCTCTGGAATTCACGTGAACAACCTCCCACCCACCCCAGAGGGCAGTGTCATCGCAGAAGTCCTCACCCACTGCCACATCACATATTTCTGTCTGCTCTCTGCTACGCCCACTGCCACCTCCCCAGTTCAAACTGGTGCTCAACACCTGGTCCTTCTCCCTCCTCAGAGTCCCCAGTTTATTTTTTCCACAGTGAAACCCAATTCATGTTTATGAAGAGCTCCTCTGGTTCTGTGGGCTCCTTGCTCCAAACCCTTCACTGTTCCCCACTGCTCTCAAGTCTCACCTTCACAGCCCCTCTACAATGACCCCCACACACATACACACAATGACCCCATACACACACACACACACACACACACACACACACACACAGGCCCTGTGCTCCGGCCATCTGGCTCCTGGCTCCTCTCAGGGCCTAACACCACCACTTTCTCCTGCCATGACTTCACTCGGGCTGCCTGGTGAGACTCCCTCCTCTCCATCCATCACCATCTCACATGCCCCCTCGCCCATGGAGTATTACGCACCTCGTTCAGGTTTGTACAGATTAAAAAAATATATTTTTCTTCCCTAGGAAAGTTTTAAGCCATTTCTGATTTTAAAATAATTTTTTAATTCTACAAGTTCATCTGTAGTCATCAGGTCTGACTCTCTCCGTGACTCCACCGACCCCAAGGCAAGGGCAGGGAAGAAACGCTTCCTGTCTCCTTAGGAACACTAGCGCAGTCACCTCCAGGAGCACACCAACCAGTTTGTTCTAGGTTTATTCACCGTTAACTTAAATTTTTTTTGGAACAAGCTTAGGCACAAGTAAATAAATATTCATTTTCCTGGAGGCAGGGTTGTCCAGAGGGCAGAGCATGGGTTTTGAAGGTAGATTTGTGTTCTAGTCTCAGGGACTCTGGGAAGTTCCATCGTAGCTGGCCTTCAGTTCCTTCATGACAAGGGGTTATAATTCTACCTTGTAGGGTTAGTGTGGGAAATGAATGAGAGAATCTAATAGCATCCAGTGTGACCCCTAACACATCTGCCCATTCAGCAACTGCAGGACCCCTTCCCGCTGGGTGCAGAGCTCTGGAAGCATTTCTCTAGTTGCAGTTTGCATTATGTCTTCTATTTTTCCAATCCCAACAAAGGTTTTTTTTAATCCTCTCATGCATTGGTGCTCACCAATGCCTATCTGGTGGCTGGCTGCCAGGGCAAATAAATTGTCTGGAGAAGCACAAATATGAAACAGAAATCATTAACTTACATCTCTCTATGAATCTGCTTAGTAGAGAGCTTTCCATGAAACAAGACACGGCGGAGGGGGTAGGAGTGAGTCCAGAGACAAGTCAAGGGGTCTTTGCCCCAGTGAGGACCTGGCTGGGTGAACTGAGGTGGAGAAAGCACATTAGGAGAACCAGTGCAGAAAACTGCTCTGGTGACCAGGGATAATGGGTGACAGACTGGACAATTTGACCCCTGCCCTGGCTACTGTCCCTTCCCTCTGTCTTCCAGGCTGTGTGCAGAACAAATGGCTTCTATTCACTCAATGTGCAGAGCTGGTTCGGCCTCCACAAGACAGTGCAGCCCCTGGTGAAGCGGGTCTGTGACACTGACCGCCTGGCTTGCAGCAAGACCTGCTTAAACTCGGCTGACATTGGCTTCGTCATTGACGGCTCCAGCAGTGTGGGGACAGGCAACTTCCGCACAGTTCTGCAGTTTGTGGCCAACCTCAGCAAAGAGTTTGAGATTTCAGACACAGACACACGCATTGGGGCTGTGCAGTACACCTACGAGCAGCGGCTGGAGTTCGGGTTTGACAAGTACAGCACCAAGCCAGACATCCTCAATGCCATCAAGAGGGTGGGGTACTGGAGTGGTGGCACCAGCACAGGGGCTGCCATCAACTACGCCCTGGAGCAGCTCTTCCAGAAGTCCAAGCCCAACAAAAGGAAATTAATGATTCTCATCACGGATGGGAGGTCCTACGATGATGTCCGCATACCAGCCATGGCTGCCCACCAGAAGGGTAAGCTGGTCTTGCCAGTTAGCCTGAGGGCAAGGCTTCTCTCTGGGGCATAGTGGGCCAGTGGAACAAAACCACAGGGATAGGATTAGGGGTGTAAACACTGCAGGTCCCTCTGAGTAGTGAAGAGGTATCAAAAGCAGCAGAAAGGTAGTTTCCAAACTGTCATCACAGGGACCAGCAGTTAGCATAATGGCTATGTTGCTGGACTCCCATGTAGTTGACCGTGGTTCGAGTCCCGGACCCAGTGGCTTAAACTCACACTGGGCACGTGTGAATGCCCAAGATCCTGAGAGGAGAACAGAGGAGAAGGAATTGCGGCATGGCCATCCCCCTGGGGGGCGATTTCTCGCTTTCTGTCTTTGTCTTTCTGGCAAGCACACACATCCTACAGCAAAAACCTCTCCAAAAAAAGAAAACAAAACAAAACAAAGTGTCATCACAAACATGACACCTGTGGGTAACTGAAAACTTTAATCTTTTCCTTTTTTGATTTTTAGGAATTTGCCAGAGGACATGTGTAGTCACCAGAGAGATACAGAGAGAGCCTTCACATTTATGTTCTACATCCTGAGGCACTCCCAGAGAGAATGTGACACATAAAAAGGGAATCTGGGGCCAGTAACTGGCATGGTGGTTAAGGCGCTGGGCACTCCCACATGGCCTACCACAGTTCGAGTCCTGAACCTGGTGGCCTGCTTTCTTACTTTCCCTCTCTTGCACTCTGGTCAAATTAAAATTTTAAAATGAATGAATAAGTAAAGCTAAACACCGTTCTGAAAAATGCCATAAAATATCATGAAGATACCAATAATCTGGAGAAAAGCCCAGTGGTGACAGTAACAATTATAATAATAAAAGCTTATCAAGCAGTCAGTGATCACTGAAGACCTACAGAGAAGTACCTGTGTGCAGATCTCACCCAGTCCTGTGGGTTGTGCGTTTTCTTCTGTGCCTATATTTAACTTGGGTTATTTTGCAGGATTTTCTGTGTTGTTGAATGCTGCTTTAAACTCTTCCTAAAACAAGCCTTAAGGAATCAGCAGTGCTAGCTCTGGGATCTAAAGTAACCAGACACAGGGTTTAGACAGCGTCTTCCTGTGGTCTACCCTTGGCAGAACAGAGACGTGGACACATTGTGGTGAGGTAGTTAGCCTGCATGCAGTGATCATGAGGTCCCTTGGGCAGAATGAAGGTGGTTTTAGGCTCAGAAGCATCCTGCCCAACATTTCAAGGAGTGGGCTGAGCCACATGGGCCAGCTCTCGGCTATAATCCTGCAGAACGTACCTGCTTTTTTGGAAGCCTGTCCCCAGTTCAACTTCAGCTCCTACATGTACCTTTCAGGCCTCACCCAGCAGGTATCCGTGACCTATTCATCAGGAAAAGGGAAGATTGAGAGAAATGTCCTAGGAATTACCAGGTTGCTTTTAAGAATAAGGACCAATGGGACCAGCAGGTGGCATGGTGGTTAAGGTACTGGACTCTCACATGGTGGGCCTTGGTTCAAGCCCCAGACTCAGCTACTTGGAAATCACCCTGGGCATATGTGCATGCATGCCAAAATCCCAAGAGGAGAATGGAAGAGAAGGGACTGTGGTGTGGCCAGCCCTCACCCCACCTCCGGGGGATGATTTCTCACTTTCTGTGTTTCTCTCTCCAGCAAGCACTCACGCCCTATGGAAAAAAACTTAAAAAAAAAAAAGTTAAGAAAAAAACATCTAGGACCAATCAAGGCAAATTATATACAGGCAAGTTCCTACTCAACCTAACACTAAGATTTGTCTAAAAACGTAATAAGCATTGTGTCCTAGAGAGTAGTCAAGTCAGGGTCAGGGGTCATTTATCAGAATTGCCAGTGGAAGGTTCTGTACAAGAAGGGTGTGGCAGCAGCTGAAAGCCCAAAGCTGGCTCCTCTCAATCTAGACACTATTCAGAGAAAAGTAACTGGAGAAGAAAAGTGACTGGCAGCTTAAACACAGCTTAACGGGACACAGTTGAAAAGGAGCTTGGACCAGAACCATGTGAAGTGCAGACAGCTCTCCAGTCTGCGGGACAGGCCACCCAGAAAACGCTGGAGGTAGTGAGATGGGCTGCTGTTGGGACTGCGGGGCAGGTGCCTGGGAAAGATGCCCTCACCCAGGCTCTGATAGCAGTTTCATAGCCATCTTGCTAACCCACTTGGCCAGCCTGAAGGAGGTATGGGAGTGGAGTTTTGTAGAGTCAGGTCAAGTGCCTGCTTACCTGCTGCCCCCAACCCAAGTCAAGGACCATGAGAGCACAAGGATCTCCATGTTCCCACTCAGAATGGATGACTGGTCTCTGGGTTCTGTCCTCTCTCCACTGGGCATTTTACTCACCGTGTACTACATTTAATCTGTGCTTTCCCATTTCTACCTGGACATGCTCAGGCATTTCCTTCCTCAGAGAATAACATTCTCTTCGACTCCATGTTCTGCTCCAGTCACCACCTGCTTCCTCCCCTTCACAGTCAAATTTCTACAAAGGACTAAGTCTATATGCTGTCCTCACATCTTTGCTTTTCACTCTCAACTCACAGCAATTCAGCTGTTTTTTCTCAGTCCAATGAGCACTTTTTCATTTTGGTCTTACATGATCTTCCTGCAGCATTCAACACAGTTGGTCGCCCCTTTCTTTTCTTGAAATCCTTTCTTCAGAATGGTGAAGAGTAGATGCTAGTTGAGCATCTCTCTGAGGCCTTGGGCCAGAGTTTCTGCACTGAGAATGAGTCTATGGCTTGTAAAGTTGCCCTCAAGCCTAAAGTGGTTCAGTTCCACTGTTCTAGGTTTTAAAATCTTGAATTGATTTCCTTTTCGTAGAGAGATATTTTCCCTATAGGGCATGCATGCACTGGAGAGACCGAGAGACAAAAATGAGAAATCACTCCCCAGGGTAGATGAGCCCGCTGCAATCCCTTCTCCTCCACTCTCCTCTTGGGCACACACGCGCACGCACCCATTGTGAGTTTTAAGTCACTGGGTCTGAGACTCAAACCACAGTGAACCATATGGGAGTCCAGGGATGTAACCATTACACCATCTGCTGGTCCCCTGAATTTGACTTTTGATGAATTTAAGATTCTCTGAGATTTTGTTTGGCTTTCCATATGGGCAAAAACTCTTTACTATAAAATCATTCTTTATTTTGTCTATTATTTCCCCCAAAGACTATAATAGAGTCTTATTATATAATAGAGTCTTAATATAATAGACTAATAATAATTAATAGGGTTGGCATATAGCAGATGCTCTAAAGTATTTATTGAATGAACCAATGGATGAATGGATGGCCATACTTAGTCTTAATTTGGGAAACCTAGATGTCAGTACAGCTTTATTTTTTGGCACATTTCTGATTTCAGATTTGTGCCAGTAGCACAAACAGGAAAGCAATCATTAGCAGTACCTTCCCTTCTTTTGGGGACATTTACTTCATCTAACCTTTGTCCCCACAGGGGTGATCACCTATGCAATTGGCATTGTATGGGCTGCACAGGACGAGCTGGAAGTCATTGCTACTCACCCTGCCAGGGACCACTCCTTCTTCGTGGACGAGTTTGACAACCTCTACAAAACTGTCCCCAGGATCATCCAGAACATTTGCACAGAGTTCAACTCACAGCCTCGGAACTGAATTTAGAGCAGGCAAGAGGCACCAGCAAATGCTACTTTCCTGGCGGACTCCTTGGACAACCCTCAATGCTTTATGGGGCACGCAGAGGGCAGTATGGCTTGGGTAGGGCTGGGGAAAACAGATGCATTGTTACTCTTCTTTGCTATTGGGGTTTCCACGCTTCAAACTTGGAGTTGGAAAGGTGATCATCAATTTGTAGAATTATCAAAAATGATACACTATTTGAAGGATGCAGGGGATTTTACAGTTTGACAATTGTTTTCAGAATAAATGTTCAGAATAGACTGCAGCATTTATGATGGACTCAAGTAGAGCTTGTGTGAGCTGATTTTTTTTATTTCTATTTCTCATTAGAACTCTGTAAGCTTCAATACGTTTCATTTCTGTCATGAGAATGGAGGGATGGCTTCATTAAATGTCTGAAAGGATTACACACGATCTTTCTGACTGTGTTCTCTGTAGTCTTCACAGGGTCAGTGGTGGGGCCTCCATCTGCTCTTCCCATTTCCAGAGCGCAAACTGTGTGCTCACTTCTAGCCCAAAGGGATGACACTCCTGCCAAGGTGCAGGGACAGTACGGCATAACTTCTCCCAGTTCACCTCCTCCTTGCTATCACCCTAATCACCCAACACTTGTGATATACCGCTTAGGAGTAATTGGTCCTGGAGAATGAAGCCAATCTTGCCTTTAAGTGTGCACAGTAGGATCACTTGGGAGACAAGAATGCTGGTTCCCAAGCCCACCCCACTAGCAGTGGCATCTGATTCTCTGGGAATGGAGTCTGAACATTGACGTGCTTGAAGAGCTCTCTGGTGATTTCTAAATAATGCCACGATTAGAAACCACTGAGTTACTCTAAGCCTTTAGTGTTAAAGCTGCTTCCTGGGAGAGGCCCAGTTTATGCCTGTTTAACATTTAACCTGGACTTTTCATTTTAACTAGATGTTATTATTGAGAGTTGCATTAAAATTAACTGAAAAAAATATGGCCGAACTTCACCTTTACTTCTAACTTCTGCCAAGGACTTATGAGGATAGGAAATCCATGTGCAATGGGGAAGCATTCAAAATTGTCATAAATAGAGATGACATACTTGATAAGTTACGTTCTATAAAAGTACATGTTGGGCTGGCCACATGGCTTGGTGGTTATGGCAGTTGGACCTCACATGGCCAATAGCATGGTTCAAATCTCAGCCCTGGCAGCTTGAAAAACACACTAGGCAAACGTGTGCCCCAAATCCTGACAAAAAGAGAAATAGAGGAGAAAGGGTCACAGAGTGACTATGCCCTATTGGGGGTGCTTTCTCTCTCTCCCTTCTGCCTTCCCTTTCTGGCAAGTTCACATATCTTCTAGCAATTAAAATGAAGATGATAGGGGAACCTAATATGTTTGGGTGTCTACAGAGACTACGGGCTACAGTCACCCCTTGTAAATGAGGGCAGGGTGGCTGTCCAGAGAATCAGAAAAGTGATGGGGAAAAGTGGAACTCACCCTGGACATTTTACACACTCTGTTCCCACTGCACATTTAATAGACCTTGCGGGTACACTTTGTGGAAGGAATTTTAAATTGTCGAGCTTACCAGAGAACTCCCTATGCAGCTACTTTGGTTATTTTTGTGCTACTATTATAAGAAGCCAAGTGGTTAAATACTATAGACCCTGGAGTCAGACTGCATAGGCTTAATTTTCAGATTTGCCTCTTAACAGCTTTATAACCTTGGGCAAGTTACCTGACACCTGCATGAGCTGCAAAATGAGAATAAGAATAGTATCTCTCTCAGCAAATTGTAGGGATATGTAATCTAGCACATGTGAAGCCCTTCGAGCAGTGTCCAGTATATGACATTCACTCACTATTAGGTGTCATTATCACTTTATTTCTCCTGAGATTGTTTGCAATTGCCATTCATAGGTTTTGTGCACAATCCTACAATAGTAATTATGTAGTTTTAATTATTCATTTGTGTGTGGTTTCCCACTGGTCTGTGAATTTCTCAGAGGCATTATTAGCTGAATAAATGTCTTTCCAAAGTAGTTAAATTCATTCTTGCAAGCATATTTTCTACTTACTACATTTATACAGAAGTTGAGCATCCCTATTCTCAAAATCCGACATCTGAAATGGTCCAAAAATTGAACCTTTTTATTTTATTTATTTATTTTTAATTTAGAGGTTTTTGCTATAGGGCGCATGCGTTCAGCAGAAAGACAGAGAGAGACAGAGAGACAGAAAGCGAGAAATCACTCCCCAGGGGGGATGGCCACACTGCAATCCCTTCTCCTCCATTCTCCTCTTGGGATCTTGGGCATGCACACACACGCACCTGGCGTGAGTTTAAGCCACCGGTTCTGGGACTTGAACCACAGTCAACTACGTGGGAGTCCAGTGACATAGCCACTATGCTAACTGCTGGTCCCCAAAATGTGAACCTTTCTGAGTGCTGACATGGTGCCACAAGTGGAAACCTCCACACCTAATCTCATGGGACAGACCACAGTCAGTACCCTGATGTAAAAATGCCATATAGGATTACCTTCAGGGTAGCTGAGATGCTGCAGTGGCGGTGCAACACTCTACCACGCTGATGCCACACACAGGAAGGTGCCAGATTCACATCCTGCATGTGCCCGTCTCACGTGCATACCTTCTGGCTGGCTGAGGCTGGGAGTGGATCACAGCATGCAGGCCCTGTTTGGGCACCTGTGCCTCTCTGTGCCTCTCTGCGCCTCTCTCTCCCTCCCTTCCTGTCTTGAAAGAAGTAAACATTAAAAATGACCTTTAGGCTGTGTGTACATGATACATAAATGAATTCTGTGTTTAGATTAGGGCTACCCCTAAGATACGTCATTATGTAGATGCAAATATTTAAAAAATCTGAAAAACACCTGAAATTCGGAACAACTGTAGTCTCAAGCATTTCGGACAAAGGGTCTCAGCCTGTACACAGGGAGACCTTCACTTAGGATTTTGACTGGAAAATAACATTATTATTATTATTTGGAAACTTCTCTTAGAGATTACAAAATCCTTGGACCCAGGTACATTGAAATGCTTGCATCTTTGGCTTTAAAATGCTGCACAGGAGCCAGCAGATGGTGTAGCAGTTACATGACTAGACTCCCACGTGGCCGATCTCAGTCTGACTCTCAGACCTGGTGGCTTAAAAATCACGCCAGGGGCATGTGCATGCATGCCCAAGATCCCAGGAGGAGAAAGGAGAAGGGATTGCAGCACGGCTATCCCCTCTGGAGGTTATTTCTCATTCTCTCTCTCTCTCTCTCTCTCTCTCTCTCTCTCTATCTCTCTCTCTCTCTCGCGCGCGCGCGCGTGCAAACACCCTAAGGCAAAACAAACAAACAAACAAACAAAAACTCTTTTAAAAAATTCTGCACAATCTTCTTATTGAGGTTGAAAAGAAACTCTTTCTCCCTGATTTCAAGGTAACTTGTACAGGTTTAAGTAATTGAAAAAAATCACTGTTATTATAACTGGACACAGGTTTACAAATGCCTTGAGGATGTCAGATCAACAATTTCATTGATTTTGGGTTTTGTTCGGGGGGTCTGCACAGTTTCTAGGGTTCTGGACCTTCCTGATTTCTACGTCCTGAGCAATCTTTGTAAAGGCTCTTTGTTGAGAGCATAGATTCCAACTTGCCATTAACCTGAAAACGCCCTGCTCACCTCAACCAAGTGTGAGTCTAGAGGAATCACAGACAGGGGCTATTCAGCAGGAATTGTGCTTTTTTATAGCAAGTCTTGACTGCCAAGCCCGGTATAGTATTTGCTTACTTGGGCAGCTTGCTACAGGGCCCATCTGTGGAAGACGGATGGCAAGGATAAAGTTCAGTTTCAGTCTTTCTCAATTAAAGGACATTAAGAGAAAAAAAAAAAAAAAAAAAAGCAAAGCCTGGCTTGAAACTGTGGTCTTTCAAACGTATTTGTTTTCCACGTGGATGGTTATTTAAATAGCACATTTCTTCTCAGTTAGACCTTTAGTGCCAGAAACAGAAGGGGATCCCAGAAGCATGGTGCCTACCTCCCTGACAGTCTGAACAGCTCTTCAACTGTTAATGATATTTAACGCGTAACATCTTGTAGTCCTTGAGGCCAAGAGAAGTGAAAGGGAGTCTTAGGGAAGAAGGCACTGTTTTTTTGTTTGTTTGTTTTGAGTTAAGTTCTAAGCAAAATAAAGGCAGGCCCAGAGCAGGAAGGCTGTCATTCAGCCTGCATTTGGTTTTCCAAATTTGGAAACTTGTAGACATGCATTTGTTGGTATCCAAGACAACTTGATGCTTCCAGAAACTTCAAATGGTAGTTACTTGTAGGTGATCAGATAAAGCCATGGGGGCACTCATTTCCCTGCCCGCCAATCAGCTTGGATTGCTGGGGCCCCTGCAGAAGGGTCAGGCCCTAAGAGGTGGGAAGCTTCCCCTGTTCCTGCTCTCCCGCGCTGTTCACTGATTTCAGATGAAGAGGATTCTGGATGAGAAGATGAGAAAGTTACCTGGTTCTATTCTGCTCCTGAGCATCATCCCATTTCTGAGTTCTACTGTTTTCCTGAGCTTGGAGTTATAAGTTACTCCATTTCCCCTCCAAAAACTCACCCTTTGCTTGATCTATTACCAATTGAGTTTCTGTTACTTGCAGCCGAGAGAATTTTAACTGACACCGATGCAGTCCACCATGGCTTGGGCCCGCCTCTTTTTTCAGCAAAGTTTCCTGACTCCCTGCCTCAAGTTTCACGTTGTTGGTTTCTGCACAGCAGTTCCATGCCGCTTTTCCTTTGCTCCTGTCATTCCCTCTACTGGAATGCCTTTTCCATTTTTCTCTGCCTGGCTGAAAAGTACTTGTCCCAGAAAACCCAGCGCAGGAAGTCTTCCCAAGGTTCACATTAGGCAGATGTTATCTGTTTTTTGCTTAAAAGACTTATTTCATTTTATTGTCATTATTTTAAAATTTTAACCAGAGAAAGACAGGAGAGAGAAAGGGAAAGAAGAGAAAGAAAGTCACCAGGTCCAGGACTCAAACCATCATTGGCCATGTAGGAATCCAGCACTTTAACCACCATGCCACCTGCCAGCCCCCAAAGTGAGAAATCACCTCCCATCCCTTAGGGGCTATGGCCATGCCACAATGTCTGGGACCTGAACTGCGGAGTTGGCTATGTGGGATCTAGCTGCCTTAACCTCCACACCACCTGCTGGCC
>NW_006159810.1:1516368-1521612 GCF_000334495.1 Tupaia belangeri chinensis
AAAAAAAAAAAAAAAAAAAAGCAAAGCCTGGCTTGAAACTGTGGTCTTTCAAACGTATTTGTTTTCCACGTGGATGGTTATTTAAATAGCACATTTCTTCTCAGTTAGACCTTTAGTGCCAGAAACAGAAGGGGATCCCAGAAGCATGGTGCCTACCTCCCTGACAGTCTGAACAGCTCTTCAACTGTTAATGATATTTAACGCGTAACATCTTGTAGTCCTTGAGGCCAAGAGAAGTGAAAGGGAGTCTTAGGGAAGAAGGCACTGTTTTTTTGTTTGTTTGTTTTGAGTTAAGTTCTAAGCAAAATAAAGGCAGGCCCAGAGCAGGAAGGCTGTCATTCAGCCTGCATTTGGTTTTCCAAATTTGGAAACTTGTAGACATGCATTTGTTGGTATCCAAGACAACTTGATGCTTCCAGAAACTTCAAATGGTAGTTACTTGTAGGTGATCAGATAAAGCCATGGGGGCACTCATTTCCCTGCCCGCCAATCAGCTTGGATTGCTGGGGCCCCTGCAGAAGGGTCAGGCCCTAAGAGGTGGGAAGCTTCCCCTGTTCCTGCTCTCCCGCGCTGTTCACTGATTTCAGATGAAGAGGATTCTGGATGAGAAGATGAGAAAGTTACCTGGTTCTATTCTGCTCCTGAGCATCATCCCATTTCTGAGTTCTACTGTTTTCCTGAGCTTGGAGTTATAAGTTACTCCATTTCCCCTCCAAAAACTCACCCTTTGCTTGATCTATTACCAATTGAGTTTCTGTTACTTGCAGCCGAGAGAATTTTAACTGACACCGATGCAGTCCACCATGGCTTGGGCCCGCCTCTTTTTTCAGCAAAGTTTCCTGACTCCCTGCCTCAAGTTTCACGTTGTTGGTTTCTGCACAGCAGTTCCATGCCGCTTTTCCTTTGCTCCTGTCATTCCCTCTACTGGAATGCCTTTTCCATTTTTCTCTGCCTGGCTGAAAAGTACTTGTCCCAGAAAACCCAGCGCAGGAAGTCTTCCCAAGGTTCACATTAGGCAGATGTTATCTGTTTTTTGCTTAAAAGACTTATTTCATTTTATTGTCATTATTTTAAAATTTTAACCAGAGAAAGACAGGAGAGAGAAAGGGAAAGAAGAGAAAGAAAGTCACCAGGTCCAGGACTCAAACCATCATTGGCCATGTAGGAATCCAGCACTTTAACCACCATGCCACCTGCCAGCCCCCAAAGTGAGAAATCACCTCCCATCCCTTAGGGGCTATGGCCATGCCACAATGTCTGGGACCTGAACTGCGGAGTTGGCTATGTGGGATCTAGCTGCCTTAACCTCCACACCACCTGCTGGCCTGATATGCTATCTATTCACATCTCTCCCACACTAGCCTATGAGCTCCTCTGGCAGGGACCAGGGACTTAATCCTCTTTGTTCTTCAGTATCTATCCCAATGTCTGGCACATAATCATTACTTAAAGCATGTCTGTTGAATGAAACTAAATAAGGTAAATGAAAAAAAGGTTTTCATTCCCACAGAAACTAGAGAATGTGAGGAACAAAGTTCTCATATGTGTACATCCTCAAAGAGGATTTCTGGCTCTAGAAGGACTGGTTGTAACATCCAGTAAGGAAACTTAGAAGGGCATTGAAAAGAGTGGAGCAGTGTGACAAGCAGTTGGCCTAATGGTTACGTCGCTGGACTCCCATGTAGTCCACCGCGGTTCAAGTCCCGACCCCCATGGCTTAAACTCACACCGGGCATGTTTGCATGCATGCCCAAGATCCTGAGAGAATAGAGGAGAAGGGGTTGCAGCATGGCCATCCCCTTAAGGTGTGATTTCTCACTTCTGTCTCTCTGTCTCTCTCTTTCTGGCAAGAGCACACACCCTACAGCAAAAATCTCTAAAAAAAAAAAAAAAGAAGAAGAAAGAAAAGAAAAAGATAGAATGGAGCAGGCTGAATGGGATTAGGTCCTCTCTTCTTGCCATCAAACCTCTTACCTCACTTTCTGAAATTTCTCTGCTCTCATTCTCCCAGTGACATTATCTTAGAGATTGGCACTATCAGATGACTTAAATTCAAAGTGTTTGTTGCCTGGATTCCATGATGACATATATAGGTTGTGTTCTCTAATGAGAAGGGACTGAGGAGGTTTATGGAGAATAGGTAGTTTAAGATTCTCATCTAGAGCACCTATCAATAAGCCAAGGAAGGCTCCAAAGAGGAGGTGGCATTTGGGTTGTGACTTGAAGGACGAGTAGTTTACCAAGATGACAGGGGAGAGAGAGGCTGGGCCTATAGCCTAATGGTTAAAGGAGCTGGATCCCATATGACCAACTGTAGTTCAAGTCCCAATCCCAGCAGCTTGAGAAAAAACACTGAGCATGGACAGGGACAAACCTCTGTAATGAAAGCCTGAGATACACACCAAGCAAAATAAGTGACCAGAAAGAGATTTCTAAAGGGCAAGTGGCAATGTAATTTGTTTTTTCTTAAGAAAACACCACTGACCTGAGAGACGAGTGAAGAAACTGCAGGGGACCTTCCAGCTCTATGACCTAAATACAAGACCTGGAACACCCACGTGCCTGTCACTGCCTTCAAAGAGGAGGCATTCTCAAATGGAAAATCAACCTTCCATCCTGGGGACATTCTAATCCTGGACAGCCAGCAAAGGTCTTTGGAGGCAAAATACCTAGGGAGTTGTGGCAGCCAGGGCAGAGGCGAGGGGCGGGGGTGTCACCTACACAGGCAGGGCCTGTAGGTTTATTCATGAGCAGATCTGGAGAATTCTTCTGAGAGCCCCCAATTCACTTGGTCTGCAGTATGGCAGTGAGGACAAGTCAGCACCGTCAAACAATTAATTGTTCACGTGACTTTGTCTGCATTCACAGGCTAGAGGTCTAGAGATATACTGGTGACAGGAGTAAAACCAGTCACTGATTTCAGATATGACAGCCTAAAGTGCCACTCGTATGTCACTGAATACACACTAAATTCATGCTATTGTATATATTTCAAAACCATTCTTCCATACTTCTTTTGGGAAAGATTGGTCTTGAATGACAGTCAACCAGAATTGGGAGTCGGCCATTTGCCCAAAAATACTTTTCATAATTCACGGGATCCTCAGTATTCTCTATTTTCCAGTGAGGACGGTGAGACACAGAGAGGTTAAAATGTTGCCCCAGGTCACAGAACAGGGAGAAGGGAGAGAGAGGCTAGGAGCCTGGGTGTCTGGACTCTAGATTCAGGGCTTCGTCATTACAGAACGGCCCACCTTGCCCTCTCTGCTTTTCCCTCCTGCTTTACCTGCGAGTCACCAGCCACTTTACCCTCAGCTGTTTCCCTTCTCTCCCAGCTGCCAGGTTTCAGTCACATAGTGAAGAACTACCTTTCTGGCTCCACACATTTGGTGTATTTCTGTTTTACTTCTATTTTCCACCCAGCAACATGGAACCCAGATCTCGGAATGTAAGAGTTACTAGTGGGTTGTCAGTTGCCTTTGCCTTCCATGTTGCTTCCACATTGATCTGATCATGACATGAAAGTTGCTCATCAGCTCAGAAAACATCAATCCATTTGCTTATGGACTTTTTTTCTTTTAGAATTACTTAAGTTTATTTATTATTATTAGTAATACTAGTTTGCTATAGGACACATGCACTCACCAACGAGAGACAAAGAGAGAGGGAAAGTGAGGAAGCAAGGCACCAGGTCCAGGACTCAAACCGCAGGTGGCCATGTGTTACATTCAGTGCCTTACCCACCACACCACCTGGTGGATCCTGCTTACAGGCTCTTAAGCATTGAGGAGTGAAAAGGAGGAGTCATTAAAAAGTATTCTTTTAATGAACTGTTTTAAATTTTAAAAGACTGAACATTTACAAACATTAAGCATCCCAGAAAAAAGTTGATCTGAAACTTTTTTTCTTAATCAAATTCTAATTGAATCTCAGGATAATTTTCTTTACAGTTCAAGACCATCAGGCCTCTGTGATTTAAGCTCCATGGTTAAAAACAAACCAACAAAAACCTCTGCTTCATTGTGTTGAGCACAATTGCATGGGAGCTATAGGAAATTCCCTGTTCTGGCACCCCGGAAACCTTGCACGCCTCCACCTAGGCCACGTGGCCAAGGTTCAGCCAATGTCATTGGAGCTTCCTGAGATCATTCCAGAACACGCCAGGATAGCGGGTTTCTGAGCAGCTGTCACAGGCTGCTCTCGTCCACCTTTCCATCTCACAGGAGGCTTCCACAAGCAACCACCTGGCCTCCCTGTAAAGCCTGGCCCTTTACAGCTCACCCCTCTTTAGGATACAGCTGCAGGCTTTAAAATGACTTCACTGCAGAACTGGCACCCCACCACTCATGAGGCCAGCCATATGGCTCTTTGCATTTTGTCGTCCTGTAGGACAAGAGGGCTGGCAGCATGCTGATGTGGCTTTTGTCGACTCTGCAGGTCGACTGTCTTCGTCCACTGGAGCTGGTTGTGTCCTTACTTGCAAAGCCTATGGCAGAGTGGCAAGCCCACCTAGCTGTAGCAGTGATCACTGGTCACAGAGACAGCTTGATTATGTGACAGCAGCTGTGTCTACAGGCCCTAGGAAGCCCTCCGCACCACACTGTCTTCCAGGAAGCTTCTGATGCCCTGATCCTGCACATCCATAACAATGCCAAAGACCTTCTCTTACCAAGAAACAAAATGCAGAATGAAGAATTCTCTCTTCAGAGCTGTGTTTGCAGTTATGTTGCCTTCACTAGCTTGGGGTGCTGCTCTGAAAGCCTTGGGACCAGATGGTGTTCAGTGTTGCCTTGGCAGGTGAAGCAGGTGAAGTAGTAGGTACTGCCTGCAGAATCCTAAGGAGAAAGATCCTCAGGCCAAGGCTTTATTTTATTTTTTTAAAGAGAGATTTTTGCTATAGGGCACGTGCGCTCACTGGAGACAGAAAGTGAGAAATCATCCACCAAGCGAGTAGCCACTCCGCAATCTCCTCCATTCTCCTCTCAGAATTTTGGACACACATGCACACGTGCCTGGCATGCGTATCAGGCCGCTGAGTCCAGGACTCAAACCATGGTTGACTATGTAGGAGTCTAGCTCTTTAACCACTATGCCATCTGCTGACACCATGGTTGTTTTCTTAAAGTTTATTTATTTAATGAACAAGAGAGAAAGATTCTTTGACAGTACCACGATCCACCTCCCCTTCCATTCTCCCACCCCCTCAGCTCCACCCTCCAGTCAGCCAGGATCACGGGCACACAC
>NW_006159810.1:1524335-1527768 GCF_000334495.1 Tupaia belangeri chinensis
CATCACACAGGAGGCTTCCACAAGCAACCACCTGGCCTCCCTGTAAAGCCTGGCCCTTTACAGCTCACCCCTCTTTAGGATACAGCTGCAGGCTTTAAAATGACTTCACTGCAGAACTGGCACCCCACCACTCATGAGGCCAGCCATATGGCTCTTTGCATTTTGTCGTCCTGTAGGACAAGAGGGCTGGCAGCATGCTGATGTGGCTTTTGTCGACTCTGCAGGTCGACTGTCTTCGTCCACTGGAGCTGGTTGTGTCCTTACTTGCAAAGCCTATGGCAGAGTGGCAAGCCCACCTAGCTGTAGCAGTGATCACTGGTCACAGAGACAGCTTGATTATGTGACAGCAGCTGTGTCTACAGGCCCTAGGAAGCCCTCCGCACCACACTGTCTTCCAGGAAGCTTCTGATGCCCTGATCCTGCACATCCATAACAATGCCAAAGACCTTCTCTTACCAAGAAACAAAATGCAGAATGAAGAATTCTCTCTTCAGAGCTGTGTTTGCAGTTATGTTGCCTTCACTAGCTTGGGGTGCTGCTCTGAAAGCCTTGGGACCAGATGGTGTTCAGTGTTGCCTTGGCAGGTGAAGCAGGTGAAGTAGTAGGTACTGCCTGCAGAATCCTAAGGAGAAAGATCCTCAGGCCAAGGCTTTATTTTATTTTTTTAAAGAGAGATTTTTGCTATAGGGCACGTGCGCTCACTGGAGACAGAAAGTGAGAAATCATCCACCAAGCGAGTAGCCACTCCGCAATCTCCTCCATTCTCCTCTCAGAATTTTGGACACACATGCACACGTGCCTGGCATGCGTATCAGGCCGCTGAGTCCAGGACTCAAACCATGGTTGACTATGTAGGAGTCTAGCTCTTTAACCACTATGCCATCTGCTGACACCATGGTTGTTTTCTTAAAGTTTATTTATTTAATGAACAAGAGAGAAAGATTCTTTGACAGTACCACGATCCACCTCCCCTTCCATTCTCCCACCCCCTCAGCTCCACCCTCCAGTCAGCCAGGATCACGGGCACCCCCCCCTCCCCCGTGCTCAGGTTGAGCTGAGACCTAAATCTGAGGACTCTCCCATGGCTCTACTACTGTGCAGCAGTGCCACTGTAGGTGGGTCAGCCAATGCACCTAACGAGAGAGATGCCAATACTGTAGTGGCTGGCAGAGGCAGCAGAGAGCCAGTCTGCAACACTGGAGCATATGGAAGTCCTCAGTTTGAGCCCTAATTTCTACCCCAAAAACACTAGGTCTGCATGTGCACACCCATGATTCTGGCTGTTTAGCTGGCTGAGGTAAGAGAGGGAGATAGGAGCAGGGCAAGACTGTCAAGGATGCCTGTTTTTTCTTTCTCAAAAAAGAACAAAACAGGAACCAGCAGTTAGCGTAATGGCTATGTCGCTGGGCTCCCACGTAGTCGACTGCAGGTCACGTCCCGGACCGGGTGGCTTAAAACTCACCCCGGGCACGTGTGCGTGTGTGCCCAAGATCCCGAGAGGAGAGTAGAGGAGAAGGGATTGCGGCGTGACCATCCCCCCGGGGGGTGATTTCTCACTTTCTGTCTCTATGTCTGTCTCTGTCTGTCCGGCGAGCGCACACGCCCTATAGCAAAAACCTCTCAAAAAAAAAAAAAAAGAGAACAAAACAAAAAAACAACTTTAAAAAAACAAAGAAAGAGGGCTGGCCCTATAGCTTAGTTCTTAAGGAAGCCAGATCCCACGTCAGTGGCTTGGAAAACATGCTGCACCAAATCCTGACAGGATGGAGAGACTGGACAGGATTGTGATGCGACACCTGCTGGAGGGGATGCTTTCTCCCTCTCTCTCTGGTGAGAGCATGCACCCTCTGGCAATGGAAGGAAGGGAGGGAGGGAGGGGGAGGTTGACTGATTGCCAAAGACTGTCACGGGAGAGTGATGAAGCTACATTGGTTCTCATAATTCATCTACTTTAGTTCTAATAATTCATGCCCCTGCCTCTAAGATTTAAGGAGTAAGATGGTGTTGTGAAAAATCACAAACAGGGAATTAAAAAGCTTTCTTCACAGTTTTTCCTGAATATGGTAGTGTCTAGCAATTCTCTTTTAAGCTACTCTATTTTCTGGAATATATTAGAAATGGAGAAAATTAACACAGAAATGGGGAAACTTTACTGTATTTTGATTCCTTTTCTAAGGAGGCTTGTAAGTGGAAACACTCAGGTTATGAATGTTTCTAAACCAAGAGGTCTTTGTAGCGTGTTGCTTTTGGTTAACTGGCCCAGAACTTTCCACAGTGAATTTTCTCACTGTGTGCCAGTTTTAACAACTGCCCTGGGTTAGAAGGGGTGGGGATGAAGGAAAAAAAAAAGCGGAGAAACTAGCTCTTCCTGAAGTTTTCATGTACTTGAAATGAGCACAGCTACCTTCACTTCTATTATGCCAATTAAGTCCCACTGTGACACTTCGAGTCACCATTTGACTTACTAAACACTGCTTCAGCTGCATTCTATAAGTCTTGGTGTGTTGTGTTTCATCTGCATTGAATTCAAAATACTTCCTAATTTCTTGTTTTTAAATTTCTTTGACCCTTTGGTTACTTAGAAATATGTTACTGTCCAAGTATTTGGATATTTCTCAGGTAACTTTCTTTTACTGACTTCAAATTTTACTGTGGTCAAAGAACATGTTTTGAATGATTAGAAAGGCTTTACATTTATTGAGACTTGTGTTATAGCCTACAATATGGTCTGCCTTGCTAACTGTTGTTGGCACTTGGGGGGAAAATGTACTACTGTTGGCCAGCCAGATAACATGATGGTTAAGGAGGCTGGATCCCACATGGCTGACACTATGGTTTGAGTCCTGGACCTGGCGTCTTGAAAAACACACCAGGTGTGTGTGTGTGTCCAAAATCTTGAAAGTAAAGAAGGGATTGTGGTATGATCATCTTCTCTGGAGTGCTTTCTCGCTTTCCCTCTCTCTGTTTCTCTCCAGCAAGAGCACATGATTTATAACAAAACTTAAAAAAAAGTGCTATTGTTACAGAGAGGATTTTATATAGAGAGCACGAAAGTAAACAGATCTCACTTAGGTCAAGTTGGTTATAGTACTGACTCAAGTCTTCTATAAACTGATTTTTTTCTACTTACCCTATAAATGAAAAGGGGTTTGAAATTTCCAACTGTAACTGTGGATTTCTAGTTTTCCTTTCAATTAATCATATTTTCCTATATGAATTTTAAAGCTTGATTACTAACCTTTCAGCACTATTATGTTCTTTTGATGAATTGATCTCTTTATCATTGTAAAATTTTTTTATCCTTGATAATAGTATCTTCTATGAAATCTATTGTGCCCAATTAAAAAATTTACTAGAGGTTGTGCAGTCACCAGAGAAAGAGAGAGGGAGCCACCCCCCCCCCCCCCAGGGGGTATGCCAGTAACACATCGCT
>NW_006159810.1:1529324-1544921 GCF_000334495.1 Tupaia belangeri chinensis
TAAAAAAAAAAAAAAAAAAAGAAAACAAAACAAAAAAACAACTTTAAAAAAACAAAGAAAGAGGGCTGGCCCTATAGCTTAGTTCTTAAGGAAGCCAGATCCCACGTCAGTGGCTTGGAAAACATGCTGCACCAAATCCTGACAGGATGGAGAGACTGGACAGGATTGTGATGCGACACCTGCTGGAGGGGATGCTTTCTCCCTCTCTCTCTGGTGAGAGCATGCACCCTCTGGCAATGGAAGGAAGGGAGGGAGGGAGGGGGAGGTTGACTGATTGCCAAAGACTGTCACGGGAGAGTGATGAAGCTACATTGGTTCTCATAATTCATGTCCCTGCCTCTAAGATTTAAGGAGTAAGATGGTGTTGTGAAAAATCACAAACAGGGAATTAAAAAGCTTTCTTCACAGTTTTTCCTGAATATGGTAGTGTCTAGCAATTCTCTTTTAAGCTACTCTATTTTCTGGAATATATTAGAAATGGAGAAAATTAACACAGAAATGGGGAAACTTTACTGTATTTTGATTCCTTTTCTAAGGAGGCTTGTAAGTGAAAACACTCAGGTTATGAATGTTTCTAAACCAAGAGGTCTTTGTAGCGTGTTGCTTTTGGTTAACTGGCCCAGAACTTTCCACAGTGAATTTTCTCACTGTGTGCCAGTTTTAACAACTGCCCTGGGTTAGAAGGGGTGGGGATGAAGGAAAAAAAAAAGCGGAGAAACTAGCTCTTCCTGAAGTTTTCATGTACTTGAAATGAGCACAGCTACCTTCACTTCTATTATGCCAATTAAGTCCCACTGTGACACTTCGAGTCACCATTTGACTTACTAAACACTGCTTCAGCTGCATTCTATAAGTCTTGGTGTGTTGTGTTTCATCTGCATTGAATTCAAAATACTTCCTAATTTCTTGTTTTTAAATTTCTTTGACCCTTTGGTTACTTAGAAATATGTTACTGTCCAAGTATTTGGATATTTCTCAGGTAACTTTCTTTTACTGACTTCAAATTTTACTGTGGTCAAAGAACATGTTTTGAATGATTAGAAAGGCTTTACATTTATTGAGACTTGTGTTATAGCCTACAATATGGTCTGCCTTGCTAACTGTTGTTGGCACTTGGGGGGAAAATGTACTACTGTTGGCCAGCCAGATAACATGATGGTTAAGGAGGCTGGATCCCACATGGCTGACACTATGGTTTGAGTCCTGGACCTGGCGTCTTGAAAAACACACCAGGTGTGTGTGTGTGTCCAAAATCTTGAAAGTAAAGAAGGGATTGTGGTATGATCATCTTCTCTGGAGTGCTTTCTCGCTTTCCCTCTCTCTGTTTCTCTCCAGCAAGAGCACATGATTTATAACAAAACTTAAAAAAAAGTGCTATTGTTACAGAGAGGATTTTATATAGAGAGCACGAAAGTAAACAGATCTCACTTAGGTCAAGTTGGTTATAGTACTGACTCAAGTCTTCTATAAACTGATTTTTTTCTACTTACCCTATAAATGAAAAGGGGTTTGAAATTTCCAACTGTAACTGTGGATTTCTAGTTTTCCTTTCAGTTAATCATATTTTCCTATATGAATTTTAAAGCTTGATTACTAACCTTTCAGCACTATTATGTTCTTTTGATGAATTGATCTCTTTATCATTGTAAAATTTTTTTATCCTTGATAATAGTATCTTCTATGAAATCTATTGTGCCCAATTAAAAAATTTACTAGAGGTTGTGCAGTCACCAGAGAAAGAGAGAGGGAGCCACCCCCCCCCCCATGAGGGATGGCCACACCACAATCCCTTCTCTTCCATCCTTCCCTTTGAGATTGTGGGTATGCGTGCACACACTTGCTTGGAGTGTTTCTCAGGCTGCCAGATCTGGGACTTAAACCAGTTAGCCAGTGATTTAACCACCATGCCATGAGCTGGCGCTTGTCTGATATTAACATAGCTACTGAACCTCTTGACTAATGTTGATATAGTATTTTTCTATTCTTTCACATTTAATCTATTTAAGGTGAGCTTCACATACAGTATACATTGGATTGTTCTTTTCTACTAATTCTATCATGTTTTAATTCTAAGTCTCTCTTTTTTAAGAGAGATTTTTTGATAGAGGGCATTGTACTCACTGGACAGACAGAGACATCATCCCTGAGAGGGAAGGCCATGTCACAATCTCTTCTCCTCCATTCTTCTCTTGGGATTTTGGGCATGCGTGCACATGTGCCCAATGTGAGTTTCAAGGTGCCAGGTCCAGGACTCAAACTGCGGTTGACTATGTGGGACTCCAGGGATGTAACCATTATAGCATCTGCTGGTCCCTCTAAATCATTCCCAATTTAGTAACTCTCATTTTTGGTGTGGATTTTTTTTTCCTGTTCTTTGCATATTTGATAATTGGAGGACAGATACTGTGAATTTCACTTGTGAGCAAGAAATTTTTTATACACACACACATTCACATGCATGCACAAATAAGTGAGGAGACAGAGAACACACTTTTTTTCTGGGTCACAGTTACTTACAAATAGTTGACTTTTCTTCATGTCTTAGCTTTAAGGCAAAATGAAAGCAACTTTTTATCCAGGACTGAATTTTATCCCTCTAACGAGGCAACAATATTCTTCTAAGTCCTCTGGTGTCTCCTATTTTATGAGATTTTCCACTGTGCCTAGTGGAAACGGTAACTATTCCCTACCCTGTGTAAGGTGACTTCCTCCTGCACCTCGTTCCCCAGTATCTGATGGGTTCCTTACATGCTGTGCTTATCTGCACTCAGTTGAAGATTTAGGGAGTGGACGGTTCAGCTCTCCCAAACGGTCTTATGGTACTGTGCCCTGAAAATGCAGCCACTTTGGCCTTAATGAACTCCCAGCTCTGTCCTCTCAACTCACAGAGACCTCTAGATTCTGCCTAGGTTATCCCTTCCTGCACTGAAACATGAATATTCTCTCTGGATAGTAACCTGGAACAGTAATTGTTTCTGCTCTCTCAAAAGTTAGTGTCTTATGCTGCCTGTTGTTTGATGTCTAAAAACTACTGTTGCCGTTATTTTCTTCTCCTTTATGAAGTGTTTTTCAAAAGAGGAAGGTAAGTTGGGTAAGAACACTGGTTCTTGTTACTCCATACTGGCCAGAAACATAATTTGGTTTTTAAAGATCAAAGAAAGTCCATTTTCTACATAGAAAGTTAGAGGGAATTTGTACAGGTTAACTCAAACAATTTATGTCTAGATTTTTTTTTTTTTAAGTTTGCTATAGGGAACATGCATTTGCGGGGAAGAGAGAAGAAAAAAAATCACCCCCACCACCCCCACCAAAGGGAGGGCCACACAATTGTTTCTCCTCCATTTTCCTCTCAGGATATTAGGCATGCACACACATGTGCCCAAGGTGATTTTCAAGTTACCAGATCCAGAACTTGAGTTGTGCAGTCATGTGGGATTCAGCCATCTTAACTTCCATGACACTGGCTGGCCCCCAAATGCTTATTTTTTCTTTATAACAATTCTTAAGTACTTTCAGCATCTTCAGGAAAACAAACCATCCTCTTTCAAGGTATGAAAGAAAGATAATCCTTTTGGGTAGAAAGAATGTAGAAAGAATCATTCATGAACTGATAGGAAAATCTTCATCACAAACTTAAGAACAGATTCAGTTACATAGTCAGGAAGGTAGGATTCTTCAGAATCTGTTTGACAGGAAGTATATTTACCAGAGTTTGATGTTTAATTATTCTTCAGATAGTAGAATATGTTCAAAGCAGAAAAAAATAAAATAAAATCAGAATGATTGCAATGTGCTATGGAGAAACAGAAGTCTCATTTAGAAGGTAATCTGAGGCATTATTTTCAAGACTTGGGATATCAGGACTCAGTGTACACATTACTTATTTATTTTATAATCAGGATTGGGGAGGGGAAAAGGGATGTTAAAAGATAAACTGAGGCATATTGAACTTTTTAAATTTTAAAAATATCTCAAAAGTCATAGATCAAAAATAATTCTGAAACCAGAGAAATTTTTTAAAAACTATCCACTTTAGAGAAAAGAACAAATGACCTATAAAATAAAAAGATTCTAGCTAATGTCAGTCTTTTTACCTGCAACACTAAAGCTAGAATATGGTGGGTACTTTTCATACTACTGGATATAACCCCAAAATACTATACTCAATCAAGATCTTACTTATTTAGATTAAAAATAAATAATAATAGTTGTAGCTAACCAAGGATTTAGAGAATATATTATCCCATCTAAGGAAAATACTGAACCAAGCAAGAAATGAATGAGGAGATACTCTAAGCTAGAGGAAGATGAAGGAAGAGAAAAAATAATGATGAGTAATCAACTTCGAGGTGTGTGTGTGTGTATTTATTTATTTCCAAGAGCCACGGAGGTAAACTACAATGCATGAGATAGTCATATGTGACAAAGAATACTGCTATCTAAAATGTCAAAATGCCCTCTTAAGGAACACTGATATGAATGGTTCCCTATCAAAATAATAGACTCGCTGGATATATGGACAGTAACTGCTAGGTAAAAATTATTGATGTAGGAGGCCCAGCCTAAGTAGCACAATAACTAGTACACTGAACTGCAGTGCTAGAAGCCACATGGCTGACAATAGGTTTGAATCCCTAGATCAGCCTGAAACACAATGGGGCATGTGTACAGGTATCTAAGATTCTAAGGAGCTAGAAGGAAAGAGGGTAACAAAGTGTGATGAGACCCTGTCGAGGTTGCCTTTTTTTCTCTCTCTGTCTTGCACATGTAGCCGTTCTCTACCATTAAAGAAAAAAATTACTAAAAAAAAAAATAAAAAAGTGGGGCTGGTTTCTGTTCAGCTATATTGCTGTGGCAGTATATGACATCCTGAACCCTCAATTACTAATGCACTAACAACAAAAAAAAAAAAAAAAAAGAAAAAGAAAAAAAAAATTACTGATATAGAAGTCACTTACTAAAGTAGAAATTTAACAGTTCAGAACTATAGAAATTAAGTTATATCCAGGGACCAGCAGTTAGTGTAATGGGTATGTCGCTGGACTCCTATGTGGTCAACCGTGGTTTGAGTCCCGGACCCAGAGGCTTAAACTCACGCCAGGCACGTGTGTGTGCATGCCCAAGATCCTGAGAGGAGAATGGAGGAGAAGGGACTGCGGCGTGGCCATCCCCTCTAGGGGGTGATTTCTCACTTTCTATTTCTCTGTTTCTCTGTCTTTCTGGCGAGTGCACATGCCCAATAAGGGGGGGGGGACTCTCAAAAAAAAAGAAAAAAAAATTAAGTTATATCTGCAAAACTTAAATGGACAGAAGATGAGGAAAGGGAAACTCAAAGTATCTTTAAGAACTTATTTTAGAGAGGGAAGGAAATCAAAATATTCTAAAAACTGCATTTTTAGGTTGGTGTGAGTTAGTTAAAAATTAGAGTGATTCAGTTTTTTCACATATTAAGAGTCATAAACATACATGTGCCCAATGATACAGTAACTAAATATACAAGCAGGAACTACTGGCAATGTAAGAAAAGCTTGACAATATTGTAGAAAATTTCAATAGGTTTCTTTCACACCTGAACAGCTCTTAGAAAAAAATGAGTAAGGATGTAGAATTGTGAAACAAAATTAACAAAGATTTCACTGATATTTACAGGGCCTTATATTCCTCTAACAGAAAATGTACACATACATTATGTTCATGAAATGCTTAGAAAAATTACTAACATACTTGGTCTCAAATAAAACTTGAAATGTTAAAATGATTTTACATGACACATTCTCTGACTGAAAAATAATAGTAGATCTGGGACCAGCAGTTAGCGTAATGGCTATATCACTGAACTTCCATGTAGTTGACTGCTGCTCGAGTCCCAGAACCAGTGGCTTAAACTCATGCCGGGAGTGTGTGCGTACGTGCCCTAAGATCTCGAGAGGAGAATGGAGAAGGAATTGCGATGTGGTCATCCCCCCTGGGAGGTGATTTCTTGCTTTCTGTCTCTCTCTGTATTTCTGGCGAGTGCATGCGCCCTATAGCAAAAACCTCTAAAAAATAAAAATAGTAGATCTAAGTAGCAGAACTAATTTTTAAAAAGTGTTCTTTGGGGCCAGCAGGTGGCATGGAGGTTAAGGTGCTAGATCCCACATGGCTGGCTGCATGGTTCAAGTATGCATTTTACATGTCAAGCTTGCGTAGGAGCAGAAATACTACAACCCCTGGAATAAATCTTTTCATATTTAGTAGATTCTGCCAAATAGTTTTCAGATGTGTCTGAATCAATTTACATTCTTGACAACAACAGATAAGCCTTCTGATCACTTTCACACCCTTGCCAACTTGTTTCATTTTCACACCTAATAAGATGGTTTGCTAAAGAAAACTACAGGCTAATTTTTTTTTGGGGGGGGGGGTTTGTTTTTGTTTTTTTGTTTTTGGCTATAGGATGTATGCGCTCACCAGAGAGACAGAAAGTGAGAAATCATCTATCCCTCAGGGGAGATGGCCATGCCACAATCCCTTCTCCTCCATTCTCCTCTTGGGATCTTGGGAGTACACACACGTGCCACACTTAAGCTTTAAGTCACTGGGTCCAGGACTCAAACCACAGTCAACTACGTGGGAATCCAGCAATGTAAACATTACACCATCTGCTGTTCCCGCTAGTACCATTTTTGAATATGCATGCTAAGACTCAAATAAAAGATTAACAACTAAAACACATACTTGTAAGAAGAGAGTAACATATTATGACCAACAGGTAAGGATGTTTTAATGTCAAGAACTATATAGAATTCAGTTAATTAATAGCTTAAAGGAGAGTAACACATGATCAAATAAAAAATGCTGGGAAGACATCTGATAGAATTCTATAGCTATTCTCAATAAAATCTCTTGGCAAAACAGGAGAGAATCTATTTCAATAGGGATTGTTGGGCTAGCCCCATGGCCCAGTAGTTAAAGGAGTCAAATCCCAGCCCTAACATTTAAAACAAACAAACAAAATATTTTAAAATCTCTTGGCAAAACAGGAGAGAATCTATTTCAATAGGGATTGTTGGGCTAGCCCCATGGCCCAGTGGTTAAAGGAGTCATATCCCAACCACGGGGTTCAAATCCCAGCCCTAACATTTTAAACAAACAAACAAATAAAATATTTTTGTTGTCAATGTCGCAATTACATTTCTAAAAATTTCAAGAGACTATATTGAAAAACTAAAATTAAAGAGATTTAATGAGTATATACAGTAAATTTGTATATAAATACATAGAAACAAGTTTTATATTTGTAATAAACCATTAGAAATTAAAATGTGGGGAGTCACTAACAGTAAGGACTAAAAAGCTAAGGATTAGGAATATATTTAATAAATTTTTAAAAAGATAAAGGGCTTAAATAAAGAAAACCCTCAAATCTTACTAAAAATGTAACAATCTAGGCCAGACCCATGGCCTAGGTGGTTAAAAGACCTGGATGTCAACCTTATGGCCAAAATCTGTTTGAATCCTGGACTCAGCAGCTTGAAAAACTCTCCAGGCATGTGTGCACGTATGCCCCCAAATCCTGACAGTATGGAGAAATGAAGAAAGAAACTGTGGCAAGACCATGTCCCATCATGGGATGTTTTCTCCCTTTTCTTCTCCCTCTGTCTGTCTCTGTCAAGTAAACATGCCCTGTAGCAACTACAAAAAACAAAAAGAACAAAGATCTGAACATAAAATAATATGTTCTTAGGTGGAACGAGCACTGCACATAAAACTTTCAAAAATTAGTATGTAAATTTAAAGCAATTTCACCCAACTGAAAAAAATTGGATTAAATTATCATGAACTTTGAATGCTGAGAAGGGCCAAGGAAGGCAGTAAAAACGAAAAATGGGAAGCGGGAATGGGACAGGAAAAACTTTGGCCTGACCAAATTATAAAGCCTTTGTATAGAAACATAACCCCTCTGTACTTTAGTCCATATGATAGTCATATGAAAAGAGAACTATTAAGTAAAACATAATAACAGATATCAAGATACAAGTCTCCCTATATATGAAAATTAATACATGACCAAGTTGGCATTTCAGTCCATTTGAAAACAAGAGTGTGCTAGAACAACTGACAATATACTTGGAAGAAAACAAAGTTAGATCCATAGCTTGTGGGTTTTTTTTTTGTTTTTTTTTTTGAGAGGTTTTTGCTATAGGGTACATGCGCTTGCCAGACAGACAGAAAGAGATAGAGAGACAGAAAGAAATCACCCCCTCGGGGGACGGCCACGCCGCATTCCCTTCTCCTCCATTCTCTTCTCAGGATCCTGAGCACGCACGCACACACGTGTGCCCAGCGTGAGTGTAAGCCGCCGGGTCCAAGACTTGAACCGTGGTCGACTACGTGGGAGTCCAGTGACATAGCCATTACGCTAACTGTTGGTCCCAATAGCTTGTGGGTTTTGTTTTGTTTTTCATTTTGCCAGAGGACACATGTGAGGGAGGGAGAGAGAAAAGCATCCCCCAATGGGGTGTCCCTTCTCCTTCATTTTGTCACCCTGACAGGATTTTGTACATGTATTCATATGCACCTGGTGTGTTTTTCAAGCTGCTAGGGCCAGGACTCAGGACTCAACCCACATGACTGGTCATGCAGGATCTGGCTCCCTTAACCACCAGGCTGCAGGGGGCAGCAACTTCCATTGTTTGCATTTTATTTTAAAAATGGAAATGAAGACCTAAATGTAAAATCCAACAATGTCAAAAAACAAAAACCAGGGGTTGGCAGGTGGTCTGGTGGTTAAGGTGCTGGATTCCCATGTGGCAAATCATAGTTCAAGTGCTGGAACTGGTGACTTGCTTTCTCACTTTTCCTCTCTCTGTCTCTTTCTGGTCAAATTAAAATAATAATAATGATGATGATAAAATTTAACAGATAACTCTTAAACAAACAACAAAAACAAACAAAAAAATAAACATGTAGAAGACTTTCTAAACATTACCCAGGGGTGAAGACCTTAATCAGTATGGAATACTTCAAAATTTTTCTAGTCATGAATATGTATAGTTTATAAAACAATACAGATATAATTGAAACTATACTGTTAGAAAGTTTTGAATGGGAAAAGGTATTATAAACATAGTCAGGGACCAGCAGGTAGTATGGTGGTTAGGGGCACTGGACTCCCACATGGCCAATCACGGTTCAAGTCCTGGACCGGGCAGCTTGCTTTCTCACTTTCTCTCTCTCTATTGCTCTGTCCCTCTCTGGTCAAATTAATAAATACATTTTTTTAAAAAGCTAAAGACTTAAAAAAATAGTCAAGAGAAATATAGATCTTGACTATATTTACAAATAGTAAGAAAAAGGATTTATATATAAAAAACATTTAAAAATTTTTTGAAGATACTGGAAACAGGCAAAATGCTAACAGAATGAAAAATAAAATAAATGAATAAAATAAAAATGAAAACTTTTAATGTGAATAAAGATGCAAATATGCAATTCACTCAAGAGTGAAATCCAAGTGGCTAAGTTTCATTTGGAACAAAGTACTTAATTAATGTGGTCAGTAAATAATTTGTAAGAATTGGAGAAAAATGCAACCAAAAGAAAAATTTAATATACAATGTATGTGTGTGTGTGTGTGTATATATATATGTATATATATGCACTATATATATACACACATACATACACATATATATAATATATACACACACATACATACACATATATAAGTTTTATTTCTATAATGTACAAATAATAATTATGAACTATGTAATTCACAAAAAGCTTATAATTAAACAAAAAACAAACACTAAGGGCCAGTCAGTGGTACAGTGATTAAGATGGCTGGATCCTACATGTCCAATTGTGTGGATTGAGTCCCAGATCTGGCAGCTTGAAAAACACACTAGTAGCATATGAATATGTGCCCAAAATCCCAAAAGGGGAAATGGAGAAGGGGTTGTCATGTGACCACAATCTCTTCTCTATTTCTCCAATTTTGGGAGATTCTGGGCAACCCCACACTGAAGTCTAGTATGTCTTTCAAATCACCATATTTGGGATTTGAACTGCAGTCAGTCAGTGGGATCCAGCCCCCTTAACTACCAGCTCATGGAGTTGGCCCAATAATTTTATTTTTTAGTTTGAATTAGTAGATGTGTACTTAAAAGTATCCTACAGAAATAAGAAATAAATGAACTTACTGTCTGCTGGTTTAAAGGTCTGACCAAAAGGAATACAAGAAGCCTGAGTGTTTTAGAGTTGAAAGAAACCTGATTCCTTCCAATTCTGAGATCTACAAGGGCACTGGGCAGCTATTACTACACAGAAAAACAAGGTTCCCACTTAAATAAATTTAGATTAATAAATAGTTTTAGCTGAATCTGCATACTTTGAAAATCTTAGTGAACAATAATGGGCAGAACCTAATCTTAATGGTGCTAGCTCTGAGACTTATTTGTGTGGTATACATGCGATTGCTTAATGAGCCATTCATTGTAACATACACGAGATGTTCAAGGCTCCATGCTTATATGCAAGCCACACACAAAAATACTGGCTTTCTAGACAGCAAAATACTGAGACAATTACCACATAAAGTATTCCAAGAAAGCAGACAGTTACTGGGTTTGGGGAAAGGGTAGATTGTTCACAAACAACATCCATAAAAATAGGACAAAACCTGAATTTTTCTTTTTCTAAAATACAGAGTGAAATTATTCTATCAAGAAGATACTCTGAAATATGTGAGTTGAAGAAAAAGATGTAAGTACATTTTCAAAAATGGTCTTAAAAGTAGTCAAAATAGAACTTATCCTACAAAAAGGATTCTCCTATATTTTGATGAGATTATTACGTGGTCACTTCAGGACATTTCTTACATGTCCGGTCTTCATTCTGACACAGGTGGATGATAACTGTACTTACGTCAATATAGCTCCCTAAAACATAATAAAAACTAGGCTCACATTTTGCCAGTGGGCTCTAGGATATTCTAGACATCTTTCCAAAAATCTCTAGTGAATGAAAAACAAGCCAGATTGGAACCAATCACTTTGTGAGGTCACAAGTGCTCATCTTCCCAGCCCATTTAAGGAGAAAAAGAAGATAATTTGGCCCAAGACACAAGGCTTTCTTTCTTGTGATGCATCGAAGCCAAAGTCAACTGTTTCTGAAATTACTTTTGCTCTAAGGTAATTTCAATCTGTTTATGTATGAAAAATTACTGCCTCAGTCCCACTTCCATAACTAAGTATTGGGTCATCTGGAAAGTCACGACACATTTTTGCATAGAAAAATATGTCAAGACTTTCCTGGCAATCTTAATAGTTGTATGACAGTATTCTTTAATATTTCTGCACTTTATATATAAGCCACAAGCTGGTCATTTCTATGACTTGTGATTTAACATAAAATTTTGTTGTGTACTCTTTCTAATCATAGAAAGCTTTCAGTTTGAGGATTCTTAACTTGTGGATGACAAGCTTCCCTACCATTACATTTTTTTTTTGGAAAGGTTTTTTCTATAGAGCACATGCACTTGCCAGAAAGACAGAGACAGAGAGACAGAAAGCAAGAAGTCACCCCCCAAGAGGGGATGGGCACGCTACAATTCTTTCTCCTCCATTCTCCTCTCGGGATCTTGGGAACGCACCCACACATGCCTAGAGTGAGTTTAAGCCATTAAACTCACATGGGAGTCTAGTTACACAGCCACTACACCAACACCAGGTCCCCCATTACTCTTAATTACAAGTTATTGTATCAATTTTGTTCTTGTTTTTAATCTTTGGTTTGAAGTTTTAAATTAGAAACCTGGTACATAAACGCTGGATCTTATTAGGGCATAAGAAAACTATGCCACAGGAATTCATGCTAACTCTAGTTCTCTAAGTGCTATGGAACAGATGTTTGATTGTAAGTGCTCCTTTACATCACTAGGCTAATTACCCTTCTAAACAGGTTGACAGGAAAAGTCAACGTGCAGGTAGCATCTGCACTAGTCTTCACATCTGCTATATCACAAAGGACAAGAGAATTTCCTATTAAATAGGCCCTTCCTATCAGCAGGATACTGGAGAGTTTGCTCACTCACACATTCTTCAAGTCTGACTGAAAACCACAATTACTTTTAGTTTAATACCAATTTGGACCAAGAAAGGACTTAAAAAGGTTTTGGAGGGCCTAAGTGATACTTGAAGTGAGTCATTTTCTTTATGGTCTTAAAAGTATACAAAATACTCTAGATTAAAATTTGTATTCCAGAAAATGTGGATTCCAATCTTCAGAGTTGCAGAGTTGCATGTCGGTACTTCTGTAAAGAACTAAAGTGTTCTGGCCATCATAACTGAAAGTAACAAGTGGAGAATAACTCATGATTATGGTGTTTGTGTTAAAGGGCACATTAAACTCCCAGGTAGTTCCTGAGAATATGGGAAGTGCCAAGACAAAGCTGGTCGGAATACTACTCTGAACCCAGGCCATCCTCAGCGGGATCATCAAAGAATAACTTTTGGAGTCCATTTGACCTTCTGAGCTAGACTGTTTTAGAATTACTTCTGCAAATCATGATTCAGTTCTCATTAAAAGATAAAAATGGACATTCCCAATAACACTGAAAATGTGTATATAGATCAAAGGATATCATACTCATTATTATACCAGCACACAGAACATCAAAGAATAGAGGAGAGTTTCAAGAACACCAGAAGAGGTAGACCCCACATGGGATTATGACCCTAGATTCTAACAAAGAGATTATGACATCTGACAGGCAGAGCCCTTGAAAAAAATAATGCTAATCTGAAAGGGCAAAGGTTGTGAAAGGTTTATGGCTGTTAAAAGGCTAAGAAAATATAAAAACACATTGAATGTATATGTTTATGCAATTTGAAAAAATATTTAATTGAGCACTTGATTTGAAACCCATCTGTTAAACACACAGCTGATCCTAAATTAGAAACCTTTGACCCTTTTCATTGACCCTTTCTTACAAGGTATTTTAATTTTACTACCTTTCCAAAGGCCCAAATTCTCTATAATGATAAACTTCTCCATCTTCTCCACAATCTATAATTAATATTAATTCATGACTTGGGACTCACATCTATTTTACCTGATACCTTTTTATTTCTCTGTACCCCTTTACCACCCTTCCCCCAAACCCAAAATCAGATTGTATTTAAGTAATTTAACTGATTCGCTGTGAAGCCAAGACTAGATTTAAAATCTGATAAATATTCCAATTCATGAGACACCTATAGCACATTATCTATATTTGTACACTTTATTTAAAAACAAATAATACACTTAGAGCCACCAAAAATGGATATTGTAATTAGCTTATCCATACCCTGAATTTACAAAAGAAACTTCTTGCACCACAAAAATTAGCATTTGGATTAATTTACATTAATTGATATTATAACTAAAATTTAAAATACCTGAAGATTGAACAATCGGGTTTCAAGGTTTCAGGGCTCATCAGTTGGGGGGGAGGGAATGGTAGTGGTTGGGTGCAAAGAGAAAGTGTTATTTTAGATTCCAAACTGACGATGCCCTGAGGTTAACTCTCATAAACTGAAGTTGAGAAGACATAAATTAACCAGTATATTTCAATATTACAAAGAAGTGGTTCCCCCTAAAAACAGGTATTAGATCATATAATTGCAATGGAGGTAGGGGATATTTCTTAATGTGGACTACAAAAAAAAAAAAAGAATAAGGGAGTTGCATTTGTTTTCTCAGAAGAGGCAAACTTCAGCCAAACAATGAGAAGAAAAAAGGGAAGGAGGTATGTGGCAGACTGAAAACTTTCTGATTGCTGATAATACCAAATTTAGCAGCTCTCTACAAGTCAATTAAAATGCCATTCTCTGAGACATTTTCAGAGAGGAGCTAACACACAACCGGGGGAAAAAATCGTTCTACATTAACAAGGCACTCACTGGTTCACAGCCTGTTAAAAACTCAGGCAGACATTAAAGTTAATCCAAATTAAAATGAACTTTCTAATTTGTATCAGAGGAATGACAAGCATGTGGTCTCAGTTAAAATAAAATCAAAAGCAAAGGATTCAGAAAAATCTGATCACTAAGCACCACTTCAGGAACACTGCTAGAACAAATGAGTGAATCTAGGGATCTCTAGCCTAACATTTGCTTTTTTAGATGAAAAGAAAAAAAAAAAAAAAAAAAAAAAAAAAAAAAAAAACCCATGGAAAGGATCTGTTAATCATGTGTTGCTTGTGCCGCTTAATGACAGGGAAATGATCTGAGAAATGCATATTTTGGTGATTTCATCATTGTATGAACATAAGAGAATATATTCATACAAACCTAGATGGTTTTAGCCTACTACACACCTAGGCTATATGGTATAATCTCATTGGACCACAATCTTATATGCACTCTGTAGCCAACCAAAACATACCGTTGTTTGTCAACCTGGCATCCTTCACCCTGACATGGAGATCCAGATGGTGATGGACATTGGCCAATTAAAAAGCTTCCGTGACAAAAGTGAAAATGATTCAAATTATTACCAATAAGTTGTCCTTTGTTTTTAAATACAAATATGTTAATTTTCTAGACCTTCCCCTAAAATGAATTTTAAGAATTGGTACATTTCACAAAAATACAAATCTGTCAACTCTGCTTTTATATAACCTGAATCCCAGTGTTAAACACTTATAGTACTGCAATTATATAAATAATTATAACAAGTAACACAGTAATGGAAGCAACTTCTGAGAAAAAAGAATGATTATATACTTAATAAGTCTTGAAACAGCTATCAAAAAATAAAGTAAGCTGAATAATACCATATTTGAAACTCTTTTTTCCATGTAAATTCAATAACAATTTGGCTCTTGGTTGAAAACATCAGAGACATACACCAACCAGAGATTAACATTCACTAACATTGATTGTTAATTTTAAGCAATTTTTTCAAAAGAAAACCAGAATTAATGCTAAGCTTTTCATTCTAATTTGTGACATCTTAATACAATATAACTTAAATGACAAAGCCTGAGAAAAGCACCAACATAGATTTTTAAATTGCATCCAACCATCATTTCAGATGTCATAAAGATTTGCTTTAATTAAGATGGCAGCAATGACAAAGAGGTAGATATGAGAGATGCCATTTAAATACTGTAAGACTATTCTTAGGTGGAATTTTAACTAGTTAGGTGTTAAATCTAAAAATAATTTTTGCTAGTTGAATCTCCATCACATAAGGATTTCATGACATGCTCTTACTTAAGGGAAAAATATATGAAGTACTAAAAAAAGTGAACCTTTAAAATACTACATTTACTTAGCCAGTATTACTGAGATCCCATAATTTTGATCAATCAATAATTTCTTCTTTTACCTCAACTTGACTATAATTAAAGGAAACTATTTTTCTGTACTGAGATTCACATTCAAAATTCTTGAAAAGTATACAATGGTGCTCCAAGAGCATAAAGACAGCGCATGAAATGTCCCCTGAAGTCCTAGAAGTTGAGCAGATACATTAAAAAGACATTGATGGTCACAAATCAGGACCTTCACAGGTTACCACACACACACACACACACACACACACACACACACACACACACACGAG
>NW_006159810.1:1544974-1578769 GCF_000334495.1 Tupaia belangeri chinensis
TCATCCTCACTGTAAGGCTGCATTTGTATTTTTTTTTAAAGGCACCTCACATTTTCTAGCTATTGCCTTCTGATGATATTTGTTTTGTTAAAAAGCTTGAATGTTCAATGGAAATACTTCAATACTGAGAATGGAATATTTTTCAATTCACATTTGAATAGCCAGGTTTTCTTACATTCAGATTTTAATAAACTAGAATGACAATCTTTAAAACAAGCTTGCTAGCCTATAATGAATATAGTATATACAGTAATTTAAACATTCAGAACTATATATTATACTGCAAAAGCAACAGCACAACTTGTCATACTCATCATTACCTGCTGTGTACACTACCTCCCAAAATGAAAATACAAAACAGTAAAATGCACCTATTTCTACAATATATATAATATATATTTATAAAATATACATACATTTTAGACACTTTCAAATAAATCTTCATAATTATCTCCAAAAGAAATTTATAGCAAGAATACTGAAGGAATGAAAGTCAGATAAACAAAAAATTTCTCACAAAGTTCATTATCAGTGTTGCAGCTCTATTTCCCCCTTTTTAGCCATAACTAAAATGATTATAAAAGCTAAATACTTTGCATAACTAATTATTTGTTTAATGGCAAAAATTTCTAAACTTGTTTAATAGAAAAATACTGATGGTCATTATATCACTTATGTTAAATATCTTTCTGTGGTTTGAGTAGCAAACGAGCTCCATATGACAGCTGAGTTTTGAGAAGGGTGCTGCAAGCTCCCAGAGATGTATCCATAGCATATGAAAATAAGGCAGGGACCCACACCTCCTACTGATTTTCATACTATACCAATACATCTTGTCCAAAATATTTACAAATCAAGCACTAAGAAAGCATTTTAGTAATTGTTTAAATCTTGAATTTGTTCATTTTGTTAATTTTCATAAAAACTGCCATCGGCTGGGGGAAAAGTCAGACATATATACATGCTACTCTCTGGTTGGAAGACAGCTTTGGCTCATCTCTAGGCTAAGATCATATGGCGCCAGTGGAGAAGACTCTGTGCACAGTCTCCAGTGGCATAGCACTGGCTTTTCTAAGGAACTTTCAACAGTTCCATCATTTGCACTACAGTCTATATATCTCATGGTTATTTTCTACTCATTAACAGAAAACTTTCACCATGATCCTTAAAATGAACAGGGAAAAAGAATGTCTTGGTTTTCAGAATTTCAGTGACATAAGTAAAGCAGGCACTGAAGACCTTAGAAGGTAATTAAAGCAGTAACTGGTAAAAAACAATAGCTTTATAATCATCTGTCATAAATATACCAAGTAAGGGTACCTGACTGCAATTTTCCAATATCCTTCTAGAAATCCTAGGTCATCAACACCCTTTCTTCACTCCCTGGAGAACCAAAAGGAACTTACTAAATTTACAAGGTGGTATTCTCTATCTGCATGAAAAGATAAACATTTACCTTGTAGCTCATGTCTAGGTCAATTCATTTGATTATATAAATGAGTCTCTTAAGCCTGCTTGTTAACCAAAGCACAAAGCTGAAAATGAAAAGGAAGCTGTGTTATACTACAGCGTATCTGTGTAACAATCAGGCAAATTTAGCAGAGGTTTTAGCTTTCAAGAAATTGTATCTATATATTACAGAATTCTAGAGGCAGACAAGCAGAAATTCTAAGAAATATCATCAATTATTATCCATATCACTACTAGGCTAGAATATTTCTTCAAGGACTATGTGTGTGTTATCAAAAGTATCATTGCTATGACAATGAAATATGTGGGATAGGAATGTCAAAATTATTTTAATGGATCAAAATATTTATGGATGTAATTCTTAAATTCTGTCTGAGGGTCTACTACACATACCTTTTGGTGAAAAACTGAACATTAATATTTTCTAATTTTTAGATTTGTCTCTCTCTCTATGTATATAATTTAGGGTAAAAAGAGAGAGAGAGAAAGAGGAGAGGTGTAATAGTTGTAGAGATGAGGTCTGTATATTAGGGGACTAAGTTTAAGAAGTGGAATCATGGGAATCCCAAAAGCTAACACATATAGGTCACAGGTAAGGTGGGCTCAGAGAAGCCTGACTTTTTAAGAAATAGTTTTTCTCCAGGTTCAATACTCATTCACTGCTTATTAAAACATGTATTTTCCAATTCAACAATGGGGAAAAGATAAAGAAAGAGAAAACCTTTTAGCCCATTTTAGACACTGAACTCTTCCATTTAGATTTCCAGGAGGTTTTTTTCCTTGGAGATATTAATAAAGGTCTTGTGGGGTACAAAACATTTGCTTTAATTAGTAATTCTGTCTGATGTTAACCACACTCTTTGGACTATTGAAACAATAATTATGAATTATTTTCCACATCAGATATCATGAATGAAAAGACAAAAAAGAGCAGAGAACATCTGAAGCATTGTTATGTAGGTTTTGATAAATGAATACCAGAAAATAACTTTCGTCTTTTCAGTCACTGAAAGGTAAAAAATTTCACCAATATTAAATCATCACTGGTACTATAAATACCACACGAATAAAGTGAATTTTAAAATAGAAATCATTATAGAGATATTCCCTGTTCACCCTTAAAACTAAACAGAATCTCGAAACTGAATAAGTTAAATCCTTTAGTATAAGCAGACTTTACCAACTACTTTTTGTAATAGTGAGGGCTTGACAAACTTGAGGATGGTACCAAATCTATCTTGAAAACTGTAATACAACATAAAAATCTGCTTGTAAACTAAATATTTGTTTAGTATTTCTGAATAATAATATATTTAACATATTGCATTTCTTTTTCTTCCCCAACAGGTAAAATGCTTTTACAGGTGTTTATGTGAAAAGGAGAACTAAATTAAAAACTCATTGTAACACTGCCCAGTCATTATAAACGAAGGCGTTAGTATAGTAGATATGATAAAGATTACTGTTTTGACTATCTAATGTGTTTAATGAGATTTCTCAGAGCAGAATTAGGTCCAAGTTTCTGCTCTTCCTCTGCTCATTCCCAGCCATCAAGCTGTTCAATCATCCATAACAGCATGCCTTATTTACTCAATATGGATATGCTACACCTGTATTCGCCCAGGCCTGCCTAGCGAATCACAACCATCTCTGAAATAAAAATGCCTATTTGGGGGGAAAATGTGGAACAGTTTTCAGGCTCGTGGATTTAGCTGAGCTTGCAGCAACCTGAACAAACCTTAGTTTTAGAAAACAGTATACGAATTGCAAAACTATACTTTAACAAATGTTCTCTGTGCTCCTTCAGAACAAAAGGGCAGGAAGAGTTGATTCTTGCCCTGGTCTTCTGTATCTCTTTTGTGCAGCTGATTATTTATAAAGAGCTAGAAGATGAAGGATGATGCATTGTGTCATACAAACACTTTGGCTAGTGCATCAGCTCCAGCACTAGCTATGTAGCATTTGGATGGGTGGAAAGCTACATCATGAATCGATTCTTCAAACTTTTTCCGATGAGCTGTGAACTCCTGAATACATGTCTTACTTTCTAGATTCCATAAACGTATTGAACAGTCATGACCTATACCAAAAGAAATTGAAAAGAAAAATTACATTAACATGAAAATTATAAGGACACATAAAGTAATACATAATTGATGTACTTACTGCCAGACATCAAGTACAGGCCATTAGGATCAACTGCTAAACTTGTAACAGCTTCTAGGTGGGCTACCATAGAGTGGATCAGTTTGCCTGGAAAAGATTGTTGTTACTCACTATTAATGACTTTCCACATCTTGAACATATGCCAGCTACCATGTTACACTGGTTTCTCCAGTCGTCCCTCTCTGTGCACTTACTCTATCTACAGCTCTTTCCATCAGCTAAAATAATAAATGTCTCTCTCCTGTTTTTAGTGCTGGTAATGGTGAGGGACAAAAACAAATTTCAGATTACACTTTCGTCTTTTAAGTCACAATACAGAATTCTATAATCTCCATACAATCTCTCCTCTAAGCCATGCTCATTAATTAGAACTTAGACTTTATTAATCACCTGTTTTGCATCCTCTACCTACAGGCAACTTATACAGGTGATGGAAACAGAGTTCAAATTCACAGAGAGAAGAAACTAAGACAAAGACAAAGGAACAGAAAGAAAACATGCTACAATTTCAGTACAAATATATAGAAAAGGAGTAAAAATATTAAATTACTTATCACAGGCAGCTAAGCAAAGTCACCAAAAGTCAATATATTACCAAAGTCCCTAGCAGATACTTAGGTGAATATGGTTGCTACCACAGGTGCTTCCCTCCCAGTTCGTCATGAATTTCCCTCAAATGGTAAAATATTATGCAATAAAAATGAGAAAAGCTCATAGATCCCAATTCAAATAAACCAGGACCAAATAGCTGATATTACAATACAGAACAATCAGTTCATGTAAAAATGAATAAAATAAACCAAATTACCTAGGTGGGAATTTTCCGTCTGTAACACTGAATAAGACTATTTAATACTGAATAACTGAATATCATGTACAGCTATTTGATAATTAAACAATTTTATTAAGCAAAATATATTTTTGCATATGCCTCTACTTTCAAAATGTTTCTACTTTCCTTATGTATTTCAATAGATCATAGCAAAAGACCTTTTTATTGTTATTTGAATGAATTTTTTATGTGTCTGTAGTGATAACCTTAGCTCTTAGGCTTAAATATAGCTCCTAATCATTTTTTTTTTAAGATTAATTTAATTGGGAACCAGCAGTTAGCGTAATGGCTATGTCGCTGGACTTCCATGTAGTTGACCGCGGTTCGAATACCGGACCCGGTGGCTTAGAACTCACGCCGGGCGCGTGTGCGTGTGTGCCCAAGATCCCAAGAGGAGAATGGAGGAGAAGGGATTGTGGCGTGACCATCCCCCCTGGGGGGTGATTTCTCACTTTCTGTATCTATGTCTCTCCTCTGTCTGGCGAGCGCACGGGCCCTATAGTGAAAACCTCTCCAAAAAAAAAAAAAAAAAAAAACAAATAAAAAAAAAAAAAAAAAAAAGATTAATTTAATTTGGGCTGGCAAGTGGCGTGGTAGTTAAGGGCGCTGGACTCCCACATAGTCAACCACTCAAGTCTTGGACCTCGCAGCTTGCTTTCTCACTATCACTCTCCCTCTCTCTCTGGTAAAACTGAATACTACTACTAAATACAATTAAATAAATTCTAAAAAGATTTATTTAATTTAATTTATTATTATTATTACTATTTTTTAATTTGACTGGAGAGAGGCAAAGAAAGAGAGTGAGAAAGCAAGCCACCAAGCTTGAGACTAGACCCATGGTCAGCCAGGTGGGAGTCCAGCACCCTAACTACCATGCAACTTGCCGACCCTCCTACTCACTATTAAATAAACCAAAATGATCCTACATCTAACATGAATACAAATCAAGTCTTAGCAGATCTGAATGGAACAAACAGAAACAGAGTTAGGAATGTATTCATGTTTCAGTGCCTATTCTCTGACTAAGAAGATGCCAAAAGGCATCAAAATTAGCCTTAAAAAAAAAATGGGATTATTTTTTGCTTTAACAAAAATCATGATTAATTATTATTGATTTATTAAACATCACTAAACTTTAACAAATGCTTACCTGTATTGTTATCATAGAATTTGATGTGCCTGTCTTCATGAGCAGTGATGCTGATTGGAAGAGTGGGATGACTGATGACTCTATTTATTTGGCAGGAAGAAGTGGCTACTAAAAAGAAAAAAATTAAAGAATACAAATTAATCAAAGCTATAATTTTTTTCATATGAAGAAATGAATACTTACCTAAGACATTAGCTAAATAAAGTGGCACTGTCTTTCCTTCATTTGCTTTTCATCTATTTCAATGTTAGGAAATAAGAACTGGCTGAGCTATACTATACTGAGAAATTTAGAGGTGCCTAAGAATGAGAATTTCCTTCTCCGGGAAGCAGCAGTTAGCGTAATGGCTATGTCGCTGGACTCCCACGTAGTCGACCACGGTTCTCATCCCAGACCCGGTAGTTTAAAACCCACGCCGGGCGCGTGTGCGTGCGTGCCCAAGATCCCGAGAGGAGAATGGAGGAGAAGGGACTGCGGCATGGCCACCCCCTCTGGGGGGTGATTTCTCGCTTTCTGTCTCTCTCTGTCTGTCTGGCAAGCGCACGCGCCCTATAGTGAAAAACCTCTCAAAAAAAAAAAAAAAAAAAAAGAATCTCCTTCTCCAATACCTGCTATCTATATAGGTGTCTCCTAAAAATGAGCCTGGAGCCATGGACATTTCTCATCCTACAATGACTTGTACTATTTTTGCTACTTTAATAAAGTTCCATAATCAATTACATGTATATAATTTCCAAATTCTAACCTCAGTTTTTAACTTTATTTTAATTTGACCAGAAAGGGATAGAGCGAGAGAGAGAGAGAAAGAGGGAAAGTGAGAAAGCAAGTCGCCAGGTCCAGGACTCAATAGGACTCAAACCATGGTCAGCCATGTAGGAGTCCAGCACCCTTAACCACCAGGCCACCTGCCAGCCCTCTAATTTCACTTTTATCACATAGTTACCATCTAAGGTAACATGACGAAGAGAGTTTCTTTTTTTGCTATAGGGCACATGCATTTGCCAGAAAGACAGAGAGACAGAAAGTGAGAAATAACCACCACCACATCCCCCCTCACACCCCATGGGATGGCCACGCTGCAATCCCTTCTCCATTCTCCTCTTGGGATCTCAGGCACACACGCACATGCGCCTGACATCAGTTTAAGCCACCGGGTCTGGGACTCGAACCACAGTCAACTACATAGGAGTACAGTGACATAGCCATTACACCAATTGCAAGTCCCCAAAAAGAGTTTCTTAACCCTTAAATCTTTGCTTCTTTACTCTTCCACATAATAGAATAGAAACGGCTATTCAAAAGTATACCAGATTTGGAATCTTACAAGAGCGTCTGAACAATACTTTTTGAGTACTACTTCATAGTGTTCAAAGAGATTTCATCTGTCAGGACCAGCAGTTGGCATAATGGCTATGTTGCTGGACTCCCACATAATCGACCACGGTTCGAGTCCCGGGCTCGGTGGGTTAAACTCACGCCAGGCGCGTGTGCATGCGTGCCCAAGATCCCGAGAGGAGAATGGAGGAGAAGGGATTGTGGCATGGTCATCCCCCCTGGGGGGTGATTTCTCACTGTCTGGCTCTTTCTGGCGAGCGCACATGCCCTATAACAAAAACCTCTCCAAACAAAAAGATTTAAATTGTCTGCACAATGATAGAAGAAGGCTACACATATCAGTTAAGCCCATATTACAGTGACTGCATGACAGACTTCATGCCATCCTTTCCCTAGAGCTAGAAAAGGCTGTGATGCCCCACAAATCAACAGACAAAACCAGTAACTACTGTGACTCTGCCCTACCCAGATGACTCATGCAAATCAGACAACTGCCAAAATAGATTCCTAAACCATCACAGATTCTTCTTGAAGGCCTTTTATCAAAAGGAAATCAACAGTTAATCATTTAAGTTTAGTGATTTAAAAGATATTTTTTATTGGGGACCAGCAGTTAGCGTAATGGCTATGTCGCTGGATTCCAATGTAGTCGACCGCAGTTCGAGCCCCAGACCCAGTGGCTTAAACTCACATCGGGCAAGTGTGCGTGCGTGCCCAAGATCCTAAGAGGAGAATGGAGGAGAAGGGATTGTGGCGTGGCCATCCCCCCGGGGGGTGATTTCTCGCTTTCTATCTCTCTGTCTCTCTCTGTCTTTATGGCGTGCACACGTGCCCTATAGCAAAAAAACTCTCAAAAAAAAGATTTTTTATTAAGAAAAAATCTACATAGTGATAACACTAATTAAAGATATGTCTCTATGTCTCTCTCTGTCTGGTGAGCGCACGCGCCCTATAGTGAAAAAAAACCTCTCCAAAAAAAAAAGGAATAAATAGGCTTGATGAATTTATATTCACATAATAGAAAACATAACTAAAAAGTCTCTAATCTTATTGAAATTTCAGTGTAGTTCCTAGAAAGATGGTATCTTAAACATTTAAGATCTTTTACAATACTAACTGCAGAATGTTATTCAGCCTATTATTATTCATATACAGTACTGAAGTGTTCAAGAAAAAAGTCACTTTATCACATTTATTAAGTTTTTGATCAGCCATATTCAACTTAGATGATCCTAACTAAAGAGATGTTTAGTTTCAAAACTCCGGCTATTACTTTTTTTCCTGGCTAACACGCCACTAAGCAATATCCTCTGCTATAAGGTCTAACAAGAGAAAAACAGTAACAATAAAAAAGAAACACTTTAATTGAAATATCCCATATATTTTGAGAAGGAAGTTTTTAAGAACAGCTTCATGTATTTTGAAGGCTAGGAAATTAATACAATATAGGACCTGTTCCATGGTGTAGGACTAACGTGCTACTCAAAAACACCCAGATCACACTTGGTGATCACAGTTCAAACCCCTGGCCTGGTCAGCCTGAAACTCACACAGCACACACGCAAGTGCCCAGCATCTGACAGGCTGAGGACTAGAGGATAGGGACTGCAGCATGACCAGACTCTGTGGAGGGTACTCATCTCTTTCTCTCTGCCTCTTTCTCACATGCACACATATGAGTTCTATTATGAATAAAGGAAAAAAATTAACGATATGATAGAAATCAAATCATGGGAGCAGGCGTAAGAAAATTCTTATTTTACAAACACGTTTATGGAAGCTTCTCTATTTGTAAACCAGAGAAGTAGGCGATTCAACAGTGCCAGCATTCCAACTTTGTTAAACCTACAAAATCTTAAATGGACTTTCCCGTGGTGGCACCGTTTAAGAAGCAGATGAAAGCTACTCTACCGTTTGCACATTCTAATCACTTTCCAGTATCACAAGAAATTTTTACTTATATGTTAGTCCTAGAGTATGCAGCTGGTAAAACCAGAGGCTACATTTAGTACTACTGCAAAGAGACAGTTTTCATCCACCAATGTTGTACATGTATGAACATGGTGTACTATATACTTTAACACACCCCATACTTTGTATTGGAGAGTACAATACTGTAAATCCTAAAAGCACCACTATTTTAGCATAATAAAAGAAAGTCCAGGGAACCAGTAGTTAGCGTAATGGCTATGTCGCCCACGTAGTTGACCGCGGTTCGCGTCCCGGACCCGGTGGCTTAAAACTCACGCCGGGCGCGTGTGCGTGCGTGCCCAAGATCCCGAGAGGAGAATGGAGGAGAAGGGATTGTGGCGTGACCATCCCCCCTGGGGGGGTGATTTCTCGCTTTCTGTCTCTATGTCTCTCTCTGTCTGTCTGGCGAGCGCACGCACCCTACAGTGAAAATCTCTCCAAAAAAAGAAATAAAAAAAAAGAAAGTCCAGGGACCAGCAGTTAGCGTAATGACTATGTCGCAGGACTCCCATGTAGTTGACTGCGGTTTTAGTTCCAGACCCATTGTGGCATGGTCATCCCCCCTGGGGGGGTGATTTCTCGCTTTCTGTGTCTCTGTCTCTCTCTGTCTTTCGGGCGAGCGCACGTGCCCTATAGCAAAAACCTCTCCAAAAAAAAAAGAAAGTCCATAGAGCTCCTATATAGACTACTCCAGATAACTTTGCTTCTTTGATTCTTGTAGCTTATTGTAATTGCTTCCAAGAAATTCAAGGTCATTATCATTGTATTATACAAAATAAGTGCTTTGATTAACAAAGCTATGTAGATTTTTTTTAATTTTTAAAAAACCTGTGGAGACAGTGATCTTGTCTATAAAATATGATAGCCCTTTCAGTATAATGTCTTAAAGATTATGCCTTTAATATCTGTTGGGAAGGAAATTTCCAGACATTTCAAATTTCACTATATGTTTCCTTTTCTGTTTACGTAGGGAACAATGTTTACAGTCATGTGTACAGTGGGGGTCTACAACAAGAAATGTACATTTTCAACAATTTTTTAATGATTTAACAGTTTTTGTAAATCATTTTCAGGCTTTTGCAACTGTAGGTTCTCACTGTGAATCTCTTGCTTGCTCATGCATAAGTACATTTGCAATATCAAATATACAGGTTTAGTATTTCTGCCTGTTAGTGACTGTTTCACATGTGTAACGTTTTGGTTGAGATGTTAAATGGTGAACGAGTACTATGGATGTGAATGTGGGAAGTAATTTTAATTGTGTAATTAGTCACAAGGCCTAATTTACGGTAACTGTTGTTGTTTTATTTAACAATGCCTTGTTGCTTTGTATGCATTCATGTTTGGGTGTAAAGATTGTGTGTCTATCCAACAGGGAGCCACAGTATTTAAACTAACCAATCTAATGTTACAACTACTTTAAGTCTTAATTAAAGTGGTGCAGTTTTGTATAACTTAGCATCAGTAGTTCAATAAACTTGGATTGCCATGCCAAAAATAAAAAAATAAAAAAATAAATTGAAAGACAGAGTGGACAGAGAAACACAAACAGGAAGACATGCACAAGCACATACACAAACATGTGCACACATATACACATGCATACATACAAACACACACCCCCAAAAAAATCTTTTTTTTTTTGCTATAGAGCACATGCGCTTGTCAGAGTGAGTGTGTGAGTGAGAGAGAGAGAGAGAGAAATCACCTTCCGGGGGGATGGCCATGCATTGTGCTAGCATGATTTTCAAGTTGCCAGGTCTGGGACTTGAACCATGGAGTCAGCTATGTGGGATCCAGCCATGCCACCTGCTGGTCCCAAAAATATGATTACTTTTAAAGCTAATTCTCAGATTAAAACAACAGAATATGTGTACATGGTTTTCTTTCTCAAGTTCAACCTAAACTGTGATTGCCTGGAATATGACTAATGGCAGAAAGCAATGGCTTAAAAGACCAAAAACCAGAAAGATTCTATAATATCTTCTTCATAACCTGAGAAAAAGATTCTACCGTATCTTCTTCATAACTCAAGAAAGCATTTATTTCCTGACTTCCTATATCCAATGAAAAGCTTCAACTATGTGATTCTAAAGAGATACGATATGATCTATAGTCTAGTCAGTATTGAGCTGTATTAAGATACAGCAATATAAAATTAGATTGATTAAAAAATGAAATTATGGGGCCAGCAGGCAGCATGTGGTTAAGGTGCTGGATCCCACATAGCCATCCCATCTCAGGGGTTCAAGTCCCTGACCTGCCAAGCTCATACCAGGAGCTTGTCTGTGAGCACCCAAAATCCCAAGAGGAGAATGGAAAAGAGATTACGACACGGCCACCCCCCTCTCCTGGGGGTGTGGGGTACCCTCTTTCTCCTCTCTCTCTCTCTGGAGAGTGCATATGACCTATGGCAAGAAAAATCTTAATAAAAAAAAAAAAAGTCTATGGAAAATGAAAAATAGATTAAATTTCCATTCAAAATAAATACTGCTTTCTTCAAAAGGAACTGAAAGTTGCTTGGTATAAAATTAAACTTGACTCACAATTTTGGAACAGCTCAAATGCTCTTTCATATAACATACGTATAATTGGGCAAAACTTGATCAAATTTTTAAATTATTTATTAAATTTTTATAAATTATCTTTTTAATTTGCTACAAGGCACACAGGCTCATTAGAGGGAGACAAAGAGAGTGAGAGGAGAGCAAGAGTGAGAGTGGGAAAGTGATAAAGCAAGTTGCCAGGCCAGAGACTCGAACCTTAGTCAGTCATGTGGGAGTCCAGCACCTTAACCACCACACCATCTGCTGGCCCCTAATCAAATTCTTAAAATCAACTGTAAGTCATCATATCCTTCTAAGTATGTTCTAAGATTTAGAAGGCAGAACACTTTATAAAGACAAGCATTTTTCATAGTTGACTCTAGTAGCTCTAATTTTGATTAAATTTAAAAAATTGAACCAAACACAGACTATTTAAAATTGGTATACATACTTGTATCTTGATTGGATTCTAAAGTGAGAATGCGTTGTTGCGTTTCCATGTTAAAGATGCTTGTATATCCTTTGCTGAATGATGCTACCATATGGCTTGGGTCACTGCTAACTAGATCCACCGAGGCAGGGATTCCCAGTTCTGAAAGATTCAGAATATATTCAAAGAAAATAGCAATTAAAGGCTCTATTCAGTAATGTGATTAAAATACACCAAAGCAAATAATGGTACTATTTCCGTAAGAAGCAAATAAGGCTTGCCATTAGAATAAAATTAGGTCATAACTATACAATGAAGATTATTTCTTTTGTTAACTTTTAGCCTTTGTCTATTTTAATCTTTACGTGATTAGTAGACCTTCTGTTATCAGCTAATATATTTATGGAATGCAACCCTATACTCAAAAAGGAAACAGAGGGCCAGTCCCATAGACTAGTGGTTAAGAGAAGGTAGATTCTACTTGGTGATGATAGTTCAAATTTCAGACCTGGAAGCTTGAAAACATACTGGGTACATGTGACTGCAAGTCCCAAATCCTGGCAGGATGGAGAAATGAAGAATGTACTGTAGAATAACCTTGCCTAACTGGAGGGTCCTTTCTCTCTCTCCCTCTCTCTGCCTCTCACTGGTGAACATATGCACCCTTTGGCAATTAAAAAGAAAAAAATTCCCAAGTGGAAAACACGTATGGACTACAAGTTTTGCTGCTCCTACTTCAAACTGGTGCTGCACGTGGTTTTTAAATTCTTGATGTAATGGACCAGCAGATGGCATAATGTTTACGTCACCAGACTCCCATGTAGTCAACCACAGTTCAAGTCCTGGACCCAGTAGCTTAAAACCCACACTGAGCCCATATGCGAGCATGCCCCAAATCCTGAGAGAATGGAGGAGAATAGGTTGTGGTGTAGCCATCCCCTCTGGGGGCATGATTTTTCACTTTCTGCCTGTCTCTGTCTCTGTCTCTGTGGTGAGTGCACATGTCCTATAGCAAAAATATCTCAAAAAAAAAAAATCTTGATTTTAAAAACACAACTCTTGGAGGAAGGGATCTCTATGAATAGTGGGTTTTTTTGTTGTTGTTGTTTTTTCGCCTGTGTCTCATGCACACACACTTTCACACATGCCAGCTGGTAGCATGGTGGTTAAGGTGGCTGGACTCCCACATGGCTGACCATGGTTAGAATCCCGGGCCTGGCAGCTAACTTTCTCATTTTTCCTTCTCTCTATCTGTCTCTCTCTATCAACTTCAAAATAAAATAAAATAATGAAAAAAAAAAAAAAAAAGTTAAATAATTCTAAAAAAAAAAAAAAAAAAATTTAAAAAATTTAAAAAAAAAAAAAAAAAAATTTAAAAAATTTAAAAAAAAAAAAAAAAAAATTTAAAAAATTTAAAAAAAAAAAAAAAAAAATTTAAAAAATTTAAAAAAAAAAAAAAAAAAGGAAAAAATAGAAGATCTGGGCATGGTGTTACATGTTTGTGGTCTCAGTTTGCAGGTTAAGGCAGAAGATTATGGCATGGCAAGGCCCTGTCTTTAAAAAATAAACAGAAAAACAAACTCAAACTAAAATGAAATACTAGTCCATATTCACCAGAACTAAACAAATGACACCACCAAATGTTGTCAAGGACATAAAACAACTGGAACTCTCCTATGCTGCTGTCAGTAGTATAAAACACTCCAACCACTTAGAAAAAAAATGGGATGATTTTACATCAAGTAAACTATCTGAGACCAGACGGTGGTATGGTGGTTAAGGTGACAGACTCCCACATGGCCAACCATGGTTTAAGTCTAGGACCTGGTAGAGCTTGCTTTCTCACTTTCTTGCTCTGTCTCTTTCTGGTGAGCGCATGTGCTCTATAGCAAATTAAAAAACAATAGTAATAATAGTTAATAAAATTAAATAATTTTTAAATAAATAAAAATAAACACCACTCTGAAGTCAGTAATTCTACCTCTAGGCTTCTACCCACTTATAAAGAAAAATAAATGAATCTTCACAGCATCTCTGTTCATAATAGCAAAAAATTAGAAACCCAAATGTCTATCAAGGTAAATCGATCATGATTTAATGAAATAGTCTTAAACATTAAAAATTATTAATATGGGGACCATTAGTGTAATGGCTAATGGCTATTTCGCTGGACTCCCATGTAGTCAACCGTGGTTCAAGTCCCGGATCCGGTGTCTTAAACTAACGCCAGGCGTGCGTGCGTGCCCAAGATCCCAAGAGGAGAATGGAGAAGGGCTTGCAGTGTGGCCATTCTCCCTAGGGGGTGATTTCTCACTTTCTATCTCTGTTTCTTTCTGTCTTTCTGGTGAACACATGCGCCCTTTAGCAAAATCCTCTTCGAAAAACAAAGAAAAAATAATTATCAATACGTCATGGATGAACTGCAGAAATATTACAACAAGAGTAAAAAGCCAGATACAAAAGAGTACATACTGTATTTTTTATATGAGTACATACTGTATTTTTTATATGAAGTCTGTTTGGTTTTTTTTTCCTCAAAGGGTGTATGTATGTGTTTATCAGAGACACAGAGAAAGGAACAATGAGAGAGTGAGAAAATAACCCCCATGGGGTATGGTCACATTGCAATCTCTTCTCGATTTCTTCCTTTCAGGATTTTGGGCATGCATGCACATGCACACCTGGTGTGTTTCTCAAGCTGCCAGGTCCTAGACTTGAAACATACAATCTGCCAAGCTACCCTATCCACCACATCACTGGCTGGCCCTTATATAAAGGTTTTAGAATAGATAAAACTAATCTACAAGCAAAGAAATCATGAGTGGGCACCTATGTTTGGAAATGGGGAAGAGAGGATCAACTGAGAAGGATAAAAAGGAACTCTGGGGAGGTAAAAGAAATTCTCTAGGGACCAGCAGTTGGTATAATGGCTATGTTGCTGGACTCCCATGTAGTCGACCACGGTTTGAGTCCTGGACCCAGTGGCTTAAATTCTTGCCAGGCACGTGTGAGTATGTGTCCAAGATCCTGAGAGGAGAATGGAGGAGAAGGGCCCGCAGTGTGGCCATCCCCCTGGGAGGTGATTTCTCACTTTCTGTCTTTCTGGTGAGCGCACGTGCCCTATATCAAAAACCTCTCAAACAAACAAAAGAAACACTCTATGTCTTGATAGGTGCAAGAGTTACAAAGGTGTACTCATTTACCACTCACTGAAATGTGGCCAGAATATCTGTGTTTTTCACTATTTATGACAGGGTCTTCAAAAAAGTTCATAGACTGGGCTAGCAGGTGGCGTGGCGGTTAAAGGCGCTGAACTCCCACATGGCTAACTATGGTTCAAGTCCTGGACCTGACAGCTTGCTTTCTCACTTTTTCTCTCTCTGTCCCTCTCTGGTCAAATTAAAATAAAGTTTTTTTTTTTTTTTTTTAAAGTTAATAGACAATATGCATTATAAAAAAACTATACATGGATTTCATATTTTGCAACAAAATTAGTATTTTTTTTCCAATTTTTCTATAAACTTTTTGAAGTCCCACAGTATAAATTAATATCTCGATTTTTTAAAAAAGTAAAATATGTGTATTCTTTCACCAAACGCTATACTTTTATATATTATATATAATAAGCTGGAAATTTAAACACATAGATTTTGATTGCTTAAAAAAACCTTCAGATTAAATTCAAACAGTAAGAGTTCACAGAATCATTTATTTACTTATTCACTTGCTTACTTGTTTTCAAAATAAGTTGTTTTTATAAAAGATTCAGGAAAACCATTTTTAAAAGCATGTACCTTGGTTATCATTAAACACACTTAGTGCTGGAGCAATTTCAGCTGTACTCCATAAACGCAGAGTGCCATCTGCTGAACAGGACAGCAAACGCTGATGGGCTGCACTGTAAGCCAAACCCCAGACCGCATCCGTGTGGCCTACCAGAGGGCCTCTCAGGACAGAAGGATCTATATAAAGTGCAGATGCAAAATAAGGAGAACAAATTCAAATCATATAGGTACTCAGAGTCCAGAAAAAGTACAATATATAAGCAAAAGCACCTGAGAATAGTATAAAATATATTTCCTAGTCTTATATATTATTTTTCTCAGTTGCAGTGATTAAAAATAGGCTTGGAAATATACAAATGTAATTTTTTTAAGTAATTATTTTATTTAACTTTATTTTATTTATTTTGATTTGAGCAGAGAGGAATAGAGTGAGAGGAAGGGAAAGTGAGAAAGCAAGCTGCCAAGACTGAGATTCGAACCGTGGTCTGCCATGTGGGAGTCTAGCGCCCTTAACCACCATGCCACCTGCTGGCCATACAAATGTAATTTTTTATAAATCAAAACATTAATAAAGATAAATTTTTTCTTAAAAATACTATGCATTGCCTTTTCCCTTTCCTTTTGTCCTTCTATTTGTTTAATTTAAAAAAAGTTAACATATCATTTGAATTAAGTCTACATTTGGGAAAAATCACAACTCACACTCTGAGGAAGTTCTCCCCCACTTCCTTTTCTAAAGCTAAAAGAATACATTTTTGAGTCAAGAGCATGTAAAATTATAGAAGCAGATTTAATCCTCTAAGGAAGGTTTGTCTACTGCAAAGAACAGTGTCTGAGCCTAGATGAAAGCCAATATTTAAGGTAAGAAAAAGAAAAGTTCACTCAAGATAGTGAACAGAAATTATCACAGAGTGCCAAAAAAGTCAACAGAATGGACAAATTTTGAAAAGAAGGATTTGTTAACAGTCTCAGATAGAGCAAATCTAGTAAAACGTAAAATACTCTTAAATCAATTAGGTAATCACTGACTGTCTTGTTATATTAGGTCACTGGAAAAGTCATGACATATTTCTCTATGCAAAAATACATCATAACGCTTCTGACAACCCAATAGCTAAATGATGTCACAAGAAGCCAGGAAGCGGAGAGATGATATACAGGGAAAGGACATGGAATTAGTAATTACAATAGTAATTACGTTTTGTAGACAACACATAAAAGAAAGAAAGATGACAAGGGAAGAGAGAGAGCCTGAGAGGGAAATAGAATCAAGAAAAGGCTTCTTCTTATCTGAGGTGGAAGATTCCTGAATTTACTGATACACTGCAGGGAAGGAGACAGAATAAAGACAGTAAGGATAAAGATGCAAGGCAGCAGGAGAGTGAGAGAGAATGAGAGCTGGAGATATCAGAGTCAAGTCCCAAAGGGAGAGCAAGATTAAAGTATGGTCCTAAAGGAAACTAGAAAGAATAGAGAGGCAAACGAGGACTAGCAGAGACTGGCCTGAGACGGTAGTTAAAGGAGATAGATCATACATGGTTGACCACAGTTTGAATCTTGGCTCGTGGCTTGAAAAACACGCTGGGCGCATATGCACATGTGCCCCAAATGCAACAGGGTGGAGAGACCGAGAAGGGATTGCAGCGTAACCATGCCCCATTGTGGGGAGTGGGGTGCTTTTTCCCTCTCTATCTCTCTGCTTTTCTCTGGCAAGTGTATGGACCCTCTTACAAATTATTAAAAGATAAAAAAGCTAAACAGAAAAGGCTGGCCTGGGACAGAATGAGGGACAGATGATTCTCTGAGGAAAAAGTAAACTAAGTAAGGAAAGGCATGGAACAGATATATTTTTAAGAGAAATGGGGGAAGAGAAAGGAGTTACCTTTCACAAAATATATGTACACGGTCTCTTAAATGCTGTGGAGAAATTGCTGTTAGCTAAATTTCTTATTTTTATTTAGGTTTAGTGGTAAAAATAATTTATAGTGTTAATTAAATTAAAATATGCTTTTAAGACTGACAATAAAATTAAAATATGGTTTTATTACAACAAATACAACCCTTCAAACCATTCTAAAACTTGAGAAAACCAAAATAGCCAATTCCTAAACAGTTTTTACAAGATAATTTACAGTATATCTAATAATTTTATGGTATTGTTCCCAAGACTAAAGGGCACTTCTTAACTTCTGAGACCTTTTAAATATTTTGGTGTTGTACACTTTAAGATATTAATTTCTGTATCTTTCTAATAATCGATTAGAAAGATGACTCTAACATTCACTTTTTTCAAATCTGTTTGTCAAGAATTATGATGAAATATGATTACAGATTAATAAATAATATATCAAGTACTGTACAAATGCATAAGAAAAAGAAAACAACTGCCAATCAAGCCAACATTTCTAATAAGACGTTAATGAGTAGAAAATATTTTTCTCAAGAACATATTTCTTGGGACCAGCAGTTGGCATGGTAGCTATGTCGCTGGACTCCCAAGTAGTTGACCATGGTTCGAATCCTGGACCCAGTGGCTTAAACTCATGACAGGCGTGTGTGCGTGTGTGCCCAAGATCCCAAGAGGAGAATGGAAGAAAAGGGACTGTGGTGTGGCCATCCCCCCTGGGGGGGTGATTTCTTGTTTTCTGTCTCTATCTGTCTCTGTCTTTCTGGTGAGCGCATGCACCCTATAGCAAAAACCTCTCAAACAAAACAAAAAACAAAAACATTTCTTTCATTTAGTATTACATATGAAATTGATTCTTAAACATATTTATTTTTCTTAACAAAATGATGTGGTGGTTCTCTTTTAGCTATTTTTTAAAAAAATACCTAAAATGTCCACAAACGGATGAATGGATTGAAAAAGTGTGGCACATATACTTCATGGAATACTATTCAGCCATAAAAAACAAGGCCCTGGAATTTGATAAAAAGTGGATGAATATGGAAGATCTGTTGCTGAGTAAAGCAAGTCAGGCTATGAAAGAGAGACATTATATGTCTCCCCTTAACAAATACCGACTGTCATCACTCTATGGCAGAGACTGAAAGACTGGAAGACATACAAGCATTAAAAATTGTTATGCACACTAGAGCCAGAGCCAACGTGCAAAGAGTGGGGGAGGGGAAGAACATAGGAAAGGAAATTTGGGGAAAGAAGTGGAGAGGTAGGGCATTTGTGGGACACGGATATGGTTTATTATTTGTTGATGAGGACGTGTGTATGTTATCAACTGGGCTGGGCTGGACTGAGGTGTGTGTCGTGCTGGATAATATACACACACACACACATATATATATAAACTTTACCTTTATATACACTATGAAAAAACATTTTTAAAAAAGTATTCTTTTAGACCTTTGGGGACTCACATACCGTAAGAGTCATAGGGGTCGATGTTGGGATTGGTGGTATTCCAGCCCTGTATCACTCCATCAGTACCTCCACTATAACACTGCTCACCATTGCTGCTCATTACCACACAAAGCACTGGACCTCTGGGAGATAAAATTTAAAAATTAATGGCTATTTTCAAAATCAATCTTAAAATAAGATTTGTTAAAAATAACAACACTTAATTACTCAAATAGCTTTCTATTTTTCCTATTTTTCTACTTTCTACAATGAATAAAAATATTGTTGGGGCTGGCTGGTGTCACAGTGGTTGAGGCAGCTGGATCCTACATGACTGACTGCATAGTTCAAGGCCTCAACCTGCAGTTAGAAAAACATACTGGAAGCACGTGTATGTGTGCTCAAAATCCCAAAAGGAGAAATGAAGAAGGGATTATGATTTGGCCATCCTCCATGGGGAGTGCTTCTCGCTCTTGCACAACACATGATCTCTTTCCCCTTCCTCCAGTGAGCGCATATACCCTCTAGCAAATTAAAAACAAAAAAACAAACAAACAAAAAAAAGTACTTCTATTAAACCATAGGTTGGTAAAGTATGGCCTACAGGTCAAATCCAATCAGTGTTCTCTTCCTGTACAGCCCTCAAGCTAAGAATGGCTTTTACAAGATCAACAAGTAGCATGGAGCTTAGGGCACTGAAACCCAAATCTACATGGTTTGAATGCCAGGCCTGAAGGCTTGAAAATCACAGCAGGCACGTGCCCAAAATCCCAAAAGGAGACTGAAGGAGAAAGGATTGCAGCGTGGCCATCCCACCAGGGAGTGATTTTTCACGTTTTCTCCCTCTCTCTGGTGAGGACATGCACCCTATAAGCAAGAATTAGACCCCCCCAAAAACACACACACACACACACACACACACCTTCCTCAAGCTTAAAGGAAAGCAGGAAAAAAAATTAAATATGTGATCATAATAAAAAAAAAAAGTTCTTAATATTTTTACCTAGGATAGAAAAAAAGAAAGAATTTCAACTTTTTAAAAAATGTACATATATCATTTAAACAAAATGCAAATAAAATCTAATTTCAGCCAGAATCCCTATTTGGTAATGCTAAACTTGTTTTTAACGTTATACTAGACTGCTAGTTTCTTTTACAAAAGAACACTACTAAGTGTAAAAAATACATAACACAAATACATAAGTGAACGAAAATAAAACATCCTAACCAGGTTGTCTTACAATGATGTTGGTTTAAAATGAAGAAAAACTTGGGCCAGCATGGTAATTAAAGTGGCTGGATCCCACATGGCCCACTCCACGATTCGAGTATTGGACCTGGAGGCTTGAAGAACATGCCAGTGACGTGTACGTGGGCCCAAAATCCCAGGAGGAGAAGGGATTGCGTCATGGCCATCTCTCCAGGGGGGTAGTTTCTCATTTTCCCACTCTCTGCCTGAGTGTGTCTCTCTGATGAGTACACATGCCATATAGCAAAAACTAGAGGAAAAAGAGAAAAAAGAGGGACCAGCAGATGGCATAATGGTTATATCGCTGGACTCCCACACAGTCTACCATGGTTCAAGTCTCAGACCTGGCAGCTTAAAACTTATGCTGGGCACATGTGCATGCATACCCAAAATCCCACAAGAAGAATGGTGGAGAAGGAATTACAGCCTGGCCATCCCCCCTGAGGGATGATTTCTTGCTTTCTGTCTCTCCAGTGAGCACACATGCCCTATGGCAAAATGTCTCTCTACAGGACAAGCTGATGGCATAATGATTATGTCACTGGACTTCCACAAGGCTAACCACGGTTCAAGTCCTGGACGTAGAGGCTTGAAAGTCCTGCTGGGCACACCCAAAAGCCAGAGAGGAGAATGGAAGAGAAGGGATTATGGCGTGGCCATCCCCCCCAGGGGGTGACTTCTTGCTTTCTGTATCTCTGTGTCTCTGGTGAGTACATGTACCCTATAGCAAAAATCTCTTAAAAAAAAAAAAAAAGAGAGAAAAAGAGAAAGTGCATACTTACTTATGAGCCCTGAATGTATAGATAGGCTCTACATCGAGAGAAGTACTCCTAAAGCAGAGAGAGAAGATGACTTTTAATCATTCCAAGTTTCAGTAGTAAACAATATGAATGAATATATGTCACAGAATTCCCTTTAGAAATATAAACACTATGGCAACATACTATTCTCAACAGGTTACATAAATAAGTTTACCTAAAACCAATTTCACTTTCAGGACATCAAGAAACAAGATACTTGTTTAGTAATAGTACCTTGTTACAATGATTTAACATTGTATGTCTATTGACTGAGGGAAAGATAGCTTACTTCTGGAGAAACAACACAGGCTTTGAAGGGACACATTTCTGAGTTCAATTTCTAATTATGTTACATTACCAGCCAATTATAGGTAAGTAATTTTTCAAAATTTCAGATCCCTCTATATTTTGAATATAACAAACAAGAAAGGAGATAATACCAAATACTCATGGTATTAAAAATATTCTACAATTAAAACATGATCCAGGACAGAACCAGGCACATAGTAAGATTTCATGAAGGTTAATATGTGTATCCTATATAGTGTAGAAATTGCCCCAGGCAGCAGTTTATTCATTACTCAGAACACTAGAGTGGGTACACTATGGACACTACATAATATTGGCTATGGTCATTAATGGAAACTGGATTTAAAGTCAAGTCCTTACCATTTCTACACATTGCAGTTAGTTTTATGTATATGTTATCTCAAGTCATTTCCCACTTCTAAGTTCAAGGATAATTAGGCCACTATTATTTACATATTTACATAATTTCCTGCTAATACCAGCAAGAAACTTGTTTTGGTATTTTTTTCTTCATTTTAGTTACGAATATATAAGAAAACATTTACATCTCTAGCCTAATGTGACTGCACTAGAATTATAACTAATATATCTTAACTAAAGAACCAGGAAGGAAAAAGGCACAATGTGTAACTAGGAAATAACTTTTCTCTGCTGAAAATACCTGATCCATATGAGTCTGTCTTCCTTTAACAAGATCAGGTAGAGCATAAGATGTGAACTGTAAGTATTTTATCTCCCCTGTGTACATCGACTTGCGAATGTCACTGATTTCTCAATTTGAGCAACAGATTTCCTCTATCAGTAGTAAAATTCCAGCAATCTTCATCATTTGAAGTTCAGTTACTCTTAAAATAGAAACGATGCTTGACACTGCAGAAGGGCTGTTGTTGGCAGATGCTTGTTCTGGACCATGTCACCCAAGGAAGGAGAGATCTCCAATAAGTATCCCACCAAGTGTGATCAGGTCTAGCTAAGGGTTTGATAAAGGGGTTTGTACTAACTTGTGCCCATGATTAGACAGAAACCAAAGTGCTAAGGCAAGCTCTAGCCCTTAGGTAATGGCAACAATGCCTTTTAGTCTAGACACATTGGTGGGTATAGAATATATTGTGCCTAAAAGCTCACAGTCAAAAGACAAGACTGAAACGAGGTCCTCCGCCCCTTCCAATCAGCCCTTTTCTCCTCCACCCCCACAGTGCAAACTCAGTGAACAGTGGGAGAAAAGAGGTTGGAGGTTTGATGATTTTAAACATTCCTATAACTGTTTACAAGGATAGTAGAAACCTTCGGTGTGAATAATGGACTCCCCAAAAATGAAAGTCATTTTAAAACACTATATGTATTAGCCCTATAATCAGCATCCACAAACCCTGGGAAAATCATCGGATAATCCCATTTCTTCCTGAGTGTCAGTTTTCCAACTTAATGTTAGATTACATGAAGGGAAAAGAGCCTAAATTATGTGCCATGATAAAGGAGAGCCAACTAGAGGAGATAATTGGGAAATCTAATAGCAAATAATAAAATACTTTTTTTCCTGCTAAAAACAACTATTAATTAAAATACTCAAATGAAGGAGAATATCCTCACTTTTTGGCTGGTGCTGTTTTCTGCAAATTCCACATTTTTAATGTGTGATCCTCTGATGCTGTTATCAAAACAGGCTCAATGGGGTGAAAAGCAAGGGCTCGAATGCCATCAAAGTGACTTCTCAACGTAAACTTAGGGTTCCATGTCTTCCTCAATGCATCTTTATTGTTTGCTATCTAGTAAAGAAACAAAACAAAGATATCTATGTCATTTAATCTGACACAAGGGGGAAAAAGTATTCCAAAATTAATTCTTACTGATTTGTCATCAAACCACATATTGCAACTTTCAAAACAAATGTAATTTTAAAATGTGTATAACCAAATCAATAGGCAAAATTATTAATGTCAACTACAGTTCTCTTTGAGGAAATATGAAAGGTGTAATAAGAAAACGGTTAACAAAATGCAATATAAAAAGTTGGGAACCAGCAGTTAGCGTAATGGCTATGTCGCTGGATTCCCACCTAGTCGACCGCGGTTCGTGTCCCGGACCCGGTGGCTTAAAACTCACACTGGGCGCGTGTGCGTGCGTGCCCAAGATCCCGAGAGGAGAATGGAGAAGAAGGGATTGCGGCGTGACCATCCCCCTGGGGGGTGATTTCTCGCTTTGAGCGAACGCACCCTACAGGTAAAATCTCTCAAAAAAAAAAAAAAAAAAAAAAAAAGCAATATAAAAAGTTGACTAACTAATGTAAAATAGGTCTTTACTGGGACATTAAAAACATGAAACCAAGTCAGGCCAGCAAATGGCATGGTTGTTAACGCCCTGGATCCCACGTGATCAACTACATGGTTGGGGTCCAGGACCTGTTGGCTTGAAAAACCATGCCAGGTGTGTGTACGTGTGTGTCAAAAATAACAAGAGGAAAATGGAAAAGGAACTGTGGTGTGGTTATGCCCCACTAGGGGTGATTTCTCACTTTCATTTCTGTTGCTCTCTCTCAGGTGAGCATAATGTCTTACAGCAAAAACTAAAAGAAAATAATAAAACTAAGCGATTCAACCTAAACTGTAGTATAAAAAGTGCAAGTTGGGGTAAGAAACTAAGTTATCTTTAAATCTATAAACACTTTAGAACATGATCATGCCCTTGAAATTTTTAATACTTTCTAAAATAAGCTAAGCTTTTTTTTTTTCTTTATCGAACTGGAAACGAAGTTTAAACACTGCCAACAGAAAATGTCAAAAATGGAAGAGATCATCATACATAAGAAAAAATACATTTCACTAGTAAAACACACACCATGAACTTAAAAAAAGTTCACAGAAAATGTACTGGAAAAGACTACACACAGATTTCAAAAATTTTGGCATCAAACTTCATTTTCCCATGAACTTTTGAAGTCCCCTCTCATTTTTTTTTTTTCTTCCCAGTAATTACATCTCAACAACTGAAAAAAATGTGTTTTAGTTTTAGTTTTCTACATGGCATGAGAGCGCACTCGAGAGACACAGAAGTCAGAGAAAGAAATTGAGAAATCACCCCCTAGTGGGCATAACCATGCCACAATCCGTTCTTCTCCATTCTCTTCTCAGGGTTTTGGGAACGCAAACACATGACTGGCATGATTTTCAAGTCTCCAAGCCTGGGACTCAAATCCATAGTCATGTGGGATCCAGCTGCCTTAATCTACACCACCTGCTGGCCCAAAAATATGTACTGTTTTTTTTCTCTTTTCAACTAACAGAAAAGTTGAAGTGTAGCTGTTATTTGACTTTATACTAGTACCATGTACGACTTCACATTCCAAGACTAACAATCACACTAGGTTTAAGCAAGAGTGGGGCCGCTTCTGGTAACAGACTAAAGAAATGCCATAACATATTGCCACACTTACACAACAATATCAACAACTACTATTTTGAACATTATTCAAAATACTTTACGTGCATTAATTCAATTCTTTTAACAGCTCTATGATGCAGGAATTAACAGTATCCTCACACCATAGACTAGACAGTCAAGAAAAAGTGACTTTTCCAAGAAACCCTGTTAGTGAGTACAGGGGCCTGGATTCAAACCCAAGCAGTCTGCTTTCAGAGGTCATACTCAATATAAACTAAAATGTAGAACCCAGACATTTTTTAAAAATCTGTAAAAAATAACTGGATGGGACATGCCACAACGAGGGTAATAAGAGAACACAAAACACATCATACAAGGAACTACTATAACAATTAAGGCTACTGGGGTTAGCAGGGGGCATGGTGGTTAAGGTGCTGGACTCCCACATGGTCAACCATGGTTTGAATCCTGGACCTGGTGGCATATTTCTTTCTCTCGTTTCTCTGGTCCAAATTTAAAAACAATAAATAAATAAAATAATTCTTTAAAAAATTTATTTATTTTAAAAGTTGAGGCTATTTTTTCCACAAAAGAAAAACTAGAGAAAATAAACTTGGTATGGTGGTTAAAGCAATTGGATCCCATATGATCAACTGTGCAGTTTTGAGTCCCAGACCTGGTAGCTTAAGAAACACACTGGGCAGGTATGTGTGTGTGCACCTAAAAATCACAAAAAGAGGGAGAAATAAAGAAGGGTTGTAGCATAACCATTCACCCCAGGGCTGCTTTCTCATTCCTCACACCCTGTTTCCGACAAGCACCGTGCCATCTGGCAAAATTAAAACAAACAAACACACACACACACATGTACACACCAAATACAAACTGAACCAAGGTCTCTATTTGTGACAGGTTTTACCAATGTCTTCTATAAAATCTACCTTTTCTTAAAAGGTAGATTTAAACCGAGTAAAAACATAAAAATAATATTTCTACTTACATCATAAGTCAGTGAATCTGCTTCATTGGCCACTGTAAGGCCTGCTAATTCTCCAAGTCCCAGTTCACTTTCAAGGGCTTCATCTGCTCCCATGATGAACGACTTCCCAGAAGAAGGAGGAAACGTCAGTGCTTCCACTAGGGAGAATGCAAAGGAAACACAACAAAACCTCTAAAAATTCAACAGTTAGTCTCATTTCCTTGTATAAAACTTCTTTAAACAGCATTTATTTATTTGATCACTTTACAATGCTTTTAAACACAACAAAATTCAGTGAGCAGAAAGTCATGAAGAATTGGCTGCTTTTGCCATATCTTAACCACAGATACAGGCATCATCTAATTAGAAAAGTAAAATATAAAACGAATCTAATAATCCACTGTCCCTTTTCAATATATAAAACAAAACAAAGCAAAACAAAACAAAAAACAAAACAAAAAAACAGTACAATCAAGGGAAAGTACATTTTCCTCCTTTGGTATTTCAAGTTAATTACCCAAATAATTTCTACCACTTACTAAACATATGTAACAAGTGATTCTGAACATTTTGGTCTCATTCAAAATAAGTTCAGGGCCAGCAGGTGATGTGGTGGTTAAGGGCGCTGGACTCCCACATAGCTGTCTGCAGTTCAAGTCCTAGACCTGGGAGCTTATTTTCTCACTTTCCCTCTTTCTCATTGTCTCTCAGTCTGTCCCTCTCTGGTTAAATTAAAATAAATAAGTAAACAAGTAAAATAAATAAAGTTAAACAAAATAATTCTTTAAAAATTAAATTAATTCTAAAACCTGGAAAAATACAGAAAATTTAAAATAAAAATGGTTAAAATGGCAAAATGTGCCTATATGCAGTAAATTAGTACATGGAGTGAAAAGCCAGGATTACCTTTGGGGGTCAGGAAAGGGGTAATGATAAGGAGGCGGCACAAGCAGGACTTCTGGAGCCCAGGCAGTGGAGACATGGGTGGGCAATAATTTCAATTTTGTGAGAATTCACTGAACTGTACGCTCATGCTTTCAATATTTTTGTGTAGGTATATTATGTTTCATTTTTACACGTTTACTTTTTAAAAAATTGTAAAGGTGAACGATTGAACATATTCTCTTTTTTTAAGGTATTTATTTATTTATTCATTTACTTGTTGTGATTTTCAAGCCACCGAGTCTACTGGCCCCCATTTGAACATTTTCATTACCTGCTAAGTATGCTTCAGAACATTAGCACTGGAGCCAGCAGGCGGTGTAGTGGTTAAGGCGCTAGACTCCCACATGGCTGACCATGGTTTGAGTATCCAGATCTGGAGGCTTGAAACATGCCAGGCATGTGTGCATGCAGGCCCAAGATCCTGAGAGGAACATGAAGAAGAAGGAATTGTGGCATGGCCATCCCCCTTGGGGGCTGATTTCTCACTTTCTCTCATCTCGCCAGAATCTGTTACCCAAAAGTTTATTAGAAAAAAAAAAAAAAAAAAAAAAAAAAGACATCAGCATTACTTTATGATGACCACAAATATCCTTACTTTCTAACACTAAATGTACCAATCCAGTTCTTTCAACAACTATCTTAGAACTATTTCAAATAAAATACCAAATTAAAATAGAAATTTTAATTCAGTCAATAATAAAATGTCACTTTTTGTAAGCAAAAATTATTCTCACAACCCAAAGATGGTTTTTGAGTAGTTTTCTAAAGAAAGTTACTTTACTGATGACAAATACCTATGAATCAATTAAAATGAACTTAGTAGTTCAAACAAAAAGCCCGAAGGAGGATGGCCATGCCGCAATCCCTTCTCCTCCATTCTCCTCCTGGGATCTTGGGCACACATGCACACGTGCTGGCATTAGTTTTAAGCTAATGGGTCCAGGACTCAAACCACAGTCAACCATGTGGGAGTCCAGCAACATAACCACATTAGTTCAAATTTTAGCTGCTAAAGAAGCAAATCATTCCATAAAGAAGCAAGTCAATTATACTAATAGTATATTTGGAAAACAATATACAAGATTTTTTTCAACTTTATACTCTATCATATCTAATAACAGATATTTTCTGAATAAAGGAAAAAAATAGTTACTTGCTTCTAAAAATATTAGTGATAAGAATGCTATTTAAAATCCCTGTCAGGGCAAAATAGAGTATAGATTACATAAAGCATATATTAAGACATTATCAAACCATTATACAACAATAAAACTGAGTTTTACCTAAAGCACCATATACCATCTGATGGGTTCCAAACATTTACTAACAAATGGTGGGGATTATTTAAGTTAGAAAGTAATTTTCAAGACAAAATTTCAACCAAATGACTCGAGACTATGAAGCTAGGTCTTTCGGCCCGGTGTTGTTTTCATTCCTACTATTTTCAAGTAACTTTGGGTGAAATAAAATTAATCTTCAAAAGAAGGAAAGATTCCTGGTATTGATCATATACATTGTATAGGCCAATTTTCATTGATCCTCTAAAATGGTTGAGTAAAATCTGGAAACAAGGCAAGCAGCAACTACCCCCTCACACCCCAGTGAGCCAGCAGACTGGAGGTCTGACGAGAGAGCGACGATGGGCATTACTGTCATTGGTTACTCTTCAATGTGACTTACAATTGAGGACTATGGGTCACAGTTCTACCTGGTAACTAAACGTGGCTGGCTCCAGTTAGCTTTTATAACATTATTTAACTGTTGCCTCATGTGCAATACTGCCTTCTCCATTATTAAAATAAAGTGTAGAGCACACACAGGCTATGGAAGAGTTTTCTGAAACTGGACTGGAGACCAAGAGATATCAGTCCCGTTTAATTAAACATACACTTTATTCCTTTTATTTATTTTACATTTTTTGCTATAGGGTGTGTGAACTTCCTGGAGAGGGAGAGACAAAGAAATGAGAAGCCAATCTCCAAGTGAAATGGCCACACTGAAATCTCTTCTCCCCTCAGGATTTCGGGCACAAGCATGCAAGAGCCCAACATATTTTTCAAGCACCAAGTCAAGGACTCAAATTGCGGAATCTGCTGATTTCTTAAATGCCTTTTCTACTTCTGAAAAACAAGCACTGAGGGGGAAGGCTGAGGACCACTGGTACAGATAGAGTGAGTTAGACATTCAGTGCTTCAGTTTTAAATACTTTTTTCCTATCAAGGGAACTTTCTATGGTGAGCTGTTTTGTACAGCTGTCGCTTAGTAAATACAACATATCTTCATTATTAAAGTTCTGCATAATTTATACTGACCCAAGATGAAATCTCTGCTAAAACTCTGAGTTAAGAGAATAAGATGGAAACTAACTCTCATTAGCCAGATGTGATCTACAACAAATAGTTAACCATGTAATAGCCAAAAATGTCACTGAAAAAGTATTCCAACCAGGCCGGCAGGTGGCATGGTGATTAAGGCACTGGACTCCCACAATTTATTTTACATTTTTTGCTATAGGGTGTGTGAACTTCCTGGAGAGGGAGAGACAAAGAAATGAGAAGCCAATCTCCAAGTGAAATGGCCACACTGAAATCTCTTCTCCCCTCAGGATTTCGGGCACAAGCATGCAAGAGCCCAACATATTTTTCAAGCACCAAGTCAAGGACTCAAATTGCGGAATCTGCTGATTTCTTAAATGCCTTTTCTACTTCTGAAAAACAAGCACTGAGGGGGAAGGCTGAGGACCACTGGTACAGATAGAGTGAGTTAGACATTCAGTGCTTCAGTTTTAAATACTTTTTTCCTATCAAGGGAACTTTCTATGGTGAGCTGTTTTGTACAGCTGTCGCTTAGTAAATACAACATATCTTCATTATTAAAGTTCTGCATAATTTATACTGACCCAAGATGAAATCTCTGCTAAAACTCTGAGTTAAGAGAATAAGATGGAAACTAACTCTCATTAGCCAGATGTGATCTACAACAAATAGTTAACCATGTAATAGCCAAAAATGTCACTGAAAAAGTATTCCAACCAGGCCGGCAGGTGGCATGGTGATTAAGGCACTGGACTCCCACATGGCCAATTGAGGTTCAAGTCCTGGACTCAGTGGCCTGTTTTCTCACTCTCCCCTCACCCCCGTCTCTCTCTCTGGTGACTACACGTAATCTATAGCAAAGTGAAATAAATAAATAATAATAAAATTAAAATAACTATTTCTTAAAAAATGAATTCTTACCATTAAAATCTATACATCAAAGTCCAATCAGTTTATGGTTCTCTAAAATAAGAATTTTTAAAGCAAGAAAAATATATATAATGATTCTGTAGCTTCTTCTTAGGTTGTTCTGTTCCATAAATAATAATTTGAAAATTTTATATATGAAGTTTTTCACTTACATACAGTCCAAATGAGTACTATATTTAAATTCAAGGCAATTTAAAAAACTTTTTTAAAACATTCATTAATCCAGCCCAGCAGGTAGCACAGTGCTTGGAGCACTGGAATTCCATATGGGTGACTGCAGTTCAAGTCCCAGACTTGGTGGCTTGCTTTCTCATTTTCCCTTTCTCTCTGTCTCTCTCGGGTCGGGTCAAATCAAATAACAACAACAATAAATAAAATTTTAAACATAATTATTTTTAAAAATGCATTGATCAAAATTAGTTTAGTATCATACTGAATTTCAGCACTTATAAATTTTCACATATAAGCATTTTATACATTTATAAATTAGAACTTATTTTTTATAACAAAGAACTATATTTATATCTAAGACTATACTGTAAAAAGTAGCAACAACTTAAACATCTAAAAGAGAATGGTTTCACATCATGATTAAATGTAACATACTGGATTGTCAGAAAAATCATAATGTATTTTTTTCTATGCAAAAATGCATCATGACTTTTCCAACAACTCAATACAATCTTAAAATTATGAGTATTAATTGTATAAGTTTGTGTTAAGTAAATAAAACAAAATAGCATTCTACATGATGACAATAGATAAAAAATTATATGCCTGTTGACAAGGATGGAAAGCGACTAAGGAAAAACAGAAAATGGGACTAGATTTTCAGATTTTTTCTTTTTCATTTATTAATGATAAAGTGATTAAATATTTGCTTTTACTATTTTGTATTCTTAATTTTCTCTGTGTTGGTAGGTTTATGGTATCTACTATGGCATGGGCATCTGTGGAGCTACAGTTATTCTGAATCAGAATTTAGAGTTGGTTTTGAAGTATAAATAATTTTCCCCAAGTTTTAAAGATTGAAACTAGAATCAAACCCACTTAAATGTAAGAAAGCCTACATTTGGAGGTGGGAGTGATAATAGGTAGATCAAACATGTGCATAATAAAATTTTCTCTAAAATAAGAACATCCTGGGATTTGTGCTCCAGAGTGTCTGAAATACTTGCCTTCATCTGCCCTGTTAATTTCGTGTTCAGGAAGCCTGGAGCTGCTGGGTCTGGCAGGTGAACCCACAGACGGCTGCAATGAAGGAAGTTCATCAACATCTCTCAAATTAGCAAGCATATCTTGTAGTTTTGACCTATTGGGCCCTAGCCAAAAAAGGGGGGAGGACAAAAGAAAAGGAAAGAGAATTATCCAAACGCATCAAGAGGCTGTCATAAATCTTCTTTCATATTGGTCAACATTTATGCCTTTATAAATATCCTACTAGATTAATAAGTAATTATTTTCAATTTTTAACATTATTTAAAAAGTTTATTATTCTTGAAAGTAATTTATATTTTACATACATTTTTTTAAATTAAGCTAGTGGAATAATAGGAATATTTGCATGAAAAAGTGTTCAAGTCCAATTTGGACTTTTAAAAGTATGTTACTTTATTGTATCTTGCTCTAAATGCAGACAGATACCATGGACTGCAAACCTACCATGTACGGAATTTAACAATAACGAATCCCTGTTTGTTTGTTTAAATTAAGCTGCATCCACTGCCTTACACCCTGAAGCTATAGTGCCAAGGTGAAGTCTCATGTCCTGCTCATTACTTACCTGGTCTTTGGTTCTTCATTCTCCCACATCCCTGTTTTGACTGTTTTATATAGGATAGAGGCTGAAACAGATCTTCGGTAGTTTTTCCTGTTACAAGTTTAATTAAGAATGGGAAAATCTTACCCATAGTCCATTATGGTTTTTTCCTATACCAGCAAAGAATACAACTACTTTTAAGCAATTTTTACTAATACCTAGAAATATAACTCAAGATGGTATGACTGAAATACACAATTTGACTGGAAACATTTCTACTAAATGTTTTAAAAAGACAAAGTTTTCCAGTGAGCAATAGTTGAATTTAAAAACACATTGACAGTGGTTTATAAATAAAATACTGCATATATCAATTCAAAGCTTTATTTTCATTCTTTTTATTGTACGTCTCCATTTGTTGCCAGATTATTTTATGTACTCAACTTTAGTGCATAGTCCCTCTATCTTCAGTGAAAGACTACAGAGTCATTTTTCTGCCCTTAAAAAAAAAAATGTGCAATTAGCCTGAACACAGATCATACTCAGATTCAGGAAGCCCAATCACTTCTATTAGTAGGAATATTATTCCAGTCAAATGGTTACACTTTAGACCTTAAGTACTAAAATCCAACAGTGAAGGCTTGATATTTGAAAACCAGTATCAGAAAAAAAGAAAACCAGAATCAAAGTAGGTGGATTCCATCTAAATCTTGGCTATCTTTCCAACCAAAAGGTCATTTACATTTCATGACATTCATTTTTGTAACATAATAACCTAAAGAAATGTATCAATGTCAAGTGAATGTGAATGTTTTTTTTTCATTTATAATATCTAAATTTTCTTCAAATTCTCAATTTAGTTAGTTTTGTCCTGGCTCCAAAAAGCCACGACGAATCATATCTCACACTATTTATTAAGATTATAATTTTATTATATTTAGATAAAAGGTACAAAATGTTATGTTTTAATATTAACACTTCCCACTCTGATTTAATCGATATTAAGAATGCATTCAATGACACCCTATCTCACTTAATATGTGATGATTATCTGCTGACGTCACTAATGACCACTAATTTTTTACTGATTCAAGCTAAACATTTTTAAATTCTAAGATATTTTAAATAAAGATTTAAATGCTTTTAAGTAGCTACCAGATTGTAAAAGAATGTCCTACTAGGAATGACTAGTCTTTGATAAGTTTTAGCAACATTATAAAGAAAGAAAAAGAAAAGCATATCCTTACAGTCTTCTGCAAGTTTTAAATACATTTCTCACTCAGATTAGAGTTTAATCTCACTTTGCACTATAATATTTCAAAAAAGTCAGACTGCTTTTGCCATAAAAGGTAGTTCCAAATTCATACTGTCAATGAGGCTGGAAGCGTAAGGAGGTAGTTTAGCCTTGCTCTCTTAAAAAAATTTAAGACCATTTTCAGAAAAACTTTGAAAGCTTTTGCATTTCCATTTTACTTGACTAGATTACTAAACTTTGTTAATATGAGGTTGTCAGAAAAGTCTTGATGCATTTTTACATAGGAAAATACATCATGACTTTTCTGACAACCTAATAATTTGCATAATGCAAGTTATATGATTCACAGGGCTAGAAATTTAATTTGGCTTTGGTTTTGATGTGGTACACATTTTACTAAAAAGCAAAAGAAAGGTAATTGGTAATACATTAAAAATGAAATTGGCCAAACATTTTAAATAAGTCCTTTTAAAGGTTATATATTACTCTGTGCCCTGTACAGCATATAGTGATAAGAGCAAATGAATTGTGTGTTATGAAAACATAGAATATTCAGGGGTAGAAATTAACTTTCTCTAAGATCTACAATTATAAGCAATAATTTTGGTAAGTCACCAGAGAGTCATGCCAGATGAAGATTTATAAATTGTCACTGAAAAAAAATTGTTGTTATTAAGCAGCTATTTCAAAAATCAAATCCTCACTATTAATCCATAGTCTGACATTCTCATGAAGCTCTGGATTTATTACTAAGATATATTATGATTCCATAATCACATTTTTTAAGTTCATAATCAAATAGCTAACCATTTAATTTCAACCCCTGAGAA